>NC_051156.1:15849587-16149587 GCF_013339745.2 Dermacentor silvarum | reverse complement strand
GCCTGAGGGAAACGCAAAGGAACTAGTAGCAGATGAAGTTATGATTGTGCTTCTATTATGTGTCAAAGGAGTTTCAGGAACGCACTTGTTTGGGTTAGTTTGTGCATTCTAGAACACATAACGAGGCAGCGCTAAAAAACACGGACGAAGAAAGGGATGTGCATAGGACGGGCGCAAACTTCCAAATGTATTTTCAGAACAGGAAAGCGAGCCTATATGAATACACATCAGGGCAACACGTGCCATACAACTCTGATAAAGAGCGTCCATGATAGCCCTATCAAAGACCCTCCCCTCCCGTAAGCTTGGCTTGCGCCTTGGTCCTGTGCACATCCCTTTCTTCGTCCGTGTTCTTTAGTGCTGCCTCGTTATGTGTTCTAGAGTTTCATGAGCCTCCTGTCTGGCACCTTAGAATGACCACTTGAGGATAAAAATGTTCAACTTATTGTGGTTTTAGCTAAATTCGTGACCAGCAATGATTGCTTATTAAGAGTGAGACACCTGGGTGTACCAGCTTGTGCTGCTAATAATGCATGTGATGCACGTTATTATGCAGGTGCGTGGTGTGGTGCTCCGTGTGATCAAGCAGCTGCTGTCCACCTGCCTAGTGAATACTCTCAGCGAGCCAAAGTGAGTGAGTCGTCATTTTCGAAAGTATTTACACGCATCTTTTTAATGCGGTTAGCATTCTTAGGATGCTTCACACACTTTGCACCCCTAAGCATTTTCCCGTCAACCTGTGTCGCTGGTAGTCCGTGATACTAATGCAGGGGTGGGACTCCTGCGCCGCTTGCGCCATTTTGATACAAACGTACATTCCTGCGCCAAACTGCGCCAAACACAGAAAATTTACCAAAATTGCGCCACGGTGTGCCAGAACGGCTTTGGCATGTGTGCTCCGGCAGTGGCCACGAACAGCGAACAGATTTGTTCTCTGAAAAAGAGTGTGGCCGTTCACATTCCGCAGACTCTCACACAGTTTCTCATAATTTTCACGCTTATAACACTGGTCTAGGGCTTCTGTACAATATCATACCCACCTTTGTACATGCATTTTACCAGAATAAACTTCAAACGTTTCCGTGCTTCCGGCAAGTGGCCGGCGCGCACGCGGCCACTCCTGGCTGTTGTCACTGCTGTCGGAACGGCCAGGGTGGCTCTATTTACAGTGTACTAGAATACGGTTGAGTGGGTCGAGCACATGGTGTAAGAATAATACACCTTGGCCAAGCAGCGCGACGTTCCCTAACTGAAGCGCAAAACAACGAAACGTAGGCTGAAGGCACTGCGAGCGAACTAGATATATTAGGGAGGCACGCGCTGCAGCGGGTTCAGCGGGCAGGCACCTTTGTCCCCAGGGCCAGTAGTATGCTGTAAAAATATTCGAATCTGTTTTTATGCTCATATGGGCAAGGCCTGAGCCTTTTTAACATATCGTAAAGGGGTAATGGCGGAATACCAATAAAATGTGGGCCTATATTGCTGTGCAAGGCGAAGTATCGATTGAGATAGCAAATTAGTAGACAGCGATACGAAGTAAGAATAGTAGCTTTATCTGCCGTATGAACTTATAAAGCTTCACTTACTAACTAAATTAACAAGCATGGTGTCACGCATGCACAAGCAAACATTAACACATCCCACTCGATGACCACGGAAACTCACTGTCTAAATGCTGGAGTGAGGTAGCACGGCAGCAGCAGCAGCGAGCGAACTGATCTTCGTGCTGCCTCTTGCTTCAATGCGAACTAAGCGGCAAAAACACAGTGCGCACGAAGCTATGAGCACTCGCACTGTGTCCCCATTGCAGATCGCTTTCAAGGCAGGACCCGCACAGCCGCGCCATACGCAGCAGCCACCGGAGAACGCCCCCCCCCCCCCCTCCCTTTCCTCCCTTCACGGTGCCTTGCGCGAAACTGAAGACGGCGCGCTTCCTCCCCGTTTTCCTCCCTTGCACGCGTGAGATAGAGCCGCCATTGTTGGCTCACCCTCGCACGCTTTCACTCGCACATACAGCGCGCAACGACGATGTTATCGCCCCTGGACTTTAGATGGAACATCACAGCGATGACGACGACAGAAATGCGCCTGGAGTGTCTATATAATTGCTATCGCAATAAAGACAGATTGGAATAGTTTTACATTATAGCAGCCTATGGTTGATTGCGGCTCCCTGGGTCTGCAGTGACATATGGTGACCCAGAAATTATGTTAGCGCATCGATTGGAACGTATAATTTCAGAACAGCTTCCGCTATCATCATAAGCGTCAGCGCGGGAATGTATTGTTCGATTGTAGTTGTACCGATGTTTTCAGCTTTACAGGAAAACATGCGTCGTGCTGCCGCTCGACCCACTCTTCCATATTCTAGTACGCTATAGCTAAAAAGTGTGCTTCTGCTACACATTTTGTGTTGGTTTATTCTCTGTCTCATCGTGGTTTCAAAGTGGGCTGCCATATTCCATTATTCCACCAAACTACAGATTGGCCTGCTCCAAACTGCTACAAAATGAAATTTACTCTGCCCCAAGCTGCTCCCAAATGCAATTTTGTCTGCTCCAAAATGCTCCAAAATGTAATTTTACTTGCTTCAAAAATTGCTCCAAAATGACTTTGGGCAGTCCCACCCCTGCTAATGGGTACAGAATCAGGCTGCGGTGCTTAGGGAACGGGGTTCAAAACTAACCGTCAGGCTAACTTGTTGGGTATGTGACCCTGGGTACGTGTTGCACTTTAGTCACCCTGTCTCATGCCAAGCTGTGTTTCTGGGTATGGTTCACTGGGTATGTGCCACACTTGAATGAAACTCTTTCACATCAGCTTGGCTCGCTCGGTATTGGCAACTGAGTATGTGCCATTCTGCAATGACCATGCTTGTAATTTTGTTGGCGTCATACCACCTTATTCCATCCATTGACGTCATTCCTTCTTCATCATTCTGTCACAGTTATACTGACGTCATTCAAACGTGATTATGCTGCCATTTTCATGCCATCGTGGCCATTGTGTTGTCACACAGTCGCTACAATGCATCTGTTGTCATACAGTCGTCACCATGCGGTCGTCGCCATTCCAGCTTCGTCATCCGGTTGTTGTCATACCATCGTCGTTATCCAATTGTCCTCATGTCGGTGTCATCACGCTGTCATCCTTACACCATCGTCATCATTTAAGAATCGTCATCTCATTGTCGTCATGCCGTTGTTGTCATACCACCTTTGTCCATCGATTGCCATTATTCCTTTTCATCATTCCACAGTCATCAGTGCCTGAAGCCATACAGTCATCGTCAGGCCACCATGCTCATGGGGGACCTTGGTGTGTGAGTGCCATAGTAACAACGAATAATATCGGATTATGTCACATAGAGCAAAACAAACGGAAGTCTCGTAATGAAAACTACAGATGTTAAATAAACTTGACTCTAGAAATACAGTGCTCCACGACATTGCTCGAATGCTAATTGCGTTACAATTGACAGTCATTGTGAGATAACTGCTGCCTTATTTTTTTTTTAACCACTAATTTGAGGATTTTTTGCCTGACAGTTTTGCATGCCTTCTTGATATCACCTTACTCACACAGGGGTGTGAAGGTGACGATCCGCATGGCTAACAATCCTCCTTATGTGGCATCAGCACAACACAGTGGGGACACCACAACAATAAGAAATAGTCGGAGGAGGAGGAGGAGGAAACAACCTTATTTTGTTAATTTGGCTTAGTGAGGGGTGGCTACCAGGTGATGCCTTACAGCCACCTCCTCAGCTCTTTTTGATGGCCTGACGTTGAACCTCCATGTTCAGGTTCATGAGTATCGCTTCCCACGCTTCAGGCGAATGAGCAGCCAGGAGGTCTGGTGGGGGGGGATGTTCCGTGCAGTCCCAGAGAATATGATTTAAAGAGGCTATGGACCCACATAATGAGTAGTGTGGGTCTGTCAAGTCAGGGTAAAAGTGTGTGTATATCTGTGGGCTGAGAAAGGAGTGCGTTTAGAGTTATCGCAAAGTGACTTCTTGTCCCTTGGTGAGTTTGGGAAGAGATGGGGGTTTTGTTCGTCTTGCGAGGCGGTAGTGTTGGGCAGTATCATGGATGTGGTCAGTGGCTCGCTGACCTGGTCCTCCGGGTCAGAGACGGGACCCACCGCTTGGCTGACGAATCCTCGAGCACACTGGTGGGCCGCCACGTTCCCCACGCAGGGACCCATATCAATTCAATTGGTGTGGGTTCTTCTTCGCTATCTTGTTGTTTGGGGGAGAGTAGAGGGTGCAGTATTCGTAGCGTGGCTGGGGCCACGATTCCATGTGCAAAGTTGGATATGGCGGTTTTTGAGTCGCTGATTATAGTGGTAAATCAGGCCGCTGCAGGGAGGGCAATGGCCGCCTCATCTGCCTCCGCCGAGTTGAGGGCACGGACAGAACTGGCCATCCTTATTGGTGTTGCTCGTGGCGTAGATTGGTTGTTGTTATTGTTGTTGTTGATCTTGGGAAGGGTAATTACGCTGACTGCGTACGTGTTATTTGGCAAGGAATATTCAGCAGCGTCGACGTATGCTGCTTCAAAGTTGGACCCGTGGGTTTTGTGCAGGGTTTGAGCTCTTGCTTTTGGTCTGCCGTCATGATGACCTGCCAGCATGTTCTTTGGCAACGGCTTGATGATGAATCTCTTTCTGATGTCGGAGGGAATGGTGGTAGGATCGTTGTGTGTTGGGGATACTCTGTGCCCGATGTGGTCCAGGATCCAGCGTCTTGCTTCCCTGTAGTCGGTGAATGTGCGCCGTGCGGTGTGCTTCTAGGAGCTCTTCCACGGTATTGTGTAACCCCAGGCTTAGGAGGTGCTCGGTAGGGGTGGTGGGAGTTCATATTTGGTGAGCTTTGCTGTTTTGCTTTAATTTTTTCTGTTTATTTAAAAAAAAATTTTACGCAAATGTTTATTCTACATGCCATGGCTTTTGTTGCAGCTCTTTATCGTAGCTGGTTTGGCGATTGTTTATACATTCGTGTTATTTTTCAGTAAACCTTTAATTGAGAGTCAGCACTTGTGCGGTGATCCTCTTTTCTTCGTCCCCGTCTAGTTAGCGCTGCTGCTTGTCAAATATGAATAGAATAATAAGAAATATGCTTATCATCTTCCATTGTGCAACTGTACACTTAGTGTAACTTTCCTTGTCTTGGCAGTTGTTTAACTCATGTGTCTGCTATCAAGCAGAATCAACTTGCCTCAATTTCTTTGCTCCATGTTTGATTTCGGCAGCAGCTTTTGTTACAGAGGCCACTTCATTACTAGTATTCAGCAAAACAGGATAAACATACCAAACCAACATACAAGTTGAGACAGTCAACTAACAAATAGTTTTGCATTTGGAGCATGCTGAACTCTGTTTTATCATCCGCCATAGACTTCCAGTAAAAGGCCAAGGCTGTTTCAGCTTCTTTGGCATAGTTGAAGCCTGATACCATATTTACACGACTCTAATATGACCCTGAATTTAATGAGCACCCAATTTTCGTGGGTTTAAAGTATGAAAATTGTAACGAAGAAGAAGTGCCGGCTAGCCAGGTGCATCTCCCGCGTATGAAATACGACGAAGAAGAAGTGCCGGTCAGTCAGGCACATCACCAGCGCTTTTACGCACGGGGCTTGTCCTGACTGCTCGCAGGGTTCTGACTGCCGCATCGAGTTCGACCTCTCAATCCTGCCAATAAACACCTTGTCATTTGGTGGAGGCGCTGGGTACGACTCCATAAATGCTGGAACTTCGAAGCCGAACCCTTCAATCATCTCGGCCCATGCCGGACGATCCAGCCCAGCCTTCTCGAACCATGCCTGATGATCCAGCCCAACAAGCTGCAGTCACGGCAGCAACTGTCATCTGTCCTGGCGTGCAGCGTCAGCGGGATCCTGTGATTTTTGCGGGTACCGGTGATCAGGACGTCGAGGACTGGCTCGCCCCATACGACAGAGTGGCACAACCACTGGGACGATAGGAAAAAGGTCAACAACCTAATTTTCTACTTGAGCAACGTTGCACATTTGTGGTATCGTAACCACGAATCCGACATCTCGACATTATTGGCGTTCAAGACCAACTTCACGGAAGTCTTTGGTCGTCCTGCTGTACGTAAACTTCAGGCTGAACAACGCCTGCGCGGACGCGCCCAGCAACCAGGTGAGAATTTCACCAGCTATATCGAAGATGTCGTTAATCTGTGCAACAGAGTCGACGCAACGATGCCAGACGCCGATAAGATCCGGCATATCCTCAAGGGAATTGAGGACGACGCTTTCCAGATGTTGGTCGCCCGGAACCCGACCACAGTGTCTGTCGTCATTGCGCTGTGTCAAAGTTACGACGAACTTCGAAGGCAGCGAGTTGTCACACGACATCCGCTTTCAGAATTCGCCCGTCTCGGGTCTGACGCTAGGTGTTGATGAGTCGCCTCTAATGCACCAGATAAAGGAGTTCGTGCGAGAAGAAGTTGCTTGGCAGCTTTCCCTGGTGCCCTTTACGAGCGTGTAACCATACTCCCCACTGACACAGGGGTTACAGACCTTCATCAAGGAGCAAGTCGCGAGTGCCTGCCAGCTGCTATTCAACCGCCTACAGTCGCGGCACCCTTGACATACGCTGACGTCGCTGCAAGGCCGCCCTTCGCTCCACGTCCACCTCTCCAAGCTGTTGCGCCACCGCCCCCGATTCCCTTCTCGCCGCCTGCGCCACAACTACCACACCAGCCAAATCCTTGGCGCACAGCTGACAACCGCCCAATTTGCTACCATTGTGGTGTTCCGGGACACGTTGCCCGCTTTTGTCGACGCCTTATGCAGCCTACTTACGATTACCACCGACCCATGAACAGTTACGCCCCTCGACAGCTACAATCCCCTGTGCCGCCAGATGAAACCCCTGTTCCCTACACTACTCGTCGTTCGCCATCTCCACGCCGCCGTTCCATCTCACCGATGAGATGCCGGCCAAGCCGTCTGCCTCAGGGTGTTGTGTTCATATCGCGATAGGCTACACGTGTCGCAGTTGTCAAGTTGCAGTGATAAATGAAAGGTCGCCACTGCGCATGTGTAACCTGGAGCTACTTGTATATATGGGCGTGTGCCCTACGTTACTGTGTTCTTTTGTGTTGTTTTGTGGCTGCCCGTTGGCATGCCTGAATAAAGGTTTCAAAAAGCATGCCCCGGCTCTGAAGTTACAACATGACTGGCGACGAGGATGGGATCCAGGCAGCCGAAAAAACAGCAGCGGTTCAGGGTGCCATACTCGGAAAGCTTCCAGAGTTTGATCCGGACGGTGACAACTGCGATGTTTTCTTCGAGCGGTTCGAGTGTTTTGTCGCTGCTAACGACATCGCAGAGGATAAGAAGTTGCAAGTGCTACTGACGTCCATCGGGGAGAAGGCATACGTCACGCTCAGGAGCCTTCTTCTGCCGAAAACGCCTACCAAGGAGACGTATGACGTGGTCATCGCAACGCTGAAAAAGCACTACACCCCGAAGTGCTCCGTGGTTACGGAAAGATACCGTTTTAACCAACGCAAGCAAGAACCGCACGAAAGCATAGGGGACTTCATAGTAGGACTCAAGCAACTGGCTGCAACGTGTGAGTACGGCACATTTCTTGAGCAAGCCCTGCGAGATCGTCTCATCGCGGGATTGTGTTCCGACAGCATACGCTGCAGGCTTCTGGCGACACCTGATGCAGAATTAACCTGGGACCGCACCTGCAGTATTGCAGCAGCCATGGAATCGGCTACTAGAGGCACTCGGGAAATGGTGGCGACCCTCTCAACGGAGACCCCAGTCGAAAGCGACGTTAACTGGCACAAGGAAACAGCAGCGGGGCAGCGGCAAGCACCCGGTGGGGACTACGCCCGGAGTGCCACGCCGAACACGGCAAAATCGGCTTCACCAGCGGGCCCACAAGAGACTAAGGGGTGTCATCGTTGCGGTGGGCGGCACTCTCCTGTAAGTTGTCCGTTCATGAACAGCCGATGTTTTAAATGTAACAAGAAAGGTCATGTAGCCAAAATGTGTAAAACTAGGACGCATATTCATTGCCTGGAGAATGATGCAACGCGCGATGAGCTGTTGACACTGTGTCACACAGACCGTAGGGCGGGCACGCCTGCCATTGTAGTGCCGTTGCTGATAAAAGGAAGAGAGATTCCGATGGAGCTCGATACAGGAGCAGCCGTATCTGTAATGTGTGAAACAGAATGTTTAAGGCATTTTCCCGATGCAAGTCTCAGGGAAACAGATGTTAGGCTGGTCACCTACAATGGCACGCCTGTCACGGTCAAAGGTATTATGGATGTTGATGTAAAGTACCAGAGCCAACACGTTCGCTTGCCACTAGTGATTGCTAAGGATAGCACAGGGGCTAGAATGCCAACATTATTGGGGCGAGAGTGGCTAACGAAAATAAAACTCGACTGGCCGAATGTGGTACGAGTGCAGAGCGTACGTGAAGAAGCACAGCTAACTGATAAGTACCGCGAGGTATTTCAACCAGGATACGGCGCCATTAAAGGGTTTCACGCTAGTATTGTGCTTAAGAAAGGCGCTACTCCTGTTTTTTGTAAAGCGAGACCAGTGCCATACGCGTTACGCGAGCAAGTAGAACAAGAGCTGCTTAATATGGAGAAGGCAGGCATTGTGTACCGCGTGAGGCATAGTGCTTGGGCCACCCCACTGGTGGTAGTGCCAAAAAAGAATAACGGGATTCGACTGTGCGGGGATTACCGGGTCACCCTCAATCCTTTCGTGGAAGTTG
The DNA here is from genome assembly GCF_013339745.2 of Dermacentor silvarum. NCBI lineage: Eukaryota > Metazoa > Arthropoda > Arachnida > Ixodida > Ixodidae > Dermacentor > Dermacentor silvarum. Next base: position 16,140,803 of record NC_051156.1, on the reverse strand, counting down.
ACCATTACCCTCTACCGCTGCCGGAAGATATTTTCACCACGTTGCAAGGTGGAGCTGTGTTCTCTGTTCTTGACCTGAGTAAGGCATATCTGCAACTGGAATTAGATGAGCACGCTCAGGAACTGCTCACCGTTAACACGCATATGGGCCTTTTTCGGTACAGGCGCCTACCATATGGTGTAGCCTGTGCACCAGCCGCATTTCAGGCGGTAATGGACCAAGTCCTGCGGGGCTTGCAAGGCACGGCTTGCTATCTTGACGATGTCATCATAGCGGGAGTTAGCTACGAGCAGTGTCGGGAAAGAGTTGAAAAAGTGCTCATGCGCCTAAGCCAATACGGTATTAAAGTCAACGCGGAAAAATGCAGCTTGTTTCAAAAAAGAGTAGCCTACTTGGGACACGAAGTTGATGGCAATGGGTTGCACCCTACCAGTGACAAGGTAAGGGCGATAAAGAATGCACCCAAGCCAGACAATGTCACGCAACTAAAGGCGTTTTTGGGTCTGGTCAATTTCTACGCAAAATTTTTACCAAATTTAGCTACAGTACTGGAGCCTCTCCATGACTTGCTGCGCAAGGAAACCAAGTGGCATTGGTCCCGACTATGTGACGACGCGTTCAACAAGTGTAAAACGTTGTTGACGGATGAAAGTGTGTTGGAAATATATGATGTGGCAAAAGAAATTCAGCTCACGTGTGACGCTTCAGAGTATGGCCTAGGAGCCGTACTATCGCATGTCGTGAACGGCCAAGAGAAGCCTATCGCTTTCGCCTCAAGGTCGCTGTCAGTGTCCGAGCGGAACTACGGACAAATAGAGAAAGAGGCACTGAGCATCGTCTTTGGTGTAAAAAAATTCCACAAGTATCTGTATGGCAGGGAATTTAACATTTTAACGGATCACCAACCACTGACGGTTCTTTTCGACCCACACCGACATTGCGGTGCCGTGGCAACTGCCAGGGTGCACAGATGGCTGACATTTCTAGCAGACTATCGTTACAAAATTACGCATAAGCCGGGCACCGCCATCTCGCATGCTGATGCTTTGTCACGGCTACCGTTGTCGGAAGTGGGGCAGGAAGAGGACACAATTTGTTACTTTTCCACGTTGTCAGATTTGCCGCTGACCGCGAAAGACATTGAGCGTGCAACAGGGTGTGACAGTTTGCTGCGAGTTGTGCGAAATAGGATATGGCATGGGTGGCCAAAGACTGTCAGTGCGGAACTGCAACCGTTTTGGGTTCGCCGTTTTGAGCTCACGGTGGACGAGGGCTGTATTGTTTGGAATAACAGGGTTGTGGTCCCTGAAAGCTTGAAGACTGTAGTACTAGCACTCTTGCATGAGCAGCATCTCGGGATCTCAAAAATGAAGGCTGTTGCACGGTCAATGGTCTGGTGGCCGGGTATCGACGATGCCCTTGAAAAGGCGGTGCGCAAATGCAGCATCTGTCAGGCAGTACTTCCTGCAATGCAACCAGTTCCTTTGTTTCCATGGAAAGTTTGTGAACACCCGTGGCAACGAGTCCACTTGGATTTTGCGGAAAAAGAATCGCAAATGTTTCTTATTGCGGTAGATGCTTTTTCCAAATGGGTAGAGGTTAAATGCATGCAGTCGACAACAGCTGCGAAAACAGTCGAGGCTGTGCGTTCCTGGTTTGCGTCGCACGGGTTGCCTGTGGAAGTGGTTACGGATAACGGGCCTCAGTTCCGTGCAGCGGAATTCATAACTTTTCTGAAAGCGAATGGCGTGAAACATACGCTTACCCCTCCGTATCATCCGCAATCTAATGGAGCGGCCGAGCGAGCGGTGCAAACAACTAAGAAGGCTCTCCTGAAGCAGTTAATGGATGACGAAAGGAAAGGTACAAACAGGTCACTACAACATCGCCTAGATAATTTCTTGTTCTCTTATCGCTCAACACCACACACTTTCACTGGAAAATCACCAGCAGAATTGTTTCTGCGACGGAAACTGAGGACCCGCTTATCGTTACTACGACCAGATGTGAACGGTGTTTTGACTGACCAAGCAGAGAAAGTGAAAACATCCGCTGACAAGCGGCGCGCAATGTTCCGTTCTTTTGCGGTAAATGAGTGCGTACTGGTACGATCGGTGCGCGGAGAGACAGTAAAGTGGTTACCGGGTAGAGTGTTGCAGGTCAAATCAATATGCACATATTTAGTGTTGGTGGGAAATCGTGTACGATATGTGCATGCCGATCATTTGCGCCACTCCTGTCTGGAACGGGAGAAAGAGCCAGCTGTGGACTACGAGTTCGAGCTGCCACATGTGCCCGAAGAACGAGACCCAACTACTTCGGCGACAACGCTGCCACCGCCCACACAACAGTCGAGCACGGAGTGTATGCCGCAACCGGACATGACTACGCTCCGAAGAAGCACCCGACAACGCCGGGCGCCTGATCGTTGGGGCTATGGTAGCCGTACTTAAAGTTTGTCAGGAAGGGAGTGTTGTGTTCATATCGCGATAGGCTACACGTGTCGCAGTTGTCAAGTTGCAGTGATAAATGAAAGGTCGCCACTGCGCATGTGTAACCTGGAGCTACTTGTATATATGGGCGTGTGCCCTACGTTACTGTGTTCTTTTGTGTTGTTTTGTGGCTGCCCGTTGGCATGCCTGAATAAAGGTTTCAAAAAGCATGCCCCGGCTCTGAAGTTACAACACAGGGAAACTAAATGTCGCAGTTCCCGAGGCGAGAACTGCGTCCCCTTCGCTTTGCCCAAGGCCTCGTAATTGAGGTATACGTCGAAGGGATTCCAACATTCGCACTTGTTGATACGGGCGCAGCAATCTCAGTGTTACGCGCAGGACTTTGCCGACGGATAGGAAAAGTAACGACGTCGCTTTCCGGACTGTATTTGAGTACTGCGAGCGCACAGCCTGTCGAACCTTTGGGAGCCTGCACTGCACGTGTTGTAATCTCGGAATCTCTTCATGAACATCATTGAGTTCGTTGTCCTGCCGTCCTGCTCCCACGATGTCATTCTAGGCTGGGGTTTCCTTTCGTCTAACAATGCCATCATTGACTGCACCCGCGCTGAGGTGGAGTTGTCTTTTCCTTCCGCTGCAGCCATGGACCAAGATCCTGTGACGCCTACAAAAATGCTTGTGGCCGAAGTTACCGATATCTCTCCTCAGTCCGCCGCCGTCGTCTCTGTATCTTGCGTATCTGCACGTGACGCAACCGTCTTATTCACGCCATGTGACTTGTTCGCCCATCGCCGTTCCCTTCCGTTGCCCTTTGCCGTCATCGCCATCAGTGCTGGCCGTGGTGTGATGTGTGTGTGCAATGTGTCTTTACTGCCGGTTACTTTACATCGCGGAGAGTGCCTCGGTTACGCTCAAATTGTGGATTCTTCAATGCTCTTCGATGCTCCCGACGCCGCACATTCGACATCCCTCGCCGCGCTCGACATTGCGACTTGACCGCTGTTGGAGTGCTTCCATCCGTCAATCTCCCGGAATTTGACATCCACACAACGCGCGCAACTTGTCAACTTGCTACGCGAATTTACCGCCTCCTTCGACTGCCATCAACATTCTCTCGGCCACACCACCACAGTGTCGCACAGCATCGACACCGGTTCGCACGCCCCACTCCGGCAGCGTCCTTACCGTATCTCAGCTTCTGAACGCCGCATCATCGACGAACAAGTGAGCGATATGCTTCGGTGTGGCGTGATTCAGCCCTTTCATAGCCCGTGAGCATCGCCTATTGTCCTCATAAAAGAGAAAGATGGTTCTATTCGCTTCTGTGTTGATTACAGACGTCTTAACAAACTTATGCGCAAAGACGTATATCCCCTACCGCGCATACATGATGCTCTTGACGCTTACCATTTTAGGCCACGTCATATCCAAAGAAGGCGTGCTTCCGGATCCTGCAAAACTCCGTGCAATTGCCGAGTTCCCCAAGCCCACTAATCTGAAGACACCACGCAGTTTTGTCGGCCTTTATTTTCGCCGCTTTGTGAGGAACTTCGCCATGATAATCGCCCCTTTGACTCAACTGCTGGCTGGAGACAACGCCCTATCCGCCTGGTCGAAAGCATGCGATGACGCGTTCACGACCCTTCGCCATCTGCTCACCTCTCCTCCTATTCTGCGGCATATTGACCACGATGCCCCAACTGAAGTCCATGCTAGTGGAGTCGGCCTTGGGGCGGTTCTTGCCCAACGCAAAAGTGGTCTCGAGGAATATGTTGTTGCTTATGCTAGCCGCATGCTGACAAAGTCGGAGCTAAACTACTCTGTTACTGACAAGGAGTGTTTAGCCATACTCTGGGCCCTTACGAAATTTCGACCTTATTTATACAGTCGCCAATTTGATGTCGTAACAGACCACCATGCGCTGTGCTGGCTCTCCTCATTGAAAGACCCCTCTGGCCGCCTCGCCCACTGGGCACTCCGTTTGCAAGAGTACGACATCCGGGTTGTGTACCGCTCTGGACGCAAGCACACCGATGCCGATGCTCTCTCCCGCTCGCCGATATCACCTGACCCTGATCCTGACAGTCTTTGCCCACTCTGTCCTCTCAGCACTTGCCATCGATGACATGCGCTCTGAGCAGAGCAAAGACCCGTGGATTTCTTCGCTTTTGGAGTTTCTCTCTGATCCTACCACTGTTACGCCGTCTAGGACTCTACGGCGGCAGGCGCATCACTTTGTTATTCGCGACCAACTCCTCTACCGTCGCAATTATCTCCCCGAGGGTCGGCAATGGCTCCTAGTAATACCGCGTCATCTTCGGGCTGATTTATGCGCATCGTTTCACACTGATCCCCAATGTGCACACGGTGGCGTGCTAAAGACCTACACCCGCCTTAGGCTCCGGTATTACTGGCCTGGCATGTACAAGTTCGTTCGCAAGTACGTCCGCTGCTGCCTCGACTGCCAGCGCCGAAAGTCGGTCCCTACTTCCACTGCCGCACCCTTGCAGCCGCTTCCTTGCCCATCCCGTCCTTTTGAGTGTGCTTAATCTAACATGCGCCTGATTTATAAAAGAAAAACATAGCATGTCCCCTACATTCGCCATAACAAAAAACGAGACGTGATGAATTTACCTTTACAGAAGGGGAACTTCACTCTTAAATGAGCTTTCATAATGAAAGCAGCGCGTCATCATCGCCATTTGCACTTCATTGGCTATGGATACCAAGCACATACGGATGGTATACTCGAGTGATTACTTTTAGAGATACTGCGACCACTTTCACAAGGATTTTATGTAACTCTGCATTGGACTTGTGGAAGCATGGGGTGTAGGGTGTTCCTGGCACTGTGCGCAGTGAGCTTGCACAGCACCAGAAGCGCTGGCAGCGGTATATGCAGACACATCTGGTGCCGAGCCGTGCGAAATCTTGCGAAAGTGGTAGTATCTCCGAAATTGGTTGACTGAGAATACCGCTCCAGATCGTAGTGAAGCACAAAATGAACCCACAGCAACCTTCAAGAAAACGTTCTCTGTCACCATCTTGAGGCTGCATCTGATGGCTCTGATGGTAGGCAGTCGCGAACACGGTTTTGTTTTCGTATCCAGTTGTAGCATGTAGGCAATTTTCGGACCCATTTTCCATCAAAAAAGGTGTGCAATTAGATTTGTGTAAATACGGTAGCTGGACTTGGGGTATGGAGGCATTGTACTAAAGTTGCGAATACAAATGCACCTGGACAATGAATGACTAAATCCAAGTAATCTTCGTCTTTTCTTTTTTTCTGTGTATTTCAGTGTGAATGATAAAGAAGTGCAGCGTTTGCTTGCTCTGAAGTGTACACACAACTGAAGTTCTCTTATATTAAATGATGTGCAGAGCCAGTATGTGTTGTTGGCAGGATGTAGCAAAAGAGAAGTGCACCTGGACTCGGCATTGCCTTGTACTCAATCTATCTGATTGCTGATTGAATTGGGTACCTCCTTTGACAGGCCCGGACAGCTGCTGTCCCTGGCACTGTGTTTGTGTTCACTGGTCCAAGTAGCACGAGGTGATGAGGAGCTGCAGCAAATGGTAATCGACAGCTGCACACGCTTCTGCCAGGACCTCCATGCAGCTGACCCAGACGCCTGTTCCTTTGAGGTGGGTGGCCACATCCGGTGTGGCGATGTCTGTGTGACGACAACAATCCAGCTTCCTACTTTTTTTTTTTTGTTATCACTTGCTTCAGAACATCCTGAGCTACGTGAAACCTTGTTATAAGGAAGTTGAAGGGGAAGTTGAAATTACTTTGTGATATTAATTGCTTCATTATACTCATTATTTTCCTTTACTTTAATATATGGCCTTTGGGGTGCAGAACTTTAAACATGCATAGAAAACGCTTTGGGTGCCATTGAACCACTTCCAGATATGCGATGAAATTTTCATAAAATAGCAAAAGAATCTTCGACGTGTACAACATGCAGATTCTTAGCACCTGACGCAAAAGCCTTTGTGACTGCTGCCTTCTGTTCTCATGTGATGCTCTTTCACTTCAGCTTTCCACTTGGCTCATCCACATTGTTGTGAAACTGCCGAAACGGCGAAACAGTCGGAGAGTGCAGCTTGCTAGCTGTAGCGCAAACCGAGTCCATCGTGGTTGAGGAGCTCGTGGTGCACAACACAGCACGCTAACTACACAGCTGATCCAGGCTCATCTGCTGCGAAGTGGCTTCACTGTGTAAACAAAAAGGCCAGAAGGCCTCACCGTGCTGTCTTGGCCGGCTCATGGCCTCCAAGATTGCACCGACACCACTGCGTTGAAGAAACAAAAAACAAGTGCAATGAAGATGGTACGTGAGGCACTGCTTGCACATGGCTACATGTGGCATTCAGAAAGACTAGTGTTGTATGATGGCGTATTAGATGCCGGGATGCGGTAGTTTTGAACTTCCGCGCCAAACGAGTGCTGAGCCCCATGGAAAGCAATATACACAGCGCGCAACGGTCAAGTATTTTTTGGTTTCGGAGACGAATCTAGTTCCCTTTATCTATTGGAAAGACAACTTTACTTCATTAAAATGAGGTTTCAAATAAACGGATCTTTATGTGGACATTTAAGGGGGGACGTGGCTTTGAATATCAATTTGAGATGAAAATTGATGAAAAATTTGATGAAAATTGGCACAAATGTTTAGAATGTCTCCCTGATGTTTTCATAAAAGTTTCAGAGTGATACCTTGAGAACATTCTATTGAGCAGATCTTTTCTCCCTTGAACTTTCTGGAGGGCCTGGGGAGCTTAAAAAACGTGATGGAAAGCATGTTGAGTATTGACGGCATAGCTAAATGCGTGCTGAAAGTCGTGACAGTCTTGCTTTTTTTTTTCCGCAACACAAATGCCTTGGAGAATTATTTTTATGTTACATTCTCATCAAGGACACATTCGGGGTGAATGAATAGCTACATCATGAATTTATAAGAAGTCAAGATAAAAAAGTGATATCGTCACAACCTGCTCTATAGTCCAAGGAACGCGACATAAAAAGCAGCGTCCAAATAGGCTGAACGGTAACACAGTGATCAGCTCCAGAAACTGAGCAGAAAGGCAAAAAAAAAAAAAAAAAAAATCAGGTTTGAGAAAACGGCTCTCTAAGTTTCACCTTTTCTTCAGTTCTCTAAAGGGCACTGTTTCGTGATGTTAGGCTTCGATATGTGGCCTCTAGTCTGGCGTGCCTTCGTCCCCCCCCCCCTCCTCCTTTTTTTTTTTTAAGGGAATTCTTGCCTGGGTTTCAAACCAAGTGACGTGCAGAACTGTGCGTAGGCATGAATAGAGTTCCACTGTTGTGCCTGCAGACTGATTCATTGATAGCAGTCTCAAGTACAATCAGTGAGGCATTTCTTTCTTTTGGTAGAATCGACTGTCACTGAATGAAGGCTCTCAGCAGCCTTCAGAGCCATCTTCCCTCGAAAATGGCCGTGAAACTTAGGATCAGTGAGCCACTGATAGATATGCAGCGTCACTTTCCAGCTTGTAATTTTGTGTGATGCCTCGTTTCTGCTGCCACGTGTCTGTGCCAGCCCAAGGAGCCTAGTGAACAGAGCTCATGACGAGGTTCTCTTTATGAAGGGGTGGTATGATATTGTTACGAGGTAAAGTGATAGTATGATAATATAATAGGCACGCGATGTGCTTGGTCGCGGGTCCAAGGTGCCAATGTACGAAATGCCTAGCCGTGGCCTCGAGTAGTTGACGGTCTATGCGCTTAGTCGCGCAGTCCGAGGTTCCGATTCGTGAAATGCTTAGGCGAGGGTCCGAGAAGTCCGCACGCGACGTGCTTGATTACCGAATTGTAGACGCCTATGCGTGAAATGCTGGAATCAGCTGGAATCAGTAAGCACAAGACAGGGTAATTGGAGATCTCAGGGTCAGGCCTTCGTCGTGATGATGATGCGCGAAATGCTTAGCCGCGGGTCCGAGGATTGCTTGCGCGATGTGCTTGGTCGCGAATTACGAAACACCGAGTGCTGAAAGGCTTAGCCGCGCGTCGGAGGATTCCGCGCGCGAAGATTGGATGCGAAGTCCGCATCGCCGATGCTCGGAATGCTTAGCCACAGGTCTGAGAAGTCCACAAAAGGAGGGATTGGCCACGGTACTGCAATGTCCGCGTGGTGCCTGTTTGGACACTCGTCGAGATTACAGAGAGTGGAGACAGTCCACAGCTGGTGAGGTGCAAAGAGCCGAGCAGACGACACGGAACGCTGGACTAATGGTGAATCGCGCTGGAATCACGTGGTGGGCGCGGCCAATCGCAGACTCTGGCATGACCTTCAATCATTTACTTTTCATGCGGTTGTTTCTGTATGGAGGAGATAGCTGAAGTGGTGAATTTGAAGACGGAGAAATGCACTTTCCGACGAGACCAAGATGGCGGCGCTCGTTTGCGCCGTTCCGGAAATATTGTGGCTTGAAAAACGCTGTTTTTGCGTGATTTCCGCGAAATTCTTCGGCACCTTGGCTGATACAACAAATTGTTTGGAGCACTTCTACGTGGTTTTCAGTGATGATATTTCGGAATCAGATAGAAAACGAGTTATAAAAACTGAAAACGTGATTTTCAAAAATCGTGACAGCCCGCATGGTTCTGTCATGGTGCATGGCTATGATGTGGTTATTTTTGGGAGCTTCGTGTATCTTTGATTGTTTTATCATGAATGTGATAACCAATGCTGGTCTCGTGCTGTACTTAAATACCATGTTTCTTCAATAAACCTCACTTGGAAGTAGGCGCCAATCCGTCTCATTCTTTTTCTCACGTTACTGTTGTTCCTTCTCAGTTATGACCCAACTCGCCCAAGCAAATGATTTACTAATAAACAAAAACACAGCCTACACTTCACCTTTGGCACTCACAGTGTGAACAGAATAGGAAGTCACTCCCCGCTGTCAAATCAAAGAGCATCCTTTGAATACTGACTATATATATCATCTATATTATGTTAAAACTACATAGTCTGTCCTGCAATAAAAGTAGTACTACTTACTTTACGAAATTATTGTCCTTACAGGAAAATCACCGTGTCAAATGATAAGAAACTTATGTATCTGTTATTTTTGCTGTGTTGTGTATGCTTAATTTTAGGGGTGTGCGAATATTGAATATCGCCAAATCGAATAGTAAATGTCCCATCATTAGATTTGGGAATACAATATCTACTATTCGATTTCTCGAATATTCGATGTAGAGATCTGCGCAGTGTCTTGTGCGCCGCTGAGCCCCTCGTGCTCAATGCGAGGGTTTCACTTGGTTTTTGGCGCTAGAGGAGAGCCAAGCGCAACATGGACGAGCCGGCCTGGCTGATGCGGTAGTGCTACACAACATCGGCCTGATGGGATATTGCACACACAGTGCCCAATCGCCACAATTCACAGAACGGCGTCGTGTCGGCCCAGGCTGCCTCTGTCGTTACAAGGTTCGCCCGGGTCGACAGGACCGATCGAAATAATAATGCAACGGGTACAGAGGGCACGACAACATATTGTCGCGATACAACGCGAACAGAAGACAGGGAGACGTTCTTCAAGAACAGCACAGGACGACCTGTTCAAACAAAACAGAACAGACACACGTCTTCTTTCTCTAATAATCCCATTGACCCACTAGACGGAGTCCGCTAATGCCCCCATCGTCGTCGTCGTCTGCCTGTAGAGCACGCGTGTCATTTGTCCCTCCCTAAAAGAGCATCGCCCCGATGCTAGACCAGAAACGTCACTTGCGGAAGTGAGGGTCCCTCGCATAGTCATTCGCTCACATACGGCTTCATGCGCACAACATGCACAAGTTCAGGGGGGTGCGGGCGGCGCCGCGTACAGTTGGGACTATCAGGGACGACCTCGTAGGTGACATCACTGAGTCGCCGCAATACTCGATATGGGCCGAAGTATCGCCTTAACAGCTTCTCGGAGAGGCCTCGTTTCCGTATGGGTGTCCAAACCCACACTAGGTCGCCGACTTCATAGGTTATGGTTCTACGGTGAGCATCATAGCGGCCTGCGTCGTAGTCTTGCTGCTGGCAGATCCGCAAGCGCGCGAGCTGCCGAGCCTCTTCGGCGCGTTGGGTAAACACATCGGCGTCCGTGTCAGTGTCGTCAAATTGGTGTGGAAGCATAGCATCCAACATCGTTCGTACATCCCGGCCGTGAACAAGGCTGAACGGAGTCATGCGCGTCGTCTCTTGTTTCGCGGTGTTGTATGCAAACGTGATATAAGGGAGGATGTCATCCCAATTTTTATGTTCGACATCCACGTACATTGAAAGCATGTCTTCAATTGTTTTGTTGAGGCGCTCCGTCAATCCGTTGGTTTGTGGATGGTAGGCAGTTGACTTCCGATGAGCCGTTCCACTTAGCAGCAAGACGTGATCTAAAAGCGCAGCTGTGAAAGCGGTGCCTCGGTCGGTTATTACGACGCGTGGTGCACCGTGTCGCAACACAACATTCTCGATGAAAAATCGCGCCACCTCGGCTGCTGTGCCTCTCTGGATGGCCTTTGTTTCAGCGTAACGTGTCAGGTAGTCGGTTGCGACGAGAACAAAGCGATTTCCCGCAGTAGAAGTAGGAAGTGGACCCAAAATATCCATTCTGATTTGATAAAATGGTGTTCGTGGAACCTGAACAGGTTGTAGGAGGCCGGCTGGTTTCGTCGGGGGCGACTTGCGCCTCTGGCAGTCGAGACAAGTGCGAACGTGATGTTTCACGGCGGTGGTAAGTCTCGGCCAGTAGTAGCTTTGCCGCACTCTGCCCAATGTTCGCGTGTAGCCTAAGTGACCAGAAGTCACCTCGTTGTGACAGGCTTGAAGTACTTCCATACGAAGAGCTGCAGGAATGACGAGCAGATAGGGGGATCCGGTCGAAGAAAAGTTTCTTTTGTAAAGGACGTTGGCCCGTAAACAAAACGATGACAATCCTCTTGCGAAAACTCTAGGTGCTTTCGCAGATCTTCCTTCTAAGTAATTGATTAGACCAAGCAACTCAGGGTCGTCCCGTTGTTGTTGAGCGACGGCGGAGGTGTCCAGAACACAAAGAAATGCTGTTTCATCTTCTTCGAGTGAACAAGCCGACTCTATCGGTGATCGAGACAGGCAGTCAGCATCCGTATGTCGCTTCCCCGACTTGTACGTGACTGTCATGTCAAATTCCTGCAGCCTTAGGCTCCAACGCGCCAATCGTCCAGAAGGATCTTTAAGGTTCGTCAACCAACACAGTGAATGGTGGTCGCTGACAACTTTGAATGGGCGGCCATACAAATATGGGCGAAATTTCATAACCGCCCATACCACGGCGAGGCATTCCTTCTCAGTTGTGGAATAATTTGCCTCTGTGCGTGAGAGCGTTCTGCTTGCGTAGGCAATCACTCTTTCCGTGTCCTCCTGCCGTTGCACAAGAACAGCTCCCAAGCCAACATTGCTGGCATCAGTGTGGAGCAATGTAGGAGCGGTCTCATCAAAGTGGGCCAGTACTGGAGGTGTCTGGAGACGTTGCCGCAAGACGTTAAATGCACTTTGCTCTTCGTCGCCCCATACAAAAGCAACGTCGTCTCTCGTGAGGCGAGTTAACGGCGACGCAATGTGAGCAAAATCTGAAATAAAGCGCCGGTAATAGGCGCAGAGACCGAGGAAGCGCCTGACAGCCTTTTTATCGGATGGTACGGGAAACTGGGCGACGGCGGCAAGTTTTTCGGGATCTGGGCGGACACCGGCGTGACTGACGACGTGGCCAAGAAACTGTAGTTCCGCAAAGCCAAAGTGGCACTTCTCCGGCTTCAGGGTGAGGCCGGCGGATCGTATGGACTGCAAAACCGCTTCAAGCCGTGCGAGATGTTCGTCGAACGTTGCGGAGAACACGATGACGTCGTCGAGGTACACTAAGCAGGTTTTCCACTTCAGACCCGAAAGCACAGTATCCATGAGGCGTTGGAACGTAGCAGGGGCAGAGCACAAGCCGAAAGGCAAAACCTTAAATTCGTATAGGCCATCTGGCGTCACAAAAGCAGTTTTTTCACGGTCCCTCGGGTCTACCTCAATTTGCCAATATCCGCTCTTTAAGTCCATGGAAGAGAAGTAACGTGCGTGTCGAAGCCTGTCGAGGGAATCGTCGATACGGGGAAGTGGGTACACGTCTTTCTTCGTCACCTGATTTAGTTTTCGGTAGTCCACACAGAAACGCAAGCTGCCGTCTTTTTTCTTGACTAGAACTACAGGGGATGCCCAGGGACTCGTTGATGGTTGGATCACGTCGTCTTCAAGCATTTTCGTCACCTGTTGTTGTATGGCTTCACGTTCTCTGGGAGCCACACGATAAGGATTTTGGTGAATTGGTCTTGCCGTATCCTCTGTAATTATTCGGTGCTTTGTTAGAGGCGTCCGACCGACTCTTGACGTCGACGCAAAGCAGTCGTTGAACTTGGCTAGTAGCGTACGAAGCCGTTCGCGTTCGTGCTGTGGCAAAACAGAGCTGACGTCAAGTGCAGGAGCTGGGTCTGGTGTAGGCGCTTCTTCGAGTAGTGAACAGCAGCCGCGAACATCCGCAACACCGTCAAAATAAGCCACAGCCGTGCCTTTTGGAAGGTGCCGTCACTCTGTGCTAAAATTTGTTAGCAATAAATTCGTGCGCCCGTCGGTGACATTTACAATTCCTCGTGCGACAGAGATACCGTGAGTAAACAACAAAATGGTTATTTGGTCGGCAACTCCTTCGCAATGAAACGGTACGTCACATGCCACGGAAACAAGGATACATGACCGAGGTGGGATTAAGACGTCGTCTTCTGTTAGACGAAAGGAGTTGTGTTGCGGCGATAAGCAATGAACTAAACCAGGGCTTTTATAAAACGTCACCATGCGGTCTGGGATGTTAATTACGGCGCCATATTCTCTTAGAAAATCCATTCCAATAATCAAATCTTTACAGCACACGGGAAGAACTATGAAAGCGGCCACGAACGACGAATCTCCAATGTTAAGCCTAGCAGTACATCTTCCAGTAGGCATCAGCAATTGTCCACCTGCCGTCCTTATGTGAGGTCCCGCCCATGGCGTCTGTACTTTCTTCAGGCGGAGGGCGAGTTCCCGACTCATTATAGAGAAGTCGGCACCAGTGTCGACTAACGCTGTCACCGGCTGTCCATCCACGAAAATATCAAGGTCGGCGCTCACAATTTCTTCGGGGTCAGTGGTTATCGGCTTCTCGGCGTTCTGCAGCGGGAGAGTTGGGGGCTTTTTATGGTCTTGCGGCGGGCCTGCAACCTTACCCCCAGAGGTCGCCGCCTTTAGTTTCCCCGGCGGGGACTGGGTGACCTTCGTCTTTGAACGTCAGCAAAAGAGCGTCCAGCAGGCAGCTCGCGTGGAGGGGTTGGAGAGCGTGACCGACGGCCGAAATCAGTTCGATCATTGGGCGCAGATGCTTGATTCGGGTGCGCTATGGGAGGAAAAGCAGCGTCGTCGCGCCGTAGCACGGAGTCGTCATTTGTGCGTCGAACATCAGACCACGGACGAAGAGGGCGAAATGACGAGTCGCGATGCCAGCAATGGCGCGAAATATGGCCGGCACCCCCGCAGTTGAAACAGAGAGGACGGTTATCGGCGGTGCGCCACGCGTCGGATCTCCGATATTGTGGCCGTCTCGTAGGGTCATTTTGCGGCGTGGTCCACGGCGCGGCGAATGACGGCTGGCGGTATGACTGCATCGGCATCACGGGTGCGCGCCTTAAAGCCTCCTCTTGTGGCGGCGACCAAGGAGCGGCTGTCGGAGGCTGGTGGTACGGCGGTGTGGCTGTAGCGGGTGGGGGACATCGGACGGCGGCGGCGTAACTCATGGGACGCTGTTGTTCTTGAAGATCGGCAGCCGGGAACGCCTGCCTGATTTCGTCGCGAACCACTTCGGCGATTGACGCGACGGGTCTATCCACTGTCGGTGTCATAATTCTGTGAAGTTCTTCTCTGACGACCTCTCTGATCATTTCCCGCAAGGAGCTCTGATACTGTGGAGTCAATGCGGCGGCATTGATTGCGGTGCTGTTGGACAGTCGATCGTACTGCCTGCACCGTTGATGAAGAGCGCGCTCAATAGCCGCAGCCTCTTTGATAAAATCAGCGACGGTGACTGGAGGATTTCGCACAAGCCCCGCGAACAACTGCTCTTTTACACCTCGCATGAGGTAGCGCAGCTTTCTATCCTCGGTCATGTTCGGGTCGGCTCTACGAAAGAGACGGGCCATGTCTTCGGCAAACATTGTGACCGACTCATTGGGTTGTTGCACCCGTAGCTCCATCAATTGCTGGGCGCGGTCGCGTCGGTCGGCACTTGCAAATGTATCTGTGACTTTCTGCCGAAAGTCATTCCATGTCGTTAGGCCAGCTTCGCGGTTCTCGTACCAAGTACGGCCACTGTCGTCAAGGGCGAAATAGACGTAAGAGAGCTTCTGCTGCTCTGTCCACTGGTTAATCTGTGCGACGCGGTCATACTTGTCAAGCCAGTCTTCAATGTCTTCGAAGGCTGCACCGCGATAGCGATCGGGGACCAGCGGATGAAGAACGGTTACCTGTTGCGGGCTGGGAGACCCGCTGCTTTGGGGTGCTAGCGGTGCGCTGGTTTCGGCCATTGCCCGATGTGTGGATCTCCTGTGAGGTGGCTGAAGAGGGGAGAACTCCGGGGCAAGGCCTAGCAGTCGACGACTGAAGTGATGCACGGGTGTCGTAACTGGTGACAATGCGTCCGGGCTAGATGAACGACTCCCAGAAGGAGTCCGGGGCATCAGGCGCTGTCAACACCCAGCACCTCCACCAGTGTCGCGATACAACGCGAACAGAAGACAGGGAGACGTTCTTCAAGAACAGCACAGGACGACCTGTTCAAACAAAACAGAACAGACACACGTCTTCTTTCTCTAATAATCCCATTGACCCACTAGACGGAGTCCGCTAATGCCCCCATCGTCGTCGTCGTCTGCCTGTAGAGCACGCGTGTCAATATGCTGTGGATATTTCATGAAGTGCGAAGATCGGGTCGATTAACTACCGATAGACACGCAGTTCATGTTGCATATGCGGTGACCAACTTCACGCCGCTTCAACAGCCTTCAATTTAACCCATGTGCATGACCTTGTGGAGATGGGTTTGCACTAGGCTCACTCTACGAGCGACGGTCAGGAAAGGGCATGATGCTACTCCACTCCGCAACACACAAAGGCGCTACATCAGGGTTCGTCAACGCTCCGACATGGCGCAAATGGCGCCATGTCGGAGCAAATGGCGCCAAGTGCAAATGGCGTTTGGTTTGAAATTTAAGCTTTTTCCATGGCGTGTAAGGATGTAATACTTAGCAGACGCAATCGTTATAATTCATTGTATGCACTGCACTTGTCAGCTCAAAATGGCCAGACCTGGTGAGGGGCCCTTTAAGGCTTAACCACATGCACGCAATTTTCGAGCGATGTTGACAGGTGTCGTTATAGTGGAGGGCGATCCGTCGCTGTTGCTTGTCGCGTCGCCGGTTATTGGTCAGCCAGAAAACTTTGCTTGTTGCCCAGAAGTCCTCGCGGCGACTTCCACCAGGGACAGCATGATTGTACAACAATATGGCGGCGACCAGTCTCCCCTGATCCACCTGCTTCGATCTGATGGTAACTACTAGCAAAAGAGGATGTCGTACCCAGATGTTAAAAAAAAAAGATTATTTTGACCACCACCAGGCAGCATTACTTGGCAGCAGCTGCTACAGTAAGACCTTGTGGATACGATCCCATTATGTACAATTTCCCAAAGCCAATGTTAGTGGTTGACAACACAAAAAATGACCCGATACAGTTACGCATATTTTTTATCGGTTCGTATGTTCCTAGAAAACACATTGTTTCAGCAACAACGCTCAGTTCATCTCCAAACTGCGATCATATGATACGTTTTCCGGCCACTGGATCCCACGTAAACAAGAAAATGTAGAGGTGTGTGTTATCGAGAGCAGTAGCCGCCTGCCACAGCAGCTTTCCTGCAATACTCGCCTGCCCATGTCATGCAAAAACGCTGGTGCGCACGCACTTTCCCATTCTGGTACAAGTAAATGTCATCCAGGGTCGTCACCACTGCCGCATTCACAGCTACTGCCGCCAACCCTATTGCAATAAGCATCTTCACTTGTCTGTTTCACAGGGCATGGGGGATAGTACCATTGGAAGCGTACTGCATGCCATAACCAAAATGCGCCGCCGTTTCCTGCTGCAGGTGGCGCGAAGTGAGCATAATGTTTCGCTCTGGCGGCATCGTAGGCATTGTATTCTAAGGTCGCCTAGCAGCTGAATGTTGTTTTTATTTTGTGTTGGCATCTTAAAACACTAAGCAATAGGAAAACGACAACGTGCCACTAGGGTCGCTCGAGCCCTACCAGGTTGGTGCGCGTTGGTGTCTCGTTCTGCAATGATTCACGCCGAGTGGGCACGTCAAAACTTACCGCCGGCAAAATGTCCTGCGTGAAGAAGCTGCTGATCCAGGCCTAATTCAGGAAACGCAAACGTAAGCCTGCTGAAGCTGCAAAAACGACAATGCACGTCTTTGACCCTGCCAGCTCAGTGCGCGTCAGCTTCTCACGCTTCGCATTACATAGATGTGAACTATGGACCCTGTGTTCTCCCGGTTAGTACATTTTCTCGTGTTTTCTTCCGAAACATATGAACGAGCTTTCACTGTAATCAGTTAATAGAATTACTGCAACAGACGTCTCAACTAGCTGTAAGTGTAGCTCAGTCAAAATTAAAGAGTGCTTTTCAGTGGAGATCTTTTTAAAATTTTAAACGCTGCATGTGGTGTCAACCAAGTGGTAACACTTTTTATAAATTCATTTTCTCCATGTTTATTTTCAACACTTAGACTGTGAAGGGTACCAATAGGTTGTTTGCAGGCCACAATAAGATGGTAAGGTAAGCAATTTGTGGAAAAAGAAAAAGTTTGCATAGACGGTGCGAAAGAATGGGATAGCAAACTGAATGAGTGTCTTGGATTGAAGATGAGATTGAGATGTACCAGTGTCCACTTGAAAGAACAATGACACCTATGTTGCAGGTGCGGTGTGTGTGTACGAGCATGGTAGTGTGCTGTGCAGCGCAGGGACTGCTCTCTCTGTCCAATGTGGAAGAGCTGCTTCTATGGTTTGAGAAGAGGCGTCAGGAGGACCCACAGGTGAGAGCATGGTCACTCATTGCAATCACCCCCTCCAGCAGACGTCCGTTCGTTACCACATTTGCATCATGTGGACATGGCTTCAACATTTTTTTTTGTTTTTACTTCCATGTGCACTCTTGGCTGTGCCTCATCAATAGTGGTCCACCCCCCCCCCCCCCCCTTCCTTATTTTCTTTACCAGCCCTTTCGTCACTTCGTATTGTTTGTGCACAATTTTGCGTGCACTCATTGCTTCAATTTGTCCTGCAATATCTTAATACAGTTTTTGCTAAGGCAGTCTCTCACATTCTCCACAATTCTGACAATATCAGGCTATGGGGAAATGTTTTTTTTTTCTATTTGATCAAGTTCTACTTGATATTTCTTGAAAATTGGGAATTTCCCTGCATAGAACAGCACATGAAGCGACATACTTAAAGGATTGTAATTGGGTGATGGCAGCAAACAGTGCCTGCGCTGGTAGTCCACTGAGAAGCATGAGCAACTGGCCTTTGTTTATACTGTACGTCATTAAAAGTGTGCATCGATTCTATTCAGCCAGACAAGGATCTTGGGAAGATGGAAAGTGATCAACAGTGGCCAAACATTGCTGAAGCCAACGTTTGGAGAAGTTAGGCTGCCACTTTTTCGAAGAAGGGGTGACAAAAACAGACAAGAATGTTCACAGTGGCTGCGCACTGCTAGCATTCCTTTCTGTTTTTCTCACCTCTGCTTAGAAAAACCGGCACCTCCCCCATTCCCTCATTATCACAACCTCCTTTTATTGCGGCAGCAATTATAGGGATATTCTAGGCAAATTTTCTCTGTCTCTATGAGGTTCTGTGTAAAGGCCATGTGCGATCAGATTACGCCTGAGCGTTATGTACTGTCGGTGCGAGGAAAAGCTTGTGAGGGTGAGCCGAGAAGAATGGTGGCCTGATGCGCATTGGAGGTCACATGATCAAGTGTGCACAAGGCAGACTTGTTCATAACGAATTACATGTAAATTATTTACTTTTTTCTAGGAGTGTGCAAATATCAGTACTTTCAAATATGAATACTCAGCTTGGAAAATTGAATCAAATAATGCATTTATTAGCAAGTTGCACGTGCATGCACATGCAACTTTGGTTATTTTAATATGTTGGAACATCGCAATTATATTGTCAGTGGCAAAAAATTAAACTAGTAAGCCGTTACCAAGGTCTTTCAATATTTTCTATCTGTCCTACCTTTCCCTCTTCATTTCTCTCTCTCTATCTCTATCTGGTCACGAAACTTCCGCGTAATGCTATGGGAGAGCTTCCTATAGCACCTGCAGTGGACGAACCACGGCGCTGGTGCAAGTAGAAGGTGGACTGGAGCAGACACTGACTGGACGCCACAGGTGTTCTGTGCATACATTCGCTATTACGCATGGCTTGATTGCCTGTATCAGCGTTTGAACATTGTCGACACAACGTGCAAATCACTGCCCTATTTCTGTACAGATTCAGAAACTTAAATGCAAACAGTTTAGAAACAACTACAACGCCTTGTTTCGTTTCCAGGTTCAACTGCGTTCGCAACAGCGGAATAATTCGTAATTCAATTTCTACACTTGAACTACTCCATCATTAGAAACTGACTACAGAGCAAGTTGATGTCGCACTTTTATGTAACTGTGCGTAAAAAACCTGAGTTTCAAGCTAACAAAGCTAGCCAACTAATACAAAACTAATTATCAAACTAATAACCATTTAATTGAACTTACTAATCTAACAGCTACATTAAGTAAACTCAATAAGGCTTTCTTTTGAGGAACCCGGTTGGGTTTCCATTGTACCAAATTGCTACATTTGGGTGGATGTCTCAGTTTCCCTTTAATTATCTCCACCTAGCGGATTTCCGCTGAACTATTACATCATATACTTGCCTTTGCTTCGAGTTGTCGACAAATTCGACTTCGCCCTGCCATTTGCTAGCCGCCTGGTTAGCTCAGATGGTAGAGCGACTGCCCCGGAAAGGCGGTGGTCCCGGGTTCGAGTCCCGGACCAGGACGAATTTTTCTTCAACTGCGAGGCTTTCTTTCGAGGAACCCGGTTGGGTTTCTATTGTAGCAAATTGCTACATTTGGGTGGATGTCTCAGTTTCCCTTTAATTACTTATCTCCACCTAGCGTATTTCCGCTGAACTATTACATCATATACTTGCCTTTGCTTCGAGTTGTCGACAAATTCAACTTCGCCCTGCCATCTGCTAGCCGCCTAGTTAGCTCAGATGGTAGAGCGGATACCCCGGAAAGGCGGTGGTCCCGGGTTCGAGTCCCGGACCAGGACGAATTTTTCTTCAACTGCGAGGCTTTCTTTCGAGGAACCCGGTTGGGTTTCCATTGTAGCAAATTGCTACATTTGGGTGGATGTCTCAGTTTCCCTTTAATTGCTTATCTCCACCTAGCGGATTTCCGCTGAACTATAACATCAATAATAAGTAACGTAACAAACTACAGTAACAGACATTCTGTGTAAGCCTTGCTTATCTTGTATACTTTCCTTGGAAATGTATTGTGCCCTAAAATTCAGCCATGAACATTTCTTTTGGATAAGCTCTTGATATCAAGTATGTTCTAGTTCACTTGTTAAAACCATGGCTTAGTTTTTTTTTCCTCTCGTTTTTTTTTCTGTGCATTACATAGAGAGACATGCTGAGTGCTGTGCAATATCGGGGTGTGGGCGGTGATTGGCACATTGAAAGGCATTCAGTTTCCTCTTCACCGCCCCTTCCCGCTGAACCACTGGATAAGATATGTTTGTTTGAATTGATGAAAAAATAAACTTCAAACTCAACCAATAAACTAATTACATAATAATAACTAAGTTTTACACTAACTAAACTAAATAAATAAGGTAACTCAGGGGTTCTCAGGTACGTTCATCCCAGGGAACCCTGCTGAGCTCCATAAAGTGCCAAGGAAACCCCCCATTTTACCGAATGTCGAATTATCGAGGGTATCAAGAAAACAAACAAATGCTGCACTACGTCAACACGCTTTTATTTACTCAATGAATCGTCAAATCTTGTTTCTATTTAGCACAAGACGAGTGCGGAAGCTGAAATTCTCTTTATCTCATGACTGATTGGCGCTAGCAGCGGTGAAGGCCTCGCGACATCCTTCGCGGCGCGCGTTTTCATGTGAGACGCGCTTTGCACCTACGGGCAAACATCCCGATTATTTTTTTGCCACTCAGCTGCTCGCCAACAAATTGTCCGTCCATTGCGATGTAGCCGGTGCTCTTTATCTTCGACAGCTTTGCACTGAGAAAAAGCGAAACTACTGCTTGCCGCAACCGCTGTCGACGAAACCGCGGCCGCTATCGACGCAATCATGGACGGTGACCTTGCGGTTCAGAAGGCAGGTGGCTGACGCACGCACCAAGTCAAAACGAAACTACCGTTCGCTGCAAGAAGTGTGAGCGAAACCGCGGCCGCTATCGACGCAATCATGGACGGCCACTTTACGGTTCAGACGGCAGGCGGCTGACACACACACCAAGTCAAAACGAAACTACCTTTCGCTGCAAGAAGTGCGGACGAAACTGCAGGTCGCTATCGACGCTGCCATGGGAGGCGACTACACAGTTGTGAAGGCACGCAGCCGACGCGCCCATCTAGTGAAAACGAAACTAATATTTGCCGCAACCGCTGCGGACGAAACTGCGGTGATTATCGACGCGATCAGAGATAGCGACTACGCACTTACGGAGGCACGCGGTTAGCCGCCAACGCGGTGTTACGCGCGGCGATAAACGCAAGAATAAAGGCTTTAAAGGCACAACTAGGCACGAAGCGCTTTGGCGTTGCTGTCAGTCACGTGCCGCGTACGATTGCCGCTGAGGACCACGGCGATGCGGACTGCGCCGCTTCGTTTCGGTTGGACGCTACGCCGTTCTTGCTCTTCTGCGGCGCGCATTTGCGGTGCTCCGCGGTTTTTTTTTTTTCCCCTCCAACGTATAGGTCAGTGCGCACGCTATCGGCACCTACCCTATCTACAAATAGGAGAAAGGCGCATGGTGGTAAGTTACGGCCTCCGAGATTCAAGTGCGAAAGCTTAGGCGCGCTGCCCGTTCTCAGAGGTTGGGTGGCTACAAGCTGCTTGCGTATTTATTGCGCAGTTCGCATGTTGCTGTTACGCACTACGATGTGCTTTTTGACACTCGGGCATGGGTAATGGAGGTTCTTTGGATCAAGCGCACCTCGTGTTCGCCGTTTTAGACACTTGTCGAGAGCGGGACCAGGGAAAATTTATCAGTGGCTCGCGGAACCCCGAGCAGGGACCTGCGGAACCCGTAGGTTCCGCGGAACCCACTTTGAGAACCCATGAGGTAACTAATAAAACTGTTTACCTAATCAAAGTAACAAAGCTAACCAACTGATTAACTGAGTCATTTAACTGAAATAACAAAATTATTCACTAATATAACTTTAATAACTAAGCAAATATAATTACCTTCCCAATTAATCAACTAATTTCTAACACACTGAACTAACTAACCAAATATAACTGATTTATACGACTAACTAGACAAAGTGCAAATAGAGACAGCCGAAACGAAAGGAAGGCTTCTACGGGGGATGGGCGTGACGTCAATCATAGAACGGTGCCGTGTATAATTTAAACACAAATGCATTGCACAATAAATAATTTTGCGATAAGTTCCCGTTGCATCTTCACTCTACAAACATGCTGAAATAATTGTGGGGGAAGCCCCTTTCCTCGTGAAAGATTTGCATGATTGGGCAGCCCAGCCATCTGGCGCGGCAGATTGCTCACCTTCTACTTACGCCAGCTCCTCTGGTGCCACCTGCTTTCCCTATATGAAACTTTCAGGGAGGTTTCATGACCAGATGAAAAATATTGAAGGACCCTGCCATTATACTAAATTATTGTGTATTTGGCTCATGTTAGCTTGGAAAATTGAGTAATTTCCACTAGCTGTCTGTTCTCGCCTACCTGTTCCTTACTATACAACGTCAAATGTCCATAAATTCAGACGCATTTGACCCTGTACGAGCCGTCACTCATGGTATTTGCTCTAAAGCAATGAGCTCGGATTGGAGGGGCGCTGCGAAAGAGTGCACCCTCGCTGTCCGCATACGCGTGCCTCTTGCTACTGAGAGGCTGGCTTTCCCGCAAAGCTTAAACGTCCAATGGCTAAGCGTTCTGTACAGGCAAAATTTCGCCAGCAGCACGAAGTTATAAAAAAAATCACCACGAAGAAGCAAGCGCTAAGAACCCTGTGTGCTCCCGAACAGCCAGCTATATATATGGTTTGTTTCTGAAATTCGTATCTAACTAAATAGTCACAAATTTTCTAATATTTAGTTTTCAATTAGAATACAAATTCTAAAAATCTTATATTCGATCATATTAAAAGTTTTCGAATATTCGTACACTCCAACTTTTTTCGGTAACCAATTACATGTAACCAGTTACTTTATTGACAAGGCAAAGTTACCCGCTGTAGTGGTGTAATTTATTTTGCGTTGCACTGCTAAGCACGAGGGCACTGGATCAAATCCTGTCCGTGGTGTCCGCATTTCGATGGAGGTGAAATGCAAAAATGTCGCAGTTTCGCCCGCAAGGCGAAGCATCAATTGCGATAGCAAATTAGTAGAGAGCTATTCGGAGTAGGGATAGTAGTTTTATCGGCTGCATAAACTTGGACACATTCACTTACTAAATTAATTAACAAGCGTGGTGTCAGCGTGCACAAGCACACATGAATAGATCACACTCGATGACTGCAAACAACCATTGTAAAAATGCTGGCAGCAAGCGCAGCCGCCGCAGCGAGCGAAGGTTCGTGCGGTCTATTGCTTCAACGGAAACTGAGCGGCCGAATGCACAGCACATACAAAGGTCAGAGCCGTGTGGAGATCACTTGCAAGATACGGCGCGCGCGACAACACTGGCAGCCCGTACCGGCGCAAACATATAATAAGGAACGAAGCGCAAAGTACATGAACGCATTTGTTGGCAGAGTAGAAGCCCCCCCCTCTCACTCCCGCGCTGCCTTCCTGCTTTGCTCCTTTCGTGCGGGAGATTGCGTCGCCAGTTCCCCTTGCAAGATACACATTTAGTGCCGCAGCAAAGCGTCGCCCCCCCCCCCCCTCCCTCCCTCCCTCCCATACCACCACAGCATTGCGCCACGGAAGTCGCATTTGCTTTCTGCCGTGCATTCACTCTCCGTGATAGTGCGCGTCCCACGCGCGCTTTCACTCGCACATACGGCGTGCAGCGACGATTTTATCGCCCTTGGACTTTATACGGAACCTCATGGCGACGACGGCGACGTGGACGGCAGAAATCTGCTTGAAGTGTCCATATAATTGCTATCGCAATAAAATGGCCATGTACTGTGCATTGGGTACATGTTAAAGAGCCCCAGGTGATCAAAATTATCTGCAGTCTCCCACAACGGCATGCCTCATAATTATTAATATTGTGGTTTTCGCACTGCACCAGATAAGCGACACCTGAGCGACTGCGCCCTCTAGATAAAGACACAGATCTTGAGGCCATTGTTAACCTTTGGGCACTAGGTGGTGTCCAAAGCTTGACGTACTCCGACAGATTCTGGCTTCCAAAATTGTTTTCGCCATTTACAGTCAGCTGAACAATGGCTTCAAGATCTGCAAGATCTGTATCCCTCGAAAGTGCCATGCCGCGCGTTGGGAGCAAATGCCACAGGAATGCGCTTGCCACTGCCCTGCACCACCGCCAGCGCAGCCACACAGAACAGCTGCCTCCGAGCACCGGGCATCGAGGCACTGCCGTGCGTAGTTGGCATGTTTACAAGTGGCGGCGCGCTCGCCTCTGGCTGACGCTACTCCTTCTCGCCCTTGTTGCGCGCGTCAACGCTTGTAGCGACGCTCCGCTTGAATAATCAATGGGATCAGCCAGCCGAGAACTGTAGATGAAGGTGATGTAGAATCAAGCAAAAGGTTTCGAGGTATGCGGAGTTCGGTGCAGTGGCATTTCGAGATAAGGGTGAAAAACCCATGTTACTGTGCCAGGGGAAAAATTCAACTTATCCGATAATTCGAGATATCCGAGTTCTAGTTAACGAGGGTTTACTGTATTGTAAAAGTGTGCAGCGAGTTCACGTTCCTGCTCCTTTGCATTTAAAATAAAAGCATCTCAATTAATATATGTCATGGCAGTGTTAAGTATAAGGCTTAAAAAGGTCTATGACGGGTGCATGGTAAAAGGGGAAAATTGTAATCAGCGTTAAATTGTGTTGAAGTAACTTACTTGGTTACACCATGTGTGCATATTGTGGTCCTTAATTCAGTGAACATGCTCTGTCGCTCGTAATAGGCTGCATGGCAATCTAAGTAGAACTTTCAGTCAAGCTAGCTGGTGCATTGCTTGGGTTAATAAATCAACGTTTAAACATAGGAAATTGGATGAGCGCTGCCTAAAGGACTTGTGCAGGGACAGTCATGTAAGAGAAAAACATTGAGGTTTTAGGCGCCATCCTGCAACCCTTTGTCTACAGGTGCATTGGAAGTAGTTAAACCTCAATATAACTAAGTCGATAAAATTGGTGATTTGCTTCGTTATATCGAAATTTCGTTATATTGAAGTTCAATCCTTTATTCAAATAAGTGCAGTCACCGATGCATTTTTCTTACATAGCAGGGGCCACAAAATTTCCCGAATTATCAAGCAATCATAAAAAGCAAGTTTTAATGAAAACAAAATATAAGTAGTTGAATTTGAGAGTCGGTGACGAAAGATGCGGTTTTGTGCCGTGTCGACTATATTTTTCCATCGGCAATACGAGGTGAAGCGAGTGAAGCTTTTGCGTCTACTCTGCCCATACGGCTGATAGTGTCGCCTGCAGTGGGACGACGCCATGGTGAAAAGCGCAGGTAGTGGGCAGCGAATGCTTCGCCTGCCTCTTGCTTCAACGCATCTCTAAAACTCGAGATTATGCAACCTCCAGCACTAAACGCACAGGAAGACAGCGCACAATGCCATCCCATCTCAGCTAGCCCAGTCTTTGCACACGCGGCAGATTACCTCGAAAACAGGGCATGCGGGCTGTGTATGCACTCAGCCATGTTGAGAACACCCACACGAGCCAGGGAAAAACGGGGTTTTAATAAAGAAGTCGCACTGCGCAACAGTAACCGCTGCACGCACAGTCACTTCATTGCCGAAACCCGGAAAGGAGATGGCCGCCAGCGCAACTGATCTTGGACCGACTACGCCGTCAGTGCGGCATCATGTGAAACGCCACTACCGCTATTATTGCCGCCGTAACCAAAGCCTTGCAAAAAACAACCAATGCCTACCAACTTGCAAGTGCTCTTAAGCAATCTCGATAACAAGGACTGTTGCTGAAATCAATGCAAAAATCACAGTTGTTTCGAGAGGTGCACAAGAAGAGAGGTCGAGCTGATAGAAATTGTCCTTATAAATAATGTACCCACGGTCAAGATGCTTGTTGCAAAGCTTAGTCACCGCATCAAAGGCCAGCCCATTGGTGGTAGATTTGTCACGCTTCCCTGTATACACTATGAGTTGGATGGTGTATTGCCTAATTCCAGACTGTGCTTTGGATTTAACCATTCTTTCATCCACTGAAATTTCACAATATGGCTGAAAAAATGTTGTGGAGCAATTGTTGATGTGTTGAAGTAGCCAGGACACCTTGTCCAGTTTTCGTGCGGCAGCGCCGTTGTTGGTATCTGGGTCAGAAACATGTAGCATGGCCAGGGGCATTGTAAAATGTCGCCTTGACATAATGTTTGGTGGGAGAAGTCCGGAAAACAATTTTGCTGTGCTCCAATTCAAATGCAGCCGCGGAAATTTCAGTATTCCCATGCGCAGCAGGAGGGCGATGATCTTCATACTATCTGCAGGGGTCACTTCCTTCCACGAGCCATCCTTCTCGCTGTATGTTGGTTTGTTAAGAATGAGCATCCATGCATATTTGTTGGCGTTGACACAGATAGCACTAACGACCTCCGCCGTAAAAAACAGGCTCAAAAGATTCGGAGCTCTCGCCAGCTGCTTCGGGCCACTACGAAGCGTCATCCCAAGGTCAATGCCTGGATCTCTCTGGGGTTGAAACTCTACGCTTCTTTGAATTGATGGCAACACGTCTTGTCCAAATGAAGTGGACACACTATAAAGAAAAAACAGCCCTAGAAATCAAACGTAAAAAACAGCCCTAGAAAACAAAACGGAAGGCAAAAATGAAACTTACCGACGGATAACAGCTTACGTTTCCGGCTGGTCTGCTGAAGTTTTCTAATCCGAACTAAGCTCCAACGATGCGACGTCAATGTCCTATTCATCACTGTTGAAGAGTCCGAAAGATTGCTTCTATCAGCATCGGGACCAAGCAAAACTGCTTTTTTTCGAGCGCGTGTGCTTTTGGACGTTGACGCCATTGCGCTGTTCAAGTATGCTTTGAACTCAAGCGCTCTTTAATAATCTCTGCCATACAATAAAAATGTGAACCATGCAGAAACGGCAACTCTAGTTTGTATACAATCATCATGATGGCGCTACGAGCCCAGGTGCGCAGTGGCTTTATTTAAAATAAGTGCTCAAAAACATCATTCACCAGTGATCGATGCCTTGTGGCGTGGTAAGGAAAGAGTTAAAGGCTGTTTCTCCCAGCACCACAGAAGGTATGCTAACGTAGTTTCCCAAGAAATCTTTTACCATGAAGTAAGCTTCCAAGATTTCACGTGCATTTCTGAGAACTGCAGCGAGCGAAAGCCTTGGTTTTGTTAAAGATGGGTTTGCAGCCACATTGTGTTCAGTGTGCCGCCAAATGTCCTGGTGACTGGAGCATTTCTGTCGCATTCCTGTGCTCCCTTAAGGGGGGACACGGCTCTTTGGGACGAAAAAATCGCAAAAAAATCGACTTTTGGAAAATGAAATTTTTGAAATCTGCAGGTATTTTCCCCCAACTACACTAAGTTTCTTCACCCTTGAATCAATATCTTAGCCACAACATCACTTTATTTAGTCGATACCTGCAGAATTACAACCGAAGTTATCTCAAAAATGGTACTTTTTTCGCGAAGCGCAGTTGCCGTTTCACGCATCGTATCGCGGACATTTTGGTGTCATTTGAAAGGGTGATCTTTCGTCTTGAAATTCGCGCCAACTCCGGTACCATGCTGCCATTGGCTTTCTCAAAGTACCGCGCCGAAAAAAAGTCCCAGCGCGGCCCCTTATTGGCTGTTTAGCGCACGTGACCTGTGCTCGGCATACGATTGGCGGGATTCCTTTCTCGTCGTCTGCATGCGCTCATCCGCGCGGTCGGGTGTGCGCCATCTTGTCCGAGCGTCGAGTCATTGACAAGTGAATTGACACCGTGCTACGCGATGGCCCGTAAGAAATTCCATACGAAGAATACGTTCGGTGCAAAGAAGGTGCGACGTGCACTTATCAACAACTTCAAGAAGCGTAGCGCAACACATCCGGACGTCGAAGTCGTCGCGTCCCCCTCTGAACCCGCCTCTGCTGACACCGCCGATGTAGGCCTAGGCCTAACAAGCCCGTCGCCGTGCGAAGGTGTCGAAGGTCGCGTTCGTCACGATACGAAGTTTCTGAAGCCCGCAGAAGTGGAAGAGAGCAAAAAAAGAACCAAAGAAAAGCTTCAGCAGCTGTCGTCCACTCCCGCGACGGAAAGGAAGCGTTATCTCCTGACTGATAACACCGATGCCGCAGCTGAACCCGTTGAGCCGCTTGATGGGACCGTGTTTACTATAGTAAGTTTAGATGCGGTGAACATTCTGCTTGCGCGAATGAATTGCAACGAATGCAGTGGCGGGGATATGAAAATCATCAGAGGTGAGCACGAATATGGACTCTCTGTCAAGTTAATTCTTATGTGCGGGAACTGTGGTGATGTTACGTCGACGTGGAGCTCGCCGCGCATCCGCGGTGAACAGAAATCGAACCCGTTCGTTGTGAACGTTCTCGCTGCTCGAGCAATGCAAGCAACGGGAAACCGGCAAACAGCCCTCAATGATGTGTTTTCCACGATGAACATTAGCCGTCGCGGACTTCACACGAAGACGTGGCAACGCTACGTCAAGGAAAAGCTGACTCCCGCCGCCGATCGTGCTGCCCGAAACGTGACAAGCGAGTGCGCGCGCTCGGTTCGCAAACTTTACGGTGAATTGTGCCTCAACAACCCCGGGAACATCACGGTGTCGTACGATGGGTCGTGGATGACCCGCGGACACACCTCTCACATCGGCGTCGGCGCCGTGATCGAACTGTTTACTGGTCTTTGTTTAGATTACGTTGTCTTGAGTAATTTTTGCGCGGGATGCGAGACGGGCCCAAATGAAAATGATCCTTCTTTCGGAAACTGGAAGAAGAATCACCAGTGCCAGAAGAACACCGAGAAAAAATCGGGAGAAATGGAAGTGGAGGCCGCCCTCATTTTGTTCAAAAGGTCCCTCGAACGGCACAACCTCCGTTACACCACTATATTGAGTGATGGGGATAGCCGTACCTATCTTGCACTGCAAGAGGAAAAAGTTTACGGTTATTTGCAAATAAACAAGGAGGATTGCGTAAACCACGTCCAGAAACGGATGGGTACGGCGTTGCGCAATCTTGTTTCTAAAAACAAAGCTTCTGGCCTTCAGAGCCTCGGTGGAAAGGGTCGGCTCACAGCAGACCTAATTACGAGACTAAGCTCGTATTACGGATGGGCGCTAAAAACGCATAAAGGAGACGTAGATGCCATGCACAAGGCAGTGATGGCAACTTACTATCACATCACCTCCAATGACTTTGACTCAAACCACACATTTTGCCCAACAGGCCCCAATTCGTGGTGCCGTCAAAATGCCGCAGAGGCTAGGGGCGAGCCGGCCCCAAAACATCCCCGAAACCTGCCTCCTCATGTTTGCCAGGCCTTGCTGCCTATTTACGAGCGTTTGAGTGAAAAGAAGTTGCTTGAGAGGTGCCAGAGGGGAAAGACCCAAAACAGCAACGAGAGCCTCCACTCTGTTATCTGGTCTCTTGCACCAAAGGATCGCCATGCCTCCCTGTTCACCGTACAGGCAGCTGTGGCAGAAGCAGTGCTGAAGTTTAACGCAGGGAACGTCAAAGCGTCTGCATCTATAATGCAAGAGCTAAGCCTCAACCCCAGCTCATTTTGCAGTGATCGCATGGCTGAAAAAGATCGGCGGCGATTGAAAGCTTCAGCTCAAAAGCGTGCATCAGCTGAAAACATGCATCAGGCCCTCAAAAAACGTCACACGGGCAACAATTCCCAAAATGACTATGTGCCAGGGGGATACTAGCCAGTTACAGCTGGTAACTTGTAAACATTTTGCCATATTTCTGAATAAATCGAGCTGTTTTCGTTTTTCTTGATTTTCTCAGAACTAGCTTTTTACTCACCCTGCCCGTTCAGAGCAACGATATCTCAAGCTGTAGGACAGCTGCAGCTGTATTTTTTTTTGCTATACGCAGCTAAATGAATAAAGCTTGAAATGCTGCAAGCACATTCTTATTTTTCTATCTCTGCAATTTTTTATTCGCTTTCTTTTTTTTTAATTAGTAGCTGTGCTGTAAACACTGAACTTTCATAAGCTGTTAAATTGCTATTTGTTGTTGGATTGGAAAACTGCTTGCAGCAATGCAATCCTTATACATTCTGCTTTCCACACATGCAATAAATATAACTTTCTGGCCAGTATATTTTTATCTATTGTTTCACTAAATAATAATAATTAACATTTAATTATCTCATTAATTACTTCAGCCACAACAAAAGTAATTGCATTTTTAAAATCAGCACAAGAAAATACATAGATCTGTGCATTTAGGTTGAATTTGCTCAATAAATAAATTAAGAAACCTTCAGATGCCATGTCCCCCCTTAACCTGATATTAATACAGCGGCCTACCTGCCCTATGTATGATCTTTCGCACATGAAAGAGATCTTGTAGACAATGTTGTCGACACATTCTAAGTACTTGTGTGCATGATTTATTTTGCATTTGTGTCTGCCTGATTCTTCTGTGGCATTGTTTACTTTTGGAAAAAACACCACAGAAGCGGTTTATTTTACCTTAGAACACACTGGTCACAAAAGTTCATGGTGCAGCAGCTGCTCATTGTTGCATCTGAGTATTGTTAAAGAGTCCCTGAAACGGCTCGGACAAATTTTGTAGACACGTAGGGTACAGCTACAGTAAACCATTCGCGTCACAATTTAAGTGAAGCATCTCATATTAAGAGAGCTACGGATGATTACAAGTTACTCTCCTTCCTAGCCATGCATTTCCTCCTCAACTCGTTCACCGAGTGATTGGGGCTAAGCTCCGCCTTTGCTTGCTCTACGTCATGTTGTCGACGTACGTTGTCGTCTATTTCCGGTTGTCTTGGAGCCAGCGCGCGAAGGCTCTCCAACCTCTCCGCTAGCCGCCCGGCCGTCGATCCCCAGCGAGAGCGATCAAGCAGCGTGCGTTGCGAGCGTTGTGTCGCAGCGCCGAGCGTGTCTGGTATTACGGTAACCACAGGCGAGCTGGGTGTTTTGACGAATAGCCAGACGCGTAAACTAAAGCCCCTCCACACCGTTGCGATGTAGGAGCTTCGTAGACGTATTTGAGCGTCCTGATCGGCATGCACGGTCCAGCCATCTGGTGGTGCAGAGCTTTACCAGCCAAATACAGAGCTAATATTCCTGTAACCAAGTGTAAAACATTTTAAACATATAAAAAGACACCGTGTTCAAGATTATGCTCCTGCCAAAAATTTGAACCAGCAGTAAAGTAGAAAGAACTTAGAATGGTTTGGGTGCGAGCTAGTTGGTACTGATCATACATATTTAAAACAGCGCCAAAAACACGGACAAGAAAGAACACAGGACGAGTGCTGACTGCCAACAACACCTTTATTGAAGCCTGCGCAAATATATACAATTCGTAACAATCACTTTAGCCTGTGCCCACCATGTGTATTGTTAAAATTGTATTTTTTAGTGTTATTGACGCATGCGCAGCAGGAGTTGACTGACGATGACTCACCTTCCCTTTCACCTTTTTTGTTCTCTTTCTGCCTGTTGCGAATTGTACATATTTGCGCAGGCTTCAATAAAGGTGTTGTTGGCAGTCAGCGCTCATCCTGTGTTCTTTCTTGTCTGTGTTTTTGGTGCTCTTTTTAAATATGTAAGAACTTGGTTACTGCTATATTAGCTGTGTGTTTGGTTGAGCTTCGTGCCGCCAGGTGGCTGCACCGTGCAAGCAGTTCACGTTTGCGCCTCCGTTCAGCACGTAAAACGTGGTAGAATGGCCAGTACACTTGCGTTTGCGTTTAGCTGAATACCGAACACACTAAACTCTATTGTGACAATCCTTCAAGGTGAAGTGACGGCCACAAACGAATGGATTCTGGCACCATTTGTATACCAACAGTCCAATGTGCTGCAGCCACTCCGCTCGTCTGCTGCCTTGCAGCGGGGCACGATGTTGCAGCTTGACATGTCGCCGATCGCTACGTTTGCAGCCCACAACGCAACAAGGGCAAACCATGGTGCTTGCGAAAAGAAAGAACAAGACCAACATTGACCGCGCAGCTCTTGTCAACACGGAGCACGTTTTAACACAAGCAGACGACACTTGCTGTGGGCTGGAAGTGCTTTTAGTGTAGTGATACATGTCCTTGTGCATTCTCTTTCTGTTACTTTCTTTTTATAGAAACAAATTAACGAACACCTAAGCTATTGCGAACAACATTTGTTCACCATAATGTTGGAAAAATTATCGATGACGCGCCCTGGGCAGCCAATCGGATAGCTGGCCCACTGACGTGTTATGGGCAAATCGCGTCACTTGAGCACAAAACTCAGCCGATTGGCGTGCTGCGATCGGTAGCGATGTACCTTTTTAAAACCTTATAATAAATTACACGCTTTACGTGGAGCGTTTAGATGCGTCAATTAATGATCAGAAGGACCTACTCTAACGAGTCAGTACGTTTGTACAAAAGCGTCAAAATCGTTTCAGGGTCCCTTTAAAACCAGTAATGCTATAAGTTGGTTCGACTGTACTTCATGCTTGTCCCCTCTACATTTTTCATGCAACCTGGTTATAACAGTGGGATAGTCTTGGCACTTGAATACTATTCATAGAAGTGGTTTTGACTGTATCGTTAAAATAACGTGCACAATCGCACTCACAGAAATCCTTTGCAAAGTGGGATTGCACAGAGCCTGACTGCTGATATTCCCCGAATCTTATGTTCACGCATCTCCCACTTTTACCCTTGTACGGCTTTCTGAAAGTAAGCTGGGGCTGGTATGCGAACGCCAGTGACGGCGACTTGCTGCTACGCCCTATTGGATAATAAGTGCAGATGTCTCTCTAACCAGGGCTTTGAAAATGTTTTCCTATACCATAGAAAATGTGTTAGTGCTAGTCAGCGTTCCCTAGTTCTTACAAAAGTGGAATGCGCATTTCTGTTGTCGTGCCCTGTCACTTGCAGTGCCAGGGCACTGCCCTGTCGGTGGGTCTGCTGGTGCGCACCCTGGTGGAGAGGAAGCACCCCAAGGGGCCGCTGCTGTGGGCGTCACTCCTGCCCCATTGGATGGAAGCCCTGCTGGCACAGGTGGGTCTCACCATGACATACTTGCCAACTTTTATGATTTTATTGTAAAATGCCTAATGTCAGTAATTGTAGCGGGGTTCTTGATGGCAAGGGCATTGAAGGCGACTGATCTAATGCCTTTCAGAACGTGGCACGCATTGTCTGACTCTGACATAGATGAAATCACACGGCGGCAAAGTACAAGAACATCCTCGATATACAATGTGTAAGACTCGCCTGGCTGCTGTTGGCGAGTATCGAGGGTTTTCTTTGCGATGGTAGGACGAACGGCCGGTGTACCAAATACTTGGCGGAGCTGCTGCTTGAAGGCAGCCCAGTCAGTAAAGTCTATCTCGTGGTTGAAGAACCATGTCTTCACCACACCCGTCAGGTAGAAGGAGATGTGGCGTAGCTTGTGGGGGTCATCCCAATGATTAGCGGAACTTACTCGCTCATAGTCATCCAGCCAGTCCTCCACATCTTCGCCACGAAGACCAGCGAAGAGATGGGGGTCACGCTGGTGGCTGCTTAAGATGTAAGGGGTGGCTGGTGGTGCCAGAACGGTAGCGGTAGAGGTGGAGGGGGGTGCGTGTCATGAGCCACAAAATGAAGAAAGAAAGAAAAAGAAAAAGCAGAAGAAGAGAACAAGAAGACACGTGGAGTCGGTGACAGAAATAAAGAAAGAAGAAGTTAGAAAATAAGAGCGTCTCAAAGGAATACAACATGAAAGCAAAAGAAGAAGCGCAAAAGTGCACGCGCAGCTACGTGGCCAATGGGATAAGGGACACGTAGCCGAAGAGAGCAGCCCAGCTACGCTCTGGGACGCAGGCAGGCAGAAGGAGCTGGAGGCCGAACAGGACGGGTGAATCGCGGAGACGGCGGCAACCCAATGGAAGCTGTGCTTCAGCTGCCGCGGCCACGACCCGCGAGCTGAGCGAACGCCCCATCGGAAGCCGCAGCTACGGGCTGACGGCGCTGCTTCCCGGATTCCCTGCGGCTACGATCCGCAGGCTTGCGGAGTTGACCGGGCGCTCCAGGCGCTCAGGTCACCCCACCATCCTGACCTCCTGACCAGCTCAACCGAGGGCCGAATGTCGGAATCAGCGACGCCGACTCTACGACGCATCAGCGGGCCCAACAACGTGTCGCCGGAAGCAGCGACGACGACGTGACGTGGCCATGTCAAGGGACTTCATGTAAATATTTTGAACTGTTTATACGTCGTGTGCGAGGACTTAAGTTAGTATTTGTAATTATCCAGCTTTGTATATAGTTTGTTGTGTTAGGGTTTAGATATTGGTTTGATAACGCGTGTTTTCTTAATATTTGTATTTTTCTTGTGATCATGCCCCATAAAGGCTTTTCTTAACCCAAACGCTCCTTGCGTCGTGTTTACCACCCTGAGACCGTGACAAAATATTGGCGAGCCTGCCAGGATTTATTTCCTGAATACTCGGTCTCGCACTAATATCACCATTGCACACAAAACAGTCATTGCCCAATACTCCTAAACCACAACACTGCTAGGGTAAACCCTTAATAACACTTGTGACGCTATATACTATGAAGTTCTACTCATAAAATCTGCTCCAACATTTTCTCTTCCCTTGATGTATTCCACGTGGAAACTATTCTTGAAGCGCAAGGCTCCATCTCATCACTCTGGAATTAGTCAACTTTGCTTTATTTAGGAACTCAAGGGGTTGGTGATCTGTCTGCACCCTAAAATGTTTTCCATACAGGTATATGTGAAACCGTTTGACTGCCCATACAAGAGCTAAACATTCTTTTTCCACAGTCGAGTAGTGCCTTTCCCTTTCGAGCAATCGTTTGCTTGCATAGAATACCGGATGTAATACATTGTCGTTTTCTTGCAACAACACCGCCCCAAGCGCTTTTTCTGAAGCATCTGTGCGCAAAACAAATTCGCTTTCTAAGTTGGGCGCCACCAGAATGGGAGGATTCTCCATGTGCTGCTTGAGTGTTTCAAATGCGTCCTGTTGCGCTTTTGTCCATTTCACTATATTGCTTGCACCTTTCTTTGTTAATTCCACCAAAGGATCAGCTATCTCCGCATAATGTGGAATGAAGTCTCTGTAAAATCCTGTCAATCCCAGAAAAGACTGTACTTCTTTCTTGTTCTTCGGTGGGTTTGCTTCTTGAATCTTCTCTAGTATTTCCTCTTTCGTCGAAATGCGTCCCATGCCTAGCTTGTGTCCCAAAAATGACACCGCGTGAAAACCAAATTCACACTTTGTTGGCTTGATGGTCAGCTTGGCTTCCTGTAGTCTATAAAATAATCCTTCTAATACTTCCAGGTGCTCTTCCCAAGTGTCTGTTGCCACCAAAATATCGTCAATATAATGTTCTACGTTTTTCAGACCGTGAAGTACTCTTCTCATGAGTTTCGTAAATACTGCAGCGGCTGTCTTTAGTCCAAATGGCATGTACTTGAATTGAAATAGCCCATTTGTACTTGAAAATGCCGTCTTTTCTTTGGATGTCTTCTCCATGGGTATTTGCCAGTACCCCTTCGCTAAATCAAGCTTTGAAAAGAACTTTTTTCTTGCCACCTTTGCAAAAACAACGTCCACTCTTGGTATTGGCTCAGAGTCAGACACTAATACACTGTTTAACCTCCTGAAGTCTACACAAAGCCTATTAGAGCCGTCTGGTTTCTTCACAACGACCAGAGGTGCGTTGTAAGCTGATGTGACCTTTCAATGATGTCTTGACGTAACATCTCGTCAACTTCCTTCTCGATAGACTCTTGAACCACAAGTGGCAATGGGTATTGTTTGACGTACACTGGTGTGTCCATGGTGCATTCTAACTTGCACTCAATCACATTTGTTCTTCCTTGGAGGTCTGAGAATAACTTCTCATACTTTTGCAATAATGATTTTAACTCTGCTGCTTCTTCTCCGTCCAGACATGGATTAATGACTGCTTTTTCTAGCCCCATGGTTTTCTTGTGGTTGTAGGTGTGTACTTCAAAGTCTTCTTTCTCTTCTGTGACTACCATGTTGACAACTTCGGATTCTTGCGAATTAGGTCTCTCTTCATATTTCTTTAACATGTTGATGTGAAATACTTTTTTAGAATCGTTCACCAGGAGCTCGTAATCCATCTCGTTCCTTTTCTGGATTACCTCAAATGGTCCCTTCCACTTCATCAACAGTTTGTTTCCATCACTGGGTAGAAGGATAAGTGCTTTGTCTCCTGGATTGAGCCGTCTTGCTACTGCCTTCTTGTTGTAATAGGTCTTATAGCGTTCTTTGGCTTCCTCCAAACTACGATGTGCTAACTTGCACGTTTCTTCCAGCTTCTCTCGAAGTTCCAACACGTAGGTGTATGTTATTTTGACTTCGGTGTCGAGTCCTTCATTTGCCCATACCTCCTTGAGGATAGTTAACGGATCTCTAACCGTGCGTCCATACAACATCTCGAACGGTGAAAAATTGAGACTTGCTTGTGGCACTTCTCTGTATGCAAACAATAATGCTGGTAGGTAACGGTCCCAATCCGTAGGTCTTTCTTGACACATCTTCTTTATCATGTTCTTCAATGTGCCATTAAATCTTTCTACCAGGCCATTCGCCATAGGATGATACGGCGTTGTGAGCAACTGCTTTATCGAGAGCAACCTGTTGAACTCCTTCATTAGGTCAGATGTGAAGTTGGATCCCCGGTCACTAAGGATTTCTCGGGGCAGACCATACCGAGAGCACATCTCTATTAGAGCCTCGGCAACCTGAATTGAATCTATGCCTTTTAATGCGATGGCTTCTGGATATCTTGTCGCCATATCGACCATCGTGAGAACATAGCGGCTTCCTTTTGCTGATACCGGCTTTATTGGTCCTACGATGTCTATCGCTACTCTCTGAAATGGCATGTCAATGGTTGGCATATTCCCAAGTGGAACTCGTTTCACTCGTCCTTTTGGTATCGTCCGCTGGCAAATGTCACTGGATTTTACATATCGCTTTACTTCGCTTTGTAGCCCTGGCCAGAAAAATTCTTCTGTGATCCTCGCCACCGTTCTTTTTATGCCTTGGTGCCCGGCCATGATGCTGTCGTGTCCCAAATTCAAAACCGTCCGTCATAGTGGTTTAGGAACCACCAACTGCATCACTTCTCTGCCCGAGGTAAACTTGCATCTTCTGTACAACAACCCATTTTTCTTCTGGAATTCAAAAATAGTTCTTCCTCTTTTATTTGTAGTCGACTCTCCTTCCTTCTCAAAGCAGGCTTGTAGTGAATCATCCTTTCTTTGCATTTCTGCAAATTCTGTTGGCGTCACCGCAAGTACTTCGGTTGTAGGTATCTTCAGTGCCCTCAATGTTCGCTGCGTACTTGATCTTGTGGCTATCGCCGACGACACTGCTGGACTATTCTCCGAAGTTTTAATTCTTTGTGTCGTCATGTTAGGATCGCGCTCCTGCTGTTTTTCTTTCGCTTTTCCCGTGTTGGTGCAGCTGCTCTTCCACTTGATATCTGGGTCATCGACGCTTCTTACCCCTGGTAGATTGCCCAATATTAAATCATATAGTGGCTTATCTACACACTTCACTATCAGCCATCCGGAGTAGTAGGGAGTAGAAACTTGAATTCTGGCCTCAGGTAAATGCCTAACCGTGCTGTCGACCATGATAACCGCCGCTGTTTCTCCTGTTAGTTCTTGCTCTCGAATCAAACTTCCGTCTCACCAAGGCCGTGTTGGTCCCACTATCTCGAAGAACTGAGACTCGTATTCCGTTGATCTCTCCATCAACTACAGGAAGACCCAATGATAGTCTCTTCTTCTCGAACGCGTCCTGGTTGTCCGGGAGCATGGTTTTCGACGTATCCTGGGTATCCTTGGTCGATTCTTGCGATAATGCTGCCTTTCCACCATTTAACAAAACCACGCCTGCTGCCTTTTCTCGGTTCTGTAGTCTGCAATCTTCTGTGCGGTGTCCTCGTCTCTTGCAGTGTTGACAAATGATATGCGCCTGTGGTCGGTTCCCTGCTACACGACAATCGACTGCACGATGCCTGACGCGGTTGCACAGGAAACATCTAAGTACCTTAGGTACCGCACCTTGCCTAACTAGGGTTACATGATCGTCTCTTTTATGCGTTTCTCCTTCGTTTTTTCCTAAATTCCTCAAGCCTTGCGCTTCCAGAAATTGGTCAGCAGATTCAGCGAAATCATCTAGACTTTTCAATGAACGCTCTTTAAGAAAAACATTGAGTTTTGGGCTACAACAAGTCAAGAACTGCTCAATCACAATGCGCTCCCTGACTCCTTCGTACGTCTTCTCTGTGTTTGCCATTTCCATCCATCTATCAAAATAATTTGTTAAACGGCAAGCAAACTGTTTACCAGTCTCTGATTGCTCTGGTTTACTATTCCGGAATTTCTCACGGAATCCTTCTGCAGTTAGCCTGAATCTCTGCAATAATGCTTTCTTGACTTTGTCGTAGTCCATTGACTCAGATACTGGCATTCTTCCGAACACGTTCAACGCTTCTCCAACTAAACACAAACTAAGTGCTGTCGCCCACTCAGATCGCTCCCAGCCTTGTCCTAAAGCAATCCTTTCAAAACGATGTAGATAAGCATCAAGGTCATCTCGCTTATCGTCAAATGGAGCCATTAACTTTCGTGGACAAATTGTCTTTGTTCTTTGCGGCTCCATTTCCGAAGAAACCGACGATCTGTCCGCGTTATCTCTTCCGATAGACACATCGGCCAAACGCAACTTCAACAACAAAATTTCTTTTTCCGCTTCGCGTGCTTCTCGAGCTTCTTTTTGTGCTCTATCAAAAAGGCTAAGCGATTCTTCGCGGCTAAGTCCCAGAGAACTGGCTACCCCCAACAGCTTCTCATAATCCATGTTGATCTGTGTTTACCACCCTGAGACCGTGACAGTGCGTCCTGAGACATGCTAGTGGACAGTGTGCGCAAGCGGCGGCCTGAACGTAGCTCCAGGGGTTAGACTGAGCAGGCAGAGGACTGAGGATCGAAGGAGCTACCTCCACCACTTATGACGTCTCTGTTGGCACGTTTATTCGGCCCGAGTACTCGGGAGCGAACCAGCAAAGGCACACACCCGATGATGATGATCACACATAACTGAAGATGAGGATCGAGCAACGTAGAATGATGATGATAATATACAGATGAAGAAGACGTGCGTAATAAACGCCCACAATATATATATATATACAGGGAGAAGGCTTAGCTCTATACCACAGGGCAGAGCGATACCACTGATCGATGCCAGTGTCACATCAGCTTCCTCTTCTTCTCACGTCTTTTCATAGCGGCACAAACTACTACGTATCATTATCATTCAATGAAATAAAGTTGGCAGTGCCCTAACCATGCTCCACAAACTAGTGCACGGCTTTCTTTTCCATGCCTGAGCTGTGCAAAAGGCCCCCTGCTAACTCTACTTGACAAGACATCAACTCC
Organism: Dermacentor silvarum; assembly: GCF_013339745.2. Taxonomy (NCBI): domain Eukaryota; kingdom Metazoa; phylum Arthropoda; class Arachnida; order Ixodida; family Ixodidae; genus Dermacentor; species Dermacentor silvarum. Next base: position 16,101,064 of record NC_051156.1, on the reverse strand, counting down.
AAACCTGGAGAAAGAGGCAAAGAAGCTCGGTCCTTACCCGAGGCACTGTGATGCTTATCAGTTGGCCCTTCTTGGATTGCACTGCTGCCAGGATTGGCTGTGTTACATTAAAGCTCTTGCAAGGACGCACACATCAAGACAGGCCAAGCTGTGCCATTGTCCTCTTGATCGTTAGTGCGGTTGGGATGGTGCTATTTTTAGCTCTTGTGTGTGCTGGCTCCTCTCTTTCAGCTTCATCTCGCTCAGGTCATTTTTGTAAATGTATTATGTCTTGCGCTTCTTTTCTTCTAGGTAACAATAATTTAGAAATTGTTTCATTGAAGTAACTGTTGCCACAGTTATGAGTGCACAGCTTTGGTACCCAATGATTTGCAGTCACTTAGTGACATCAGAGATTGGGCTACTAGTTGGTTCTGCATGATACAAGGTCTAACAGTGTGAATTATTGAACGAGGACAAAACTGAAGAACAGACAATGACAAGCGCTGTGTCCTTGTCTGTTCTTTGGCTTTGTTCCCGTTAATGCTTCATGGGTCAAATTCTTTTTTTCTTGCGAGAACTGTTATTACAGTTGCCATTAATGGGAATTGATTGAAAACTGGTGAATACAAAAAAAAATTTAATGCAAGCACTATTTTTTCTCAAAAATGCTTTACTCGCACCAACAGTATACACACAATAATGCTATACACAAAGAGATTGAGAAAAATATCTAGCAAAATTTATGGCTATCAATTTGTTGTCCCAGAAACATGTTTCATCAGAAGAAGAAATGCGCCAGAAACGAATCAGTAGAACAAACGTTTAAGCAATCACTGCGAGAAGAGGCAACGCGTGCAGCCATACCGAAATCAACGACTGCGCACACTCCAGTGTATGGGAATATGTGAACCGCAACCGAAAGGGGAACCGCAACCCTAGGCAAAGATAAAGAACACTGATAAGTATCTCTGAACTTCGGCCTCATAGGGGTATATCTAAGCTACCAGAAACACGATAGTCGCAGCCTTAAGAAACTAGTCTCCTCCATGCACGCCTTGGAGGTAGCAGCCGATGCGCGCGCGACCACATGTGCAAGCGCTCGGAGGTAAGAAAATTGAGTTGTTCACCCTGGTAAGTGGAAATGCAATTTCAAATGACTTTAGGTGATTCCACAGAGGAGGCAGCACCTCTCAATAACCAGTGGTGTCAAATATGCGCGAAATGTAGAACATAAGGTCGACGCCATATATGTACATCAAAAATCATGTGGGACAGATCAGCAGTGCCTTACATGTCAGAATCGCTACTTGAAATCGTTACATCGCTACTTGGTGAAAGGACACGTTGGATTTTAATTAAATGTGACATGATGAGGGAGCAGTGATGGAGTCCAAGAAAATTCATGGAATCATGGTTTATTCCTCGTGATTGGTCGGCGTGAAATTCTAACCATGGCCCGCTGCTGAAATTTAAAGCTTCTTTGTAATGAGTAGGATGTATCCACTCTTTTAGGTCATTTGTGTACTGACGATGCCGCCCGCATAGGTGGCGAAATGGGCTTTGTTTTTCATTTTTGTTGAGTAAAGGCAGTGCAAATTTGTTGACGAAATCATTGAAATGCTGTATTAGAGGTGGGGTTGTCCTTTATGTTGTGTATGCTGTGTTTAGTTTTTGTTGTTTCATTGTTTTTCTCATGCGCACCAATGTACACCTATGTAGTTATGTATAAGGCTGCTCGAAGGTATAATGTTGCACTGTTTTCTACTTCATTTATGTTTGATGTTTCCTACACTTACAAGAATGCCTTACCATCACTTTTTGTAATGCCTGAGAGGCCCTGAAAGTATTTAAAAATAAATAAATAAAAAAATAAATAAATAAGAAATCTTGCACACTTTTATAATGCCGGCCATTAAATTAAAAATAAATTGTTTCTGTCCAGTGAGTTCGATATTATGCACCTTCCAGTAACTGCAGTTGTTGTGTGGTTAAGAGCTCATTTTGTTGCTGGCTTATATTAATACAAATTTTTTGCTCTTAAGTACTTTAACAGCAGCAAGGCAGTCTGCCATGTGAAGGCATAAGCAGTCCATTGTGAAGGTGGCAAAATAATGAGCCCTGAGCAACAAGATTCAGGGGAACCAAGTCACTAGATTTCGTCAAAAACAGTGGGGAAACAACATATCACAAAGCCAAGGAAAACATAGGGAGGTTTAACAGTTTGCCTGCTTATTGAGACCAAGTGTCGCTTCCACTATGGCAATTAATCAGGAGGCCTCCACTGTGTCATCTTCCATATCCCCATGTGTTGCTTTTGGACATCAAACTACACCTATCAGAACCACTGCCATCATGGCATATGCATGACATTTTTGTTGGACTGCACACAGCAGATATGGCTAATCCACATGAGATTTGAGAGCTGGGCGAGTTGGTACATTATTGGAAGACTAGGAACAGTGCACAGAGGACAAAACATGGTGAAAGACTCAACACTGGGCGTTGACTTGCTGCTGAAATTTTATTGGGAAAAAGCATTGTTTACAATAGAACCTTGTTGATACGATCCCGTTACGTATGTATTCCCAGTGCCAACGGTCGGGATCAAGAACACAAGAAAGGACCCAATACAGTTCTGTTTACATTTTACTAGTTAATATATTCCCGGAAAACACAGTCTTACGGCACCAACATTCAGTATATCGGCAAAGTGCAATCGTATGATACGTTTTTCGGCCGCTAGATCCCATGTGAACAAGAAAAGGCGTGAGGCATGCCCAATTGAGAGTGGTAAGTGCCCGCCACGGCAGCTTCCCTGCAGTACTTGCCCGCTTGTGTCGCAAGAAAAATCCAGCACGTTTAATTTCCGACAGGGGTGGAAGTGCTGCGCCATTTGCACCATGCTGCGCCAATCCGCTTCTCCTGCGCCATCCTGGTCCAAAATGCATTATTGCGCCGAAACTGTTCCAAGCGGTGCCTCCATGTCTGACCATGCCCGATAATTCGCACGTCTTCATGGCACCACCATGTACCCCATAGGGTCAATGTATAAGACTGTCTCAAATTTTGGACGCAAGAATCCTTCACCGTCCGATTTTCCAGACTTTGTGCCGTGACCGCAAGTCCGAAATGGTATTAATCAAAGCCGCCAGTGCCGCCATTTTGATTATCTCGCCGCCTCGAATCGGTGATCTCGCACGCAGATCCGCTGGCAGCCGTAGCCACCACCGCGGCAACGCTAGGCCTAGCTGCTTCGACGTTTGCTATTAAGAGGAAGCTTTAGTTCGGGCCCAACTCCGACGCGGCCTATTCAAATATGTGTAAAACACAGAAACGCTTTTCTGAGATAACCCCTTGGCCAATTTTAATGAGATTTGTTGCATTTGAGAAAGAAAGGTAAATTCTAATGGCTGTTGCAAGCAGAATTTCGATTTAGGACCTGAATATTGCTAAAAAACTTTCAAAAATTCCTAAGTTTAAAAAAGATAGCAAGCACGAAGTTCACAAATTAATAACTCTGCATCAAGAACAGAAATCGCGGCTCTGTAAACTTTAGATCATTCGAAGCGGATAAATTCGATGTCAATTTATATATTAAGTGAATTTGTTACGTTTTGAACAAGGGTTCTGCAAAAGCTGTATTTTTATATTACTAAATTTAGTTAGATTCATATGTAACATGTCAATTTTGTCCGCTTTATATGTACTATTAGATCAATTCACAGAATTGTGATATCATCTTTCATTCCTTAGTTGCAGACTTGTAAACTTGATCGTTTCGTTTTATGAAAATGTGTGATTTCTGCCATTCTTGAAAATAAAAAATTCGAAAGCTACAGTCACTAGATTTTGAGTTTTTCCTTTAAATGCAACAAAACTCTTCAAATTTGGTGCAGTGGTTGCGTAGAAAAACAAATTCTCCTTTTCCATGTATTTAGATAGGAGCACTCGAGCTAAAGCTTCCTCTTAAGGTTCTTGCCCTTCTGTGCTGTGTTTTTCACTGAAATAATTCGCCACTGTCAGCAATGGCACCGAGTCCGTCTTTGTAATCCTCACGATCGAAATTCGGAAAGCACGGCGAGTTGCATACTGGCGGGTCCTGTAAGTCAGCTTCGCCTCAATACAGCAGTGTTATGCGGTGAAGCTTAGGTGAAGTATTGCGGTGGAGCATAACAAGAGTGGCAAGGGGCAATTGTCGTGGGACACAGTATGTATTCCTTAATTACACACGCTTGCACCCACCGTCTTGTGTCACAGTACGAGCACGGATATGGCTCATAAGGATTCAGCCCACAAGCAGCAGTGCCCTTGGTATATTAGAGATCAGTTACTTTTTTAAGCGACTTTGCTGTCACCAACCTCACCTGCTTTAGGTACCATGTATACGGAATAAAATTTGCAGGAAATTTGCAGGCACAAGTTGGAATCAGCTAGTGCAAGACAGGGGTAATTGCAGATCGCAGGGAGAGGCCTTCGTCCTGCAGTGGACATAAATATTGGCTGATGATGATGATGATAGTGAATAAACGCACTAAGCAAGTGCCGTCAGAAATAGTGGTGCCTAGTAGTGCTAGGCGCCACTAGAGCTGCTTTGTACTTGTTTCTTTATGCTCTACTGCAAGTACTGGGTTTTGTTATGTATTTCATGCCTCGTATGCTCATACAATAGATAGATTTTTATTGCTATTGTGTTATGCTTTCGTGCGGATTGTTACTAGAACTTGTACCTCCGTTACAGTTCCCTACAGTTGCAGATTGATCTGATTTCTTTTTTAAGTTGCTTGGCAAGAAGAGCATAGAAAGTTCCGCAGAAATTTCACCTTGGCACGTGAAGTTTTCTCTCTTATAATTTGTATTGGTTGAAAGCAAAAGTTTGCTAATTTATACGTTCTTAGGATGGCGACGTGCTCCAAAACTCATCTTCTCTGCAACAAAACTACAACTTTGTTGCTCCGATGCTGCTCCAAAATTGTTCTTTGCAATTTCAAAACAGCATATTTGCTGTTCCAAAAGCTGCTCCAAAATGTTGGAGCCTGCTTCTACCCCTGAATTTGCTCTTCCGGTACCAGCAAATCTCGCGGTTTATCGCAGGTCGCATTCACAGTGATGCGATAAGCATCTTTGCCTGTGCGTTTCACGGCGCATGTGGCGTAGCGCCGTTGGAAACGCAGTGCATGCTTTTAATGGGTGATAACTCAAATGCGCCACCATTCTCTGCTGCAGGCAGCACTAAGTGAGCGTTATGCTTCGCCCTGGCAGCATCGTGGCATTGTATTCTGTCATGGCCCACTAGCTTGATTTTGTTTTGGTTTGCAATCCCCGACTTCAACAATGCGCGGGCCCTGCGATCTTGACACTCATCGGTTTCTTGTGCCACAATAATTCTCGCTGAGAGGGCATGTGAAAACGTCCCACCAAAATGCTCCTTCTGAAGCAGCTGCTGACCCAGGCTAAATTCGAAAAAGTGAGATCAAAAGCTTGCCGAAGCTGAAAAAACGACAATCCGTGTCTCGGACCACTCAGGCCCCATTAAATTGGCGCGTGTCGGCATCTCGTGCTGCATTAATTCACATTCCTTTTCCTTTCGTCGCAGACACCCACTAGCTTTGGCAGAATCAACTGCAGTTGATTCTGCCAAAGCTTTTAGTGACGTTGGATTGTACAGTTTCCTGGTTGGTTCAGATCATAGGCATTCCTTTTTTTTTTTGAAATATGTATGAACAACGTTCTTCTGTACATACGCAAGAACAACATGCCTGCACCAGGAAATGCAAAAAAGACAGGTAACAAATTAATGATTTATCAAGATACGGAACCTCAGAATTATGCAAAACGATTGACGTTCTGCTAATACTCGTGTCTGCAATTTTTCTTTGTATGGTATGCCTGAATGGTCAGCTACGTATGCCTACTCTCACTGCGATACGAAATCTTTTTCCCAACACGGGACTGCACCAACATTAATCAAGTGTGCTGGCAAGAAACACAAAGTAGTTTTTTACGCTAGGTTATCTTTTATGCTCATTTACTATGGTATTGATGCAACATAGTGTTTGCCCTGTGAAGATTTGAATAATCTAGTTCATCCCTTGCAGAACCAACCAACACTGGGACGGCTCGCAGCGCTGCGGGGTCTCTGCATGATGCTGGGCGCCAATGGCCAGCTGATGGTCAGCACTGAGGTGAGTGCCTTGCCTGTACTGGCACTGTGCTGGGATGTTGTGCCAGAGCAGAGGATGAAGCACGATCAATACTTTGAAGGCTGTTTCTCTTTTTCAGCTTCTAAAATGTTCATGGCATCTCAACATAGCATCTCCCGCATTATAGGAAACTATGTTAATACAAAGCATTTACCCAACAATGTATGTGTGATGAAATGTCTTGTTTTTTTTTCGTTTGTGTATACTTTGCTTTCACTGTTGGGACTCATTATGGGGCCATTGTAAGCCCACTGACATGCCCTCTGAGCACAGATCTTATACCCGGTGATTGTGACGTGAACCTCCCCTATGCTATGTGTAGTACAGTTAAACCTCAATATATGACAAACTTCAGTATAACGAAATTCTCTATATACCAAAATGATCAACTATAACTTCTTGTCCATGGAACACCATGAATTTTGAACTTCCATATAACGAAGTGTGTTTATACACGATTTTAATATAATGAAATTTCACTGCCTCCACGAAGGAAACCAAGGCAATAAATAAAAACTGCTGTGGATGCAGATCATCAAACCGTTAAATTACATGTGGCTGCTTGCGACTGCAGCTCGCAAATCACGCACTGTGCAAGAGAGAGCGGCTGCCGAAGCGTGGCAGCGTAGCAAGATCTTCTCGTGGCCACTCTCTGTAGCTGTCATGTTTTCTATAAAGTCCAAGGGCAATAATATCCTATTGTGCTGCGTGCGGCATCTGCTGTGGGTGTGAGGGAAAGCATGCGAGGGGGAGCCGAAAAGAATGGTGGCTTGATGCGCTCTGTCTTATCACATGAGCAAGGGTGAGGGGGCAGGAGGAATGGCGCGCGTATCCTCCTCTAGCCCAGTCGTAGCTGCACTGCGTGGGTGCAAATGTAAGACGAGTCACAATGACTGTGACTTTTCTTTTTCAATTTTTTTTTTTTCAATTTCGCCTTTATTTGCAATAGACCTAATACGGAGCCTGCTAGAGGGGCAGAGGCTAAAGGCTTAAAATGCCTGACAAAGGCCTCTGACCCTTTACAGTTTGGTGAGCGGTTTTAGGCAAAGATGACAATCACGCTTTCATCACAAAAAAAAATACGCAGAACATAAGCATTTTACACTTCTATAAAAACAGTATCAATGTAGTATATGCATGTCTATGTTACTGACATACTGTATGTGGTACATATATACATGAAACATACATTACACGTGCTTGCTTTTTTTTATTATGCAACTATATTCATACAACATACGATTATGTTTGTATACAGACATACATATTGCATCCGTTCGTATATTTACACACACCAAAAAAATCAAAAGTAAGTAGATAAAGAACCATAGCAAACTTTATTGCTGAGAGTATTATAATTCAGAAATTATTATAAATGTTTTATGTTATTTTTGAAAATATTTATAGTGGCACTGAAATTCAATTTCTCTTCCACCTTATTTAATACATCTGCTACCTGATATTCCATTTTCTGTCGTCCGTATTCAGTTCGTATTTTGGGAGTGCGTCGTTTTGGGAATCTTAGACAATAGCTAAGAATTATTTCATCTTTTGTGTAGAGTTTGTTTTTGTGTATTAGTTGCAATAGCTTGAAATAATATAACTGGTCTGCCCGCAGTATGCCATGTTTTATAAATAAGGGAGCCATTCTTAAATCTTGCACTTTACCGTAGTAATTTTCTAAAGACCGTAAAATCTTTTTTTGAAGTATAACAAGCTTGTTGTAATTTGTTTTTGTAGTGGTACCTCAGACAAGTAAACCATATGTAAGTTTGGAATAGAAAAGAGAATAATAAAGAGCTCACTTTAGCCAAAGTGGTATAAGGTGGGTTATCCTCTACAAACATCCAATGGTACCTGCTAAATCTGAAATGGGGTAATTTATATGTTCCAACTTAGTTTGTCTTGAAACCATACCCCGAGAAATTTTTGTTCTTCAACGTGTTTAATTAGGCTTTCTTCAAATTTTAGCATTACGTTTCTGTACAATGGCTTGTTGGTAGGTCGAAATATCATGTATGTAGTTTTGGAGGCATTTAATGTCAGCTTGTTCTGTTTTAGCCATCTGGATAGATGAAAAAGATATGCATTGTAATCGCGTTCAACTGTTGCAAGGTTATACTTCATATGCGCTGTCTTCCCGTGCGTTTAGTGCTGGAGGTCACGCAATCTCGAGTTTCGAAGACACGCTGGAGTGAGTGGCAGACGAAGTGTTCCCTCCTCTCTCCCTGTGGCTCTTCATGATAGCGTCGTCCCACTGCGGGTGACAATGGCAGCCACAGCGGTGGAATGGATGGAAAATTTTCGCAGGCTTCGCTTCATACGTACTTCTCATGTGAAGATATTGCTGACACAGCATGAAATCTTATGTTTGGTCGCTGGTTGTCGAATTCAAAATGAGTTTTTTTCTCATACTTTTCTTTTTTTTTGTGATTACCTGATAATTGGAAAATGTTTACGGCCACTTCCGTTTAAGAAAAATGCATCGGCGACATATCAGTGCAGTCAGAACAATAAAACACCTACACACATGTGTGTGCCTGTAAACTACAGTGGAACCCCGATTATACGACTTTCAGGGGACCACGCAAAACTGTCGTATAATCCAGGCGTCGTATCATCGAAAAATTAAGAATATAGAATATAGACCGCCTGAATAAGCTCGCGGCATGAACCTGCACTGATCCAAGGAAGGTATATTAAATTATAAAGAAATTACCGTATTTAGTGATGTAATATACATACTTTTTCATTTTCGTTGCTTGAACTCGACCCTCGCGTTACGGTCGAATAACAGCAAAATTGGCCGTTTTAAAACAAATGCTCTAAATTCCGCGATTTCTAGCGCTACGTTGGCAACCTGTAACTTTACGTGTCAATCCAATCTATATACAAGTCGACCGAAGTTGGAACTTGTTTTTGATTGGAATCGACGCTGTTTTCGCTGTGCTTGTGCCTGGTTACGATGCCGCAATATGCTATGGCCTTTTGCAGTTCGACTCCGTTCAATCGCGGTGTTATGGCGACGCAGCGCATTCGGTATGACGGCCGCTTCGAGAGACTAGCAATTTTGATGGCCGAGGAGCTGGGAAAGTTTGCCGCGACTTGGTGTCTCGACGTCGACGAATTGCGGATGGCGGGACCAGCGGCAGGGCCCTCTTTAAGTGCAAGGCCAGTCGGAAAAGCTCTGTGGAACCTAAGGTGGCCTCGTACTGACCCCAAATGAAATGTTTGCGCGGTCTTTGAAGGAGTAATTAAATCTCAAACAAACTCGATGGCACGGAAGATGACCAATTCTCGGGCGATCACTTCTGGAGATTGTTTCGGTTTCGCGAGACTCTGCTCGTCCCAGCAATGAAGCCCTCGAAATATATACGGGCGGCAGTGCTCTTGGCGCTTATAGCATGCTTAGGACACCGCCAGAAACACTTAATGGGGACGTTTTCAATGCAGAGTCATGCGAAATTTTGCGAAAGGGAAACTATCCACGAAAGTGATCACCCGAGAATACCGTCCAAGGAAAGCTCCTCTTCAAACGACGATGATGAGTGAAGAGAACAAGTTTCCGAATCGCAGTTCCTTGAATATAGGTGCCATTTCTTTTTCCGTTCATCTCGCGTTACATTCGCGGTTTTATTTTGATTATTTCGCGGGACTCGAAAGTCGCTCCTGGTGTTACAATCGCGGTCACATTGCATTCGGGTGAATACGGCACTGCACACCCGTTATCAGCCGGCTCCAGTGTGCTTACGTGCCAGCCTGCGTCTGCTTAGGGCTTTTCTATTTTTTTTCTTGGACGGTACTGACAGAAGCGTCATACGAGGCGGGGTCGGCGTAAAATTGCTTCGTATAATCGAGGTTATTAATACATTATTTCTATTTGGGTTTTGCCGGGACCAAACCAATTCGTCGTAAAATGCGGGTCGTCGCATAACCGGGGGATGTATAATCGAGGTTCCACTGTAGACATATTATCTGCTCTGTAAAAAAAATATAAGAGAAAGAATGTTGGAGATCACTTGTTAAACATTTATTTAGCTACATCTCGTGGGTACAAGGGCTGTGATTGAAGGATCACCTATCGCCACCTGGAGTACAAAGCACGGTACATCAGCGCAGAGATAACTAGAAAACACACACAATGCGCCATTGAAGTAGATGCAATGCCTACTGAGTGCAACACAGCACAGTGTCTCGTCGTTTCTGCTGTCGTCTCTTGTCTACAGTGCGCCATGATTTACAGTGGAACCTTGTTGATATGATCTTCGCGGGAACCAGAAAATAAAACATATCATCAAAAAATCGTATCATCCAAAGCAAGCACCAAAACGTAAGAAAACAGGCTTACTTGGTGACAAACTCGCTAGCAAAGCTTCCTGTGGCATCCTGTGATACTGCTCCACATATAACATGTATTATGCGGAGCAGCATCACGACACTACATGAACTGAACCGCAGCCAACACACTTTTATTGAGCAACTTTAAAACAGCTCGTCAGTTTTCGCGAAACTTTTTTTTTTCAAAGTTCATAAACAAGTTCTTTTGAAAGATAACAAGTTCCTTGACATACCTACGGAAGTCACAGCACCACGAGGCTAAGAATTCCGAAACAAAGGAACACCGTAGAGCAGTGTGACACAACGAGCAATATGACCGGCGGAAAAGGGCAGGCGCTTCATTCAGCCTGCATGAAGATCTCGCCTGAAAAGCCAACTAAAACAAGCGCGCACAAAAGCTGACGTGAGCAGACATACTAAAGGCCCTTTATAGTTCGACGCAACGCCCGCGCACGCTACGTCACGTTGGCGAAAACGACCCCCTCAGTAGTCAGGCGCGCCGGCGCAGCCAACGTAACTAGCGGATTCTGATGCCCTGACGGACCTGGGGCCACAATGGCTCATTACCCATTCACGTGTCAGAGGCGACGGCATCGTCACCCCACAATGCATCGCGCACGAAGAAAGAAAGGCGCCCACACCGCTCTGCCGACGGTCGCAGACAGCCGTTCGAAGCGGCACGCTGGTTGGGGATCGTGCTGTGCATGTTCAGAAGATAGCAGCCCCGGGCGCGCACACGCTGAAGTATAGAGGGGATGACATTTCGGCTGGCGCAGCGCAACCGGCGTAGGCTGACCTGCCGCGGACGATGTTCGCCCACGGGCCGATAACGTCGGACTCGAAACGGCTCTTACGAGCGCGAAAATAGCGATCTGGAGGCGTGCGCTCCCTTCCTTCTGTAAAGAGCGAGTGTGCGCCTCCGGACCAGCCGTGCCTGCGCATACATCACTGAAGGGGGAGCTCTCCTTGGTTTGCTTCGCTCGCGGCTCGTTTACTGCCGGGGTGCGTGGCAATTTAAATTGGTCTAGGACCGATCCCTCCCACGGCACGAAAAACATACTTCGTGGCAGTATGTGACGCACGTTTTGTCACCGCCGGTGCGCAGCGCGCGCTTTTCCGCTAGTGTCACCGGCCCTTAACACATTGTTCATGGTCGTTGGAATGTAATTTAATCTAGTACACTTAAATATAAAGCTACGAGTTTCAGTAATACCAGTTTGCAGTCGCACCATCCAATTTCAGGTGAAAATCGGGGTGCGTACAGGTCCTTGAAATCCTTGAAAACCCTTGAAATCGAAAAGTGCATTTTCAAGGCCCTTGTATGTCCTGGAATTTTTTTCCTTCCTTGAAAATCCTCGAATTTTGTGAGCAATGCACTCTGATATCGACATTGCAACCTTCTTTCTGTGGTAGATTGGCGTCGATCTGACAAACTCCCCATTTCAGAAACAATACGCCAGCGCGAATACGGTTACTTCTCCACGTTACCGGGAACTCATCTCGAAGGCCATGCTTTTGTGCGCGGCAATCGGCAACAGCTGTACGAGCAGGAAATACGTCATGGTGGCCATGTTGTAAGTTCACTATCGCTGGCGACTGTCGTCCGGGCGTCGCAACTCGAGAATCGAACGTCTGCGCACATGAGAATTTGCCAATTTTGTGCCTGTGTGTGTAGAAAAAGAAAAATAGTATGCAACAACCATTTGGTGGGCAATGAGCGACTACGGCTTAAGCGGTCAGCTGATACATGGGGTTCAATGGGGGCTGGGTGGGGCAAACTTCGCGACTACGTTTAAACCGCAATTACACATTAAGTGGGTACGTATTAACGAGGTTTTACTGTACTATCCTTGCTTCCTATAGCTGTCTGCTAATTTGCTGCCGCAATCGATGCTTCGCCTTTCGGGCGAAACTGGGACTTTTTTTGTTCATCGCAACTTTAGTGTATTGGGAGTAAATCTTGAGTGATAGTACAGACGGTGAGCGTTTCTTTTTCAAATTTCTGTTCCAAACCTGCATATAACGAAATCCTCTTTATAACGAAGTTTTTCGAGAATTTGTCAATTTCGTTATATCCAGGTTTAACTGTATACCGTAAAATGAAAACACATATAGAGCTGCGCATAAATTTCGCATTAGGCAGTATCGTAATCGTCGGTGAATATTTTATGCCCACATGGACAAGGCCTGAGCCATCTTGACCTATCATGAAGGGCTAATGGTGGATTCTGAATAAAAAGTCTCAGTTTTGCCCTAATCGCGAAGCATCGACATCTATAGCAAATTAGTAGACAGCTATAATAAGTAAGGATGGCAGTTTTATTGCGATAGCTATTATATGGACACTCCAGGTGCACTTCTGCCATCGGCGTCGCTGTGAGGTTCAGTGTAAAGTCCAAGGGCGATAAAATCGTAGCCGCGCGCAGTGTGCATTTATGTGCGAGTAAAAGTGTGCGAGGGTGAGCCGGCGATCGCAGCTCAATCTCGCGCACACGTGAAAGGTAAGCGGGGAGGAAGCGTGCTGTCTTCCGTTGCGCGCACGGCTCCAGGGGGGGGAGTTAGGGAGGGGGGGCGTGTTCTGCTCCGGACGGCCCAGGCGGCTGCACGCGCCTGCCCGGGCCGCTGTATCTGTGCACGCGTGACACCATGCCTGTTAATTTAGCTAATAAGCGAATGTTTACAAGTTTATATGGCCGATAAAACTGCTATCCTTACTTCGTATAGCTGTCCACTAATTTCCTATTGCAATCGATGCTTCGCCTTTCGGGAGAAACCGCAACATTTTATTGGCCGTATAAACTTGTAAAAATTTGCTTACTAACTAAATTAATGAGCATGGTGCCACACGCACAAGCAGAAACACTCGATGACTGCGGAAACTCGCTGTCAAAATGCTGGAGTGAAGAAGCGTGGCACAGCAGCGAGCGAATTGACCTTCGTGCTGCCTCTCGCTTCAACACGAACTAAGCGGTGAAAACAGCGCACACGAAACTGTCAGCACTCGGCGGTTCCCATCGCAGATCGCCTTCAAGATAGCCCCTCCCCCCACTTACGTAGCAGCCGCCGGAGTAGAAAGCCGCCCTCCCCTCCCACTGGCGCTTTGTGTGCGGTGGAAAACGGCAAGCTTCCTCCCCTATTCCTCCCTTACGAACCCGAGATTGAGCCGCCATTGTCGGCTCACCCTCGCACTTTCACTCTCACACACAACATACGGCGCGTGGCGACGATGTTATCACCCTTGGACTTTATACAGAACATCACGGCGATGGCAGAAGTGCGCCTGGAGTGTCTATATAATTGCTATAGCAATAATAAAAGCATATTGGAATAGTTTTACGTTATCAAAGCCCAGGGTTGATTGCGGCTCGCTGCGGGTCTGCGGTGACATATGGTGACCCAGAAATTATGTCACCGCATCGATTGGACCGCACAATTTGAGAACATTTGCCGCTGTTATCATGAGCCTCGGCACGGGAATATATAATTCGATCATAGTGCCACTGATGTTTTTGGCTTTATAGGAAAGCATGCGCCGTGCCACCGCTCAACCCTCTCTTCCATATTCTACAGGGGTGCGTACAGGTCCTTGAAATCCTTGAAAACACTTGAAATTGAAAAGTGTGTTTTCAAGGCCCTTAAAAGTACTAGAATTTTTTTCCTTCCTTGAAAATCCTTGAATTTCGTGAGCAATGCACTCTGATATGGCCATTGCGACCTCCTTTCTATGGTAGATCGGCGTCGATCCAACAAACTCCCCATTTCAGAAACAATACGCCGGCGCGAGCACACATGGTTCCGTTTTGTAGAACTGCATGAAAAAAATAAAAGGCATCACCGCGTCAAACCGGAGCGGAGCGAGAGACCCATGCCACGCTTCGGTGGTGGCTGTGCTGGCAGTATGTACACTGCTTTCCTCACCCTATCGTTCGTTTCACTCCTCGCCCGTAGGGCTGCCTTGTCCCACTTTCACTCTTGCGTGCGAGGTGAAGCTAGTGAAGCTAAAGAGAGCTATAGGGGAGCAACTTTACCACTGATGCTCAGTGCCTTTGGGTAGAGGTTTGTTACATTATTTGTGATAAGTGCAATAACACTACCGTATTTCCCGGTCTATAATTTGCACCTTTGTATAAGACGCACCCCCCTCAAAATGGCAGTTTTTCCGAAAAAAAAAAGAAATGTATATAAGTATATAAGAAAGGTGTATAAGACGCACCTGTTCTTTCGGTAAGTGATTTAAAAAAAGTTACAGTGATGTTTCGCTCCATGAAAGCGGGTCACAGCCAAGCGTACAGGTGCCATATATTTGCACTCCAGGCACATTTCTGCCGTCGTGGTTGCCGTGATGTTCTGTATAAAGTCCAAGGGCGATGACATCGTCCCCGCGCGCCGTATGCTGTATCAGGGTGTCTACCAACCGGGAAAACCGGGAAAACAGGGAATTCTCAGGGATTTTGAATATTCTGGAAAAACTCAGGGAATTTGTGCCTCTATCAGGGAAAATTACTGTTGGGATGGGCGAATATACCGTATTGTCGAATATTCGATCGAATAATTCTATATTCGTTATTCGCTTCGATTCTAATTCAGGTATTCGATATTTTCGAATTATTCGGCGCTCCCGAATAGGCAGCCAGAAGCCATGAACGGCCGGTACACATCTTGGAACATCTTGGAGGCTATGCTTTACGTCACGGCTGCCATACATCAACCATAAATCTTGAAGGCTATTCGTTTTTGCATTAAAGAGCCTGAAATGTGCGGCGCAGAAGAGCAGAAACGGCGCTAGTGCACAGCCGAAACGAAGTGGTGGAGTCCGCATGGCCATAGTCAGCAGCGGAAATCGTACGTGAATGACAGCAACGACGGAACGCTTCGTGCCTATTTGTGCATAGAGTTTCACACTAGAAAGTGTTATAGTGAGAAACTCTATGTATTTGTGCCTTTATTGCGTTTACCGCCGCACATAACAACGCGTTGGCCGCGGGATTTCATAGTCGCCGCCCATCATCGCGTTGATAGCTGTTTAGTTTCGTTTTGACTCAATACGCACGTAGGCCGCGTGCCTAAAGAGCTACGTAGTGGTCATCCATGATCGCATAGAGAGCGACCGCGATTTCATCTGAAGTTGTTGCAGCGAACGGTAGTTTAGTTCTGACTCGGTGCGTGCGTCGGCCGGGTACGGCCACGCTAGCGGCAAGTTACCGCGCGTCAGCGCCTTGCCGCGAAGTCCACCGGGGCAATCGCGTCTCGCCGCGCGGCAGCGCGATATGATCTCGCGCGCTCTCGGAACGCGGAATCACCGTGAGCGAAAAGGGTGCGATCGGACAGCGTCCAGAAATCCCTCTATAGAACCGCGAGAGATAACCGCGACGAGAGACGACGATTATATATTTATATAATCGTCGAATGATAACCCGGCGCGGAGCGGCGGGGAGGTCCGGTTGCCATTGGCTCCGTGACGTCACCCTCGTCGCTCTCGGCACCCTCAGCAAGCCGTAAAACCCCCCGATTCTTGCCGCTTTTGCCGCGCGCGTCATGATGCGTTGCCGCTCACGGCATGACGCGGGCGTTCTTGCCGCTAGCGTGGCCGTACCCTTAAGCCCTGCAAAGTTGCCGTTCATAATCGCGTCGATAGCGGCCGCGGTTGCGACAAACAGTTGTTTCGGTTTGACCCGGTGCAAAGCTGTCAAGGATGAAGCGCACCGGCTGCATCGCGATGGACGTGTGATCCATTGGCGTTCAGCTTACTGGCGGAAAAAATAATCGGGATGTGCGCGCGGTAGTGCAAAGCGTGTCGAAAATGATGGCGCGCACCGCGGCTGGGCTGTGAAGGAAGTCGCGAGGCCTCGATCGCCGCTGCGAGAGCCAATCAGTCACGAGATAACGAGAATTGCAGCTTCCGCACTGCCTTTGTGCTAAATAGCGAAAGGATTTGCTCATCCATTACACTAATAAAATCGTGCTGACGTAGTATGCATTTGCTTATTGTTTTCTGGACACCCTGATAATTCGGACATTCTTTTTTTCAATCCCGTGAAATTCGAAATTATTTGACCAAATCACTGTTCGCTTAAATTTGAATTCACTTCGAACCTCAAATCCACTATTCGCCCATCCCTAAAAAATAGCTGTAATTTTATTGAAAGGGAACGAAAGTTGCGGTAATAGAGGGAGGGAGGGAGGGGAGGCGACATTTAGCTGCAGCACCAAATGCGTATTTATATAAAAATGTGGTGAGGCGTGAAGGTGGTAAAGACTTCGGACGAACGCTGCTCGACGAGTGTCCCGTTCTGATCTCGTCGAAAAATTCCGAGCCGCCCCCAGAGGCACAGGCAACAGTCACCAACGCCGTGTGCGTTCGGTGCGAATGCGGGCAAACCGCCGACGGCGTCGACAACAGTCGGGTGCATTGCTGGGGCTGCTGCATGTCCAAGTTTATACAGCTGATAAAACTACTATCCTTACTCCGTATAGCTCTCTACTAATGTGCTCTCGCAATTGATACTTCGCCTTTCGGGTGAAACTGCAACATTTTTTTTAACATGCTTACTAAAGAGTGAAACCATCAGGCAACATGGTGTCAGCCCATCTTGATGTAAAACAAAGTTCCGTTTCACTCAGGGAATTTAGCAAGATCACTCAGGGAAAACCTGGAAAACTCAGGGAATCTGAAAATGTCAACTTAGTAGACACCCTGTGTATGTGCGAGTGAAAGCGTGCGATGGTGAGCCGAATCGCTCACAAGGGAGGAAAGCGGGAAGGCAGCTCGGGAGGGAGGGGGGGGCTGCCTCTACTCTCGTAGCAACTGCGTAGTTTGCGCAGCGGCGCACGCCGTATCTTATCTGCAGAAGGGACGACTTCGGGGTAGAGCGACTCATGATCGGCCTACCGTCGTTTGCGTTGCTGCTCCATCGTTTTCCCACGGCGCTCGGGGACTTTATCACGAGAACCTGGCACCTCGATAGTGCGCACAGAACTCGTAGCAATTAAGTCAACCAGTGCGCTTCGCGTGGCCATAACATCGGATCCGATTTTTACGGCACTTTTTCCTGGAAAAAAAACGCACATAGGTCACACCGTTCTATAAGACGCACCAATGAAACATTAAAAAAAAAATTTGTCTTATACACCGGAAAATACGATATGCTGAATGTTTTAGAACTATTTCTACCCCCGGGGGGGTGACGCTGCACGAACTTGCTGTGGGCCTACCAATTTGAGAACTCTTTACTGTCGGCACCGATGACCGTGCGGAGTGGCGTTGAGTGACGTGATGCCTATTCCTCGCTTTTGTCTGTCACGCAGATTGACCTTATAGCGAGCTGACGATAACCCACTGGAACTACCTGCCATAAAGATATTTTTTATAAAGATGCCTCTTTTCTGGAAGAAAACTGGAAAGCAATACTTTCTAAGCAATAGAAGAATGCCAATAAACACTATATGGGCCACTATAAAACTGAAAACCCCCCATTGGTATTTAGGACAACTTCACTATTTCATTAGCTCCAGCAGGGAAAAAGTTCTCAATTCTATTTGACTGACATTCTATTGATAAAAACTATTTTCCATACCTTTGTATACGAACAAAGTTGTTAGCAGTGCTGACATACTAATTTGGTGTTTGCTTTAATAGGAGTAGAGCACACTATGCATCTAAATTCATAGGCACCTAAATTACTGATACAGTAAAACCCTGGTGATACGATCATGGCTGGTACTGATTTCGGTGTGATACAAATTTGTAACATTTCCTGGCCGAAATACATTGCTCACAATATGAAAAACACCAGCTGTTACGAACATGCTGCCGCGTCGCTGCGGATCATACAAATGCGTGAGCAACAGCAATAGCGGCAGCGGCGGCGACCAAGCCAGCAGAGTGACCGGCACAGAGAAGCCGGCATAGCGGGATTGGGCGGGATCCTTAGTAGCCAAGCACCCGGCTATGCCTTGCGGTTGCGCAGTCTCTCCTTGGTTCCCCCTTCGAACGGACCGGACCACATCACAGCCTAGCTGATGCTTTGACCAGCGAGACAGAAGACGAGGACCGCTGCAGCAATGATGACCGTGGTAGCAGCCACAAGGGCCAAAAGGGTCCCTGCACTCGACGTGCTGAGGCGTTCAGTGGCGCGCGAAAACACTCGCGAGATCACGTGCGCACACTTTTATGCCTTCCAGAAGGTGTTCGTTGACGATATGGGCAAGAAGAAAATGCACACAGATAGTAGAACCCAGTTGATACGTTTTTCAAGGGACCATGAAATAAAAAAAAAAAAGTTGCAGTTTTGTTCGAAAGGTGAAGCAACAATTGCAAATAGCAAATTAGTAGTCAGCTGTACGAAGTAAGGATAGTAGTTTTATCAGCCGTATAAACTTGTAAACATTCTCTTACTAACTAAATTAACAAGCATGGCGCACACAAGTTAACAAAAACTCATCTCGCTCTATGACCGCGGAAACTCGTCGGCAAAACGCTGGAGTGATTAATCGTGGCAGCGAATTGACCTTTGCGCTGTCTCTCACTTCAACGCGAATTAAACGTTGAAAGCACAGCGCATACGAAGCTATCAGGTCAGCACAGCGCAACATCGCAGATCGTTTTGAAGATGAGGCCCGCGCGGGCACGCACTTTGCGCATGTCGCAGATCTCTCTCGAGGTACGGCGCCCGCGTGGCCGTGCCGTGTCAACAACATGCTGATCGCTTGTTGCAACATACCGGTCACTTGTTGCAACATACAAGCTGGTTGTACCGCTAAATGTATGTGACCGCCACATTCAAACGCAACGTAAGATGCAGGAAAATTAGATTGACGTCGTATCAAGGGGAAATTAATACAGTAAAACCTCGTTACAAGATACGCTCATGGGCCCTGGAAAATGTCTCTCTTGTAACCAAGGTCTCTTGTAGCCAAAAATTTTAAAAACACTGAGGAGTCGGGCCAGATCACTTTATTATACATCAGCGTCAAAGTGTGTTTAAACACATCTACAGGAAATTGCTCAGGATGGCTTAAAGGAGTCATTCATAGTAGTTTATTGTTTAGGGACTGCAGATTGTATTAGCTTCCTTCCCAAATTCTGCAGGTAAGGCACTTCACTTTGCAAGCCTTCCTGTTGCTCACAATACCTTTGAAGTACTCTTACATGTTTGTCAGCCTCAAGTGCCGACACTTTCTGCCCTGCAATGGCCTGGTCGTCGTCCTCGTCCATCCAGATTAATACGGCCACATACTAACCATGTGTGCAAATGGCGCACAACTACTCCGTACCGTACAACTCCTGGGGAGTCTAATTTCCGCTCACAGGCAAACGTAACACAAGACGCCGCACTCCTTTTTTTTTTTTCTTTTTTTATGTTGGCTGTCTTTAGTCCCGGCACGACCAGGCTTTTATGATGACTACCCTTCTGCCGTTCAGTCCCGTGGAACCTATTAAGCGCACGAGTGGAGAAGGGGGGGGGAGATATGAACTGCAGACGGAGCGATAGCGGCACAAAACAGAAAGCGAGCAAAGAGCGAAGTGCAAAGTACCGACGTGGCAAATATTCACAGCAAGATAACCGGGCCGGTCGGGCATCTACCCGCGTCCACTCGGCGCAGTTTGGCTCCCGACGATTCGAACAGAGCTGTCTCATGGAAATACGGCGATGGCTCCAGAGTTCGACTACTGGCTTACAAAGTGACCTGGGCTGTGGATGCTGCGACGGAAATCAAACTCAGTGGTACTCTGTTAAAGAGTCGGTGTGGGAGCATAACAGCGATTATAAAAGCATGACAGGAAGTTCAGTGCAGTTTGTAGTCTCAACCACGCGAGAAATGACATGCAGTTGCGGAACGGAACACAATCGAGTGAAGGAAATGAAAATGGTAGCGCATATCGGTTGGTACGACATCTGCCCCGTTGCATGCACGTGTGTGGGTTGTGTCTCTCCTAAATAGTGAAGAATTTACTCTACGAACCTAAAAAAGTTGTCGTTAGTAAGCGAGTCTCTCTTGTAACCATGTCTCTCGTATGCGCTGTTGTTAACATGGCGAACATGGGAAAACCAACCAAACCATTTTCAAATGTCTCTTATAACTGAGTGTCTCATGTAACCGTATCTCTTGTAACGAGATTTTACGGTGCATGGAAGTCAATGGAATTTAGGTTGGGACGGCGAAAACGAGATGTAGCAGCCTGGAAAGCGCAGCAGCGATGGGATTCCACTATTACGAATTTTTTCTGCTAAATATAAATAAATTTTTTTTGATTTTGTGTATATTTTGATGATACGAATAATTTTGGGTAATACGAATATTTTACACGACCCCGCGAGATTCGTATCTCCGAGATTTTACTGTAGCTAGCAAGATTCTTGTTAAGTCATGTGATTAGCCTCCTGAGCATGTGCAGCACTGTGTTTCTTGCACAAAATTCGGAAGCATAAAATGTAGCATGAAATCTTGTGATATTCGATTCGATATTCGTTTTTTTTTTTCTTGGTTGAATTCGATATTTGATTCGAAATCTACTAATCAGTATTGACACACTTCTAGTTTTAATGTCAGATGCATTTCTCAACTTTGATAAAAAGTGGTTTCAGAACCCCTTTAAGAAAATTGTTGCTACAGGCCACTCGTCTCAAAGCACCAATTGCTGTTAGTACGAGAGGATGCCTAACCGGAACAGCATCGGACGGTTGTGCTGAGAATCTGTGTTTCGATTCTACCATCGGATTTATAATAACTCTTTCTCATTTAAATGGAGGAAACCAGGAGTGTGAGAATTAATGTAGGCCCTTACTATGTTGTGAACTGCAACAGGAATTTTATAAGCTGCTTAAAACTCTGGAGCGTGTGTAAGTTGTGCCAAAGTGCAGAATGTCTGCGAAGTGCTTTGCTCTGGCTGTTGGTGCAGGCAGTGGACGAGTCCCAGCACCAGTCTGAGCGGCGTCAGGTGCAGGAGCAGCTGGTGCGGCTGCTGTCACGCTCTTCAGCACGGGACGTTGCCCTGGCTGGCTGTGCTGCGTGGGCTGTGGGGCAGCTCAGCGCTGGACGTCACAGTGGAAGCGCCTCGTCCGGTCAGTCTGAGGAAGACATGCCACTTGCAGCAGCCAAGCAATATGCCATGGCACACGCAACTTGGCAATACAAAGTACATAGCAAAGCACTAGAAATAAAAGCAGAGGCAGACAGAATGAAATGGGGCACGGTGTAACCTAAAATTGAAACTTTGTGTCATGGTTTTAAGCGCAACATGCGCCTACACTTACCGTAATAATTAGATTACATATAAGGCGGTTACAATTATAAGGCGAGGACTTAGTTGGGGAACCCAAGAAAAATCAAATAAATATGCACACGAATATAGGCCGATATACGAGCTGACAAAGTATTTAGACACGATGGGGATTGCCTGAAAGACAGAGTAATTGGTAGTCCAAACAGATAGTATTCATGCAAGTAATTTTTTTTATTTTATGATATTGTTGTCTATCGGGCTTTTTACTGCTTCTACAGGGCACATATGATACCATTCTTGCAGCCCCGGGTACTACAGAAGTAACAATACATGCGAGTCGGCTTTTGTTTTATTGCAATAGCAATTATATGGACAGTCCAGGCAAGTTTTCGCTGTCGACGTCAGCGTCGTCGTGAGGTTCCATATGAAGTCCAAGTGCAATAAGATCCTATGGCACCCCGCATGCCATGTGCTTTGGCTGCGAGGAAAAGTGTGCAAAGGGTGAGCCGGGAACGATGGTGGTCTTCTGTGCCTGTGCACCCAATGTTACAGGTCACAGGATAATAAAGTGCACACAAGGTGGGAAAATGGGGGTGGGGCGAGCGCACGATACCCTGAAGAGGTGCGCATTAGGGGAGCAGGTGAGCGGTGGGGTGAGCCTTCTACGCTAATCCAGCTGTGGCTGCGCACGGCTCTCCACAGCCTATCTCCAAGTTATGCAGATGCTAAGGTTGGGCAGGCCTAGCTGGCTGGTGGTTGCATGTGCACTTTCTCCCCCGAGCGCCTAGTGCTGGAGGGCGTATAATCTCCAGTTTTGGAGACACGTGGAAACGAGCGGCAGCAGAAGCATTTGCTCCCCTCTGTGCACTCTTCATCATGCCACTGTTGTGACAGTGAGTGTTCATGGTCATTGAGTGAGATCGGTTCATGTGTACTTGCACGCGCTTAACATCATGCTTGTTAATTTAATTAGTAAGCAAATGTTTACTACGATTTATACGGCCGATAAAACTACAAACAATTCATGTAGCTGTGTAACACTTCGCTATTATTATCAATGCATCATCTTTCTGGCAAAATTGTGACTTTTGTTGTGATAGCAATTACATGGACATGCCAGGCAAAGTTTCATCATCACCGTGACATTCCGTGAAGTCCAAGCGTGATAAGATTGCGTCTCACGTGCCGTTTGCTGTGGGGGCGAGGGAAAGCATGCAAGGGTCAGCCATAAAGGATGGTAGCTTGATGCGTGCTGTCCTTCCACACGCCTAATGATGGAGCTCACATGATAAAGCATGTGGGGATTGAGGGAGGCGCCGACGCCATCGCGCGGGGGCCTCACCTGTTTTGCTGTCCTTCGCCTTTATTCCCCGTCCGCGCTAACCGGTTCCCGCGGCGGCGCTCCGTACGCGGTGGTTTGCGGTGAGGGCGGAGCGCTGACGTCACTACGCGGCCGCGTTTCGGCTGCTAGCGGCGAAGCGGGGACTTCTCTCCAGGACCAGCGCACGGTACGTTCATGCTTTCCTCTCGTCCGCCGACACCTTTGTGACTAGGACTGGAGCTCGCGCACGGTGCCTTTGCCCGTGCGGGGAGCGCGTACTTTGTGCTGATCCTTTCCCGACGCTAAGCCGACGAGCGGTGCCATTAGTGCTCGTGCGAGGTCGTACCCCGCCGAGCCGCACTTGATAAAAGCATAAGCCGAAGGATATTGCTGGTGCTCTCGCGAGTTGACCCATTGGTTATAGCCAGAGCAAGTAGCATAGCCTGCCGGGACTTTTCCTAGCGGCGTGTCCCAGGTTGAGCCTGTGCTCTCGCCGCGACGTGCTGTAGGCGCCTGTTATTGTATTTTCACCCTGGTGTGGGACCCCTTTGGCTCCCCTCCGTGCGGGCGTTTGTGCAGTGCTGGTGCCGACGGTTTCAGTAAACAGTTTCCGTCAACTCAGGGCTTTACTGTGTTTTTTGCGTGCGTCGCTCGGTAGCCCCTTGCGGCCTCTGAGCTCGCGCGCGAGCGGTGCTGGAGGCGACGGCTGACGTGGCCCTGTGGCTCGCTAAGCTCGAACCCGCGGTGGTTGGTCTCCTGTGAGACACCAAGAACCCACAAGCATGATCTAGTGCAGGAGGCCCAGGTAGAGGTGAGCGAGCATTTCCTCTTCTACGGTTGGCCGGACCTGTGCAAGGCTATCCGTGCAGCTAAGTGCATAGGCAAGCCACGTGTCACATCTTGGAGGTAGTCTGTGGTGGTTGCAAAGGTTGGGGGAGCTGAGGTGCCTGGTTGCTTCATCTGTGTTAAAGATTCCAACAATTCGTGATCGCTCAGCTCATCAGGGTGTCTCCGGCGAACAGCTACACCTCGCGAAACGAAAACGAAGGGCACCCATCGGCGCCACAAAGCTTGGCCGCTTTCCCACCCAGGAGCTAGAGGCCGTTGAGCCTCCGTGGTCTCCCTTTCATCATGGAAACCGGTCTAGCACTACCCTTTTGCAAGACAAATCTACGTCGCAACGGAGAAAGAAGGATGAGAGGGACCCATGCAAAAGGAAGCTCCGCTGGTCAGAAGCAATCGAACGTCCGAAGAAGAAACATTGCTCCATAGCTTTTCCTGCAGTCAAAGTTGTAATTATGTAAATAAACTTTGGTTAGTATACAGTAAAACCCCGGTGATACAAATCTCGCCGGGTCGCGTGATATATTCGTATCACTTGAAATTCGTATCATCAAAACATACACATTATCAAGAAAAAATTTATTTATTTTTACCAGAATAGATTTCTAATAGTGGAACCCCATTGATACCCTTCTCGCTGCTGCATTTTCCCGGCTGCTACGTCACGTTCTCGCGGTATCAACCTAAATCCCATTGACTTCCATGTATTAAGTTCCCCGTGATACGTCGCCAATCTGTAATGTTCCTGCATCTTACGTTGCATTTGAATGTGGCGGTCACGTAAATTTAGCGGTGCAGCCAGCTTGTAAGTTGCAGCATGCGATCGATGCGTTACAACATGTGACCTGCAGGTTGCAGATACGATGCAGCCGCGCGGGTGCCGTATCCTGAAAGCGATCTGCGACATGCGCAAAGGGCGCGCCCGCGCGGACCTCATCGTCCAAACGATCTGCAATGTTGACAAAGTGCGCCTAGTGCCGGTAGCTTCGTATGCACTGTGTCTTTGACGTTTAGTTCGCGTTGAAGCGAAAGACAGCGCGAAGGTCAATTTGTTTGCTGCTGCTGCTGCGCTTCCTCACGCCAGCGTTTCGATTACGAGTGTCCACGGTCATCGAACGAGATGTGTTAATTTTTACCTGTGTGCGCGTGACATCGTGCTTGTTAATTTAGTTAGTAAGCGAATGTTTAAAAATTTATACGACCGGTACAACTACTAACCTTACTTTGTACAGCTGTCTACTAATTTGCTACCCAATCGTTGCTTGCAACTTTTTTCCTTTCTGCGGTCCCTTGAAAAACGTATGAGCGGTGTCCTAATAACCGTGTACGTTTTCTTCTTGCCCAAGTCGTCAATGCCTTCTGAAAGGCGTGTAAGTGCAGGGAGTGTTTTGGCCGTCGGGGCTGCGCCGCGGTCCTCGTTGCAGCAGCGGTCCTTGTCTACTTTCTCGCTAAGCATCGGATAGGCTGTGATGTAGTCCGGTCCACTCGAAATGGGGACCAATGAGAGATTACACAGCCACGTGACGTAGCCGGTAGCTTATGGATCCCGCCCAGATCCCGCTGTGCCGGCTTGTCGATGCCGGTCGCTCCACTGTTGCTGACGCGTTCGTAACAGCCAATTTTTTCATATTGTGAGCAGCAATGTATTTCGGCCAGTGAATGTTACAAATTCGTATCACACCGAAATTCGTACCAGCCGAGATCGTATCACCGGGGTTTTACTGTATAAAGAAAACTCGGCATCACCGAAACGATATTGAACATCGACAACAACTTGTGCTGTCTTCCCGCGTGCCTAGTGTTGGAGAGGTCGCATAGTCACAAGTGTCGGACATGCGTTGAAGCAAAAGGCAGCCTGAAGCATTTGCTCAAGGCCAGCGCGCTTCATCATGATTGTTGCGACAGCGAGCGTTTGTGATCACTGATTGAGATCTGCTCATGTTTGCTTATGTGCACCTGACACCGTGCTTATTAATTTAATTAGTAAGTGAATGTTTACTTTATACGGTCTCAACCGCCGCCCAAGACAATGTTGCAAAAAGTGCACTTATGCAGTACAACTGGGTACCCAATTACACGACCAGATAGCGCCACTATAGTCTAAGACTGCGGTCTTTTGTCCCACATGGTTATCAAATGCATCAGAGATAACGCACTAGACCTCCTTCGGCACGCAGCAGCCATTGTCGGCCAACTGAGCCTCTACGTGTGCGCCAGAGCTGCTTTTCCTGTAGACCCTGCCGGTCTCCTTCTGCATACACAGTGCATAGGTGCACTTACCGGCGTTAACGCAACCATTCAGGTTTTAACGACAAACATTGCCATAGATCAGCAGCCCGCGGAGACCTTGGTGTTCCTCCCGTACTTCACCCTCTGCCCCGCCCTCCCGACTCCTAGACGTCCCAGCCAGACTATCCCTTTGGTAGCCCCGTACTTTGCAAACCTGGTCATGTGCATGGACCTTTACTACCTCTGTGCATACTGTGCATAGTGTAAATACTTTTGAATATTGCTCTGTAGTGGCGTTACCACCGGCTGTAGCTCCAAAAGACAACGAAGACGAAGAGAGTCTCGAGCGGCGAACACGAGCTGGCTAGCGACCAAGGACAAGGGCCACAACGGGCCGCTCTGCCGCTGATGCTTCCTAATAAATGTCGTCGTTGTGGCCTTCAAACATAAGGAATAATCAAACAATTTTAGTATTTTTCACGAAGGTTTAGTATTTTGTGACCTTCAGTGTAGTCTTCAAATTATAAGGTTTGCAGCTCTGCATATGTGAAGGAAACAGCAGTTTATCAAAGATCATAAAGAATCTTTGGATTGGCTGAAGGCAGTGCATTGATCGAAACCTGTCTTCCACAGTGTGTCGTGTGGTGTCTTCTGTTCCGTCCATCTGATATGAAAATTAAACAGACGGATGGAAGGAAAACCGCCCAGAAGTAGCATGAAGCTACATAATAATGGTTCCACAGAAAGGATGCTTTGCAGTGAAGCAAAGAATTGTTTTAGTTCTATGGTTGAACTCTTTCCTGACTAGGCCAAATTTTACTTCAAGTAAGGGGTTTCCTTTGTACCTTTGGTCTGCGTTTGGGTGAATGACAATTCTACCTTTCACGAAATGCTCAATTTTGTCAATATCCTTACGACTTATTGGCTTAACAGGTGGACATTCCATACCCACTTTTGAAGTTTCGTCTCATTTAAGAAAACTGGCAACATGGCCAGACAGAAAATGGCTGGTGTGTTGAGTAAAGCCCCAGCTCGCTGCTGTGATTTAAGACAGTCTTAGCGTTTGTAGTGAAGTGGCCAGACTTTTCCTCACTACTGCATGGCTGGGTTTGTGTGCAGTGCCTTCCAGCTACTCGTACCTTGGAGACGCCAGTGTGCTGAGACCCCTGGTGGATTTCTTGGCTGCATCTATCAGGACAGGTGAGTGCACTTACTCCTTTCTGAACTACCAGGCCATCACCTCAGCCACTTTCAGGGATAGGACATATGGGCTCTACCAGCATGAGCAGTCGGGACAGCACGAGCCCGAGCAGTCACCCTCCACATTCACTGCTATCTGCGCCAATCCTATTGCGATAACCATCTTCAGCTATCTGTATCACAGGGCGAGGGACGTAGTGCTGTTGGAAGCATACTGCACTCTTTTAACAGGTGATAACCCAGTTTGCCAGGAAGTACAGTTAAACCTGGATATAACGAAATTGACCAATTCCCGAAAACCTTCGTTATAAAGGGGATTTCGTTATATGCAGGTTCGGCACGAAAATTCGAAAAAGAAACGCTTACCGTATTTACTCGATTCTAACTCGCCCTCAATTGTAACGCGCACCCGTTTTCCATTTTCGTCAAAGCACTCATCCTTGGAATGTCACACCAGGTACCGGATGCGTGGACGTGTGTCATTTCGCCCAAGCGTGAGGCATCGGAAACTAGGAGCCAGCGTCACGATGGCGTCGTAGCGTCGTATAGTGTTACAGTAGAACCCCGCTGTTACGTTCCCGGGTGCTGCGTTTTCCTGGCTGTTACGTCGTTTTCGGCCGGTCCTGGCACTGCTCCCGTAGAACTCGATGCATTGGTAACCCTGCTGTTGCGTCGCAACTGTGGGACCGTTCCCGCATCATACGTTGCGAACTGCCACCCCGCGCCGGCCCGAGCGGCGATTTTGACTTTTCATGTTGCTTGGCTTGGCGGCTTGACGATGGCATTGGCCGCCCAAAGTGCCGGGGGCAACAACTATGACGTATTTTCGGTTTCCACCAGCAAAAGTATGGCCCTTGAGATCCGTATTTGCTATATAAAGATGGTGTCTATATATGACGCGTTGTGGCCCTAAAATTGGTTTTGGCTCATAGATGTTCCGCATAAAGTCCAAGGACGATAACGCAGTCGCCGCGCCGTATGCTGTATGTGCGAGTGAGATTGTGCGAGGGGAGCCGACGACCGCGTCTAAATCTCATGTGAAAGAAAAGCAGGGAGGAAGCGCGCCTGATTCTGTTGCGCTCAAGGCACCGGCGAGGGCGGAGGGATAGCGGGGCGGCGTTGTACTGTACTCTGGCATCAACTGCGTACTGCGCGGCAGCGCGCGGTCGCGCGGGCCGTATCTTGCAAACGATCTGCGTTAGGGCAGAGGCTAGCAGTGTAGGTGCGTCGGCGGCTCGTAGCTTTGTGCGTGCTGTGTGTTATAGGCGCTCAGTTTGCGTTGAAGCGATAGACAATAGCACGAAGGTCACTTCGCTCGCTTCTCCAGCGGCGCTTCCACCTGGCACCAGTGTTTGACAGTGCGCGTCCGCGCTCATCGAGTGTGATGGTTCACAGCAACATCAACTGGAAAAGGAGAGAGTGCCGGCTTGGTGGGCTAGGCCAGCTGCAGCAAGCGGTAGGATCAGGTTTGAATGAAGGGAGCGGGAAAGGTCCCGCCCGTGGTGGCAAGATCGCCGGGTCGAGGGATGCAGGCCCGCCTCACGCAGGCACGTACGCACACGTCCGCTCGCTTCGCCTTCTGTCGCGGCGGAGAAGGGGCTTCCGGTTGCTGCTCGCGCAAAAATGACAAAATTTGGGGCAAAATCTCTAGGTTGTCGGAGGGGAAAATTCGTTATATCGGAGGGGGTCTCCTGCTGCCACTTCGTTACGTAGAGGTCTCAAATACATGTGCTTCTATGGAGTGACGGCGGGGAATAGAAAAACTTCGTTATATCCTGGAATTCGGTATATGGAGGTTCGTTATAAGCAGGTTTAACTGTAGTTTGGTGACGCACACTTGTTGTCATTTCCTGGAACTGTGACATTTTTCATATGGGTGTGATTTTCATCTGAGGTGGCCACATTCTGATGGAGACATTAGTAAAAAAAAAAATTCCTGTGCACTTTGATTTAGGCCTACGTTTGAAGACCGCTAGCAGTCAGAGCTGCCTAAAAATTAGGGTAGCACTGACAATTGGGCGAGTTGGTACGGATGCATGGTTTCAGAACGGCGCAACAAGGAAGACGACAGACGAAAGAACACACGAACACAAGCGCCGACTCACAACTAAGGTTTATTCCACATCACAGAGCAGATTTATACACACACGTGGCCACACACAACGCAAAAAGAACCAAAAACACCAGAACACGTTAACCATTCAGGTACAGGATTTCTTTATCCTGTAGCGCAATAGAGGGACAGCTGATACAAGACTGTTTTTTATTTTGAATGTTCCATGCTTCCATTACTTCCCGAGTCGTCTTATCATGATGCCTTGAAATAATGCTTGTGAGGTTAAACTGAGGCGCGCAGCTGCACTTCTGACAGTGCTGAGAAATGTGCGAAAAACCATCACAACGTGGGTTGGCCGCATGTTCCCTTAATCGCACGTTGACACATCGGCCCGTCTGGCCTATATAAGCAGAGCCGCAAGACAACGGCAGACTGTAAACCACATTCGTGGCACAACTGATTGCCGTATTCTTGTGCTTGACACCACAACCTTCTTTCTTTTTTTCTTTTTTGGCCTCTGCCTGTCTCCCTACACGTTCGCAAATATCCCCTAATTTGTTTGGTACAGAAAAAACCACTTCTACCCCATATCTACCTGCGACGTTTTTCAAGCCATGGGACAAGGCATGAACATACGGTACAACTGCAACGCGTTTCTTTTTCTTTTCGATTAGTTCTTTTTTTGTGTAGCTGCCCTGACCATGTTTTACTGCTTGAATTAACTTCTTACAAGTTCGTGTCAAGACGTGATCCGGGAACCCTGCATTTTTTAACCTACCCACCTGTCTTGACACACTCTCCTTTATTCTATGAAGGCACGTCTTATTGATACCTGACCGAAGAACAGAGCTAGCAATGCCATCTTTTACAATTTTTTGAATGGCCAGAAGAATAGTTCAAAATTTCTTTTTTTGAGCGTGGCCAAAACTTCCAACAAATGTGATCTGGAGAGGCAGACAACATCAAATCAAGAAACCGCAGCTCGTTCTGCTGAGGAACCTCATACGTGAATTTTAGACCCTTGCCTACCCTCCTGAAAACGTCAAGTGTATCATCCAAAGTTCCAGAGTTTCTACTTTCATCTATGATTACAAGATAGTCATCTACATACCTGAATATTTTTACACCACACCCACCAAGTTCCTGTTCGATATCTTCATCAATGCAACCCAAAAATATATTGCTCAGAACCGGGGCAATCCTCGACCCGATACAAATACCCTCTCGTAGGTACCCTCCCCTTTGACTCAGCTTTGCACTGAGTCAAAGTTGTGAGTCGGCGCTTGTGTTCGTGTGTTCTTTCATCTGTCGTCTTCCTTGTTGCGCCGTTCTAAAAATTAGGGTTGTGTGGATATTTGTAAATTTCAGATACCATCGAATATTTGTATTCGATTTGAAAACAGGATATTCAAACATTTTGCAATATTCGGTTGGATACGAATACCGTACTGTATATCTTGATTTCTGTGTACCTAAGTTTCTGATAGGTTACTACATTCTTGTTATACAATTCTAGGACAGGGGTTCTCAAGCATGTTGATCCCAGGAAACCCTGCTAAGCTCCCTGAAGTGCCAAGGACCCCCCCCCCCCCCTCCTCCCCTAATAGAGAGGCTAAGGCTAGGCGTAGCGCAACGTGGTGGTGTTTGGCACGCTACTTTGACAGTGACGTGGTCCAAACTGGGTGCAAATCGTTATGAGCCAAGACAAGACAGTGTCACAATAAGGCAGGGGTTCTCAACTGCGTTCATCCCAGGGAACCCTGCTAAGCTCCCTAAAGTGCCAAGGAACCCCCCCGCCGAATTAACCGAATGTCGTATTATCGCGGGTATCAAGAAAACAATAAACAAATGCTTCACTACGTCAACACGCTTTTATTTACTCAATGAATCGTCAAATCTTGTTTGTATTTAGCACAAGACCAGTGCGGAAGCTGAAATTCTCTTCATTGCATGACTGATTAGCGCTAGCAGCGGCGAAGGCCTCGCGACATCCTTCGAGGCGCGCGTTTTCATCTGAGACGCGCTTTGCACCAACGGGCGCACATCCCGATTATTTTTTCGCCACTCAGCTGCTCGCCAACAAATTGTCCGTCCATCGCGATGTAGCCGGTGCTTTTTATCTTCGACAGCTTTGCACTGAGTCAAAGCGAAACTACTGCTTGCCGCAACCGCTGCGGACGAAACCGCGGCCGCTATCGACTCAATCATGGACGGTGACTTTACTGTTAAGGCAGGCGGCTGACGCACGCACCAAGGCAAAACGAAACTACAATTCGCTGCAAGAAGTGCGGACAAAACTGCAGTCGCTACCGAGGCTGCCATGGGAGGCGACGACGCAGTTGTGAAGGCACGCAGCCGACGCGCGCATCGAGTGAAAACGAAACTACTATTTGCCGCAACCGCTGTGGACGAAACTGCGGTGGTTATCGACGCGATTAGAGATAGCGACTACGCACTTACGGAGCTTACGGAGGCACGCGGCTAGCCGCCAGCGCGGTGTTACGCGCGGCGGTAAACGCAAGAATAAAGGCTTTAAAGGCACAATTAGGCACGAAGCGCTTCGGCGTTGCTGTCAGTCACGTGCCGCGTACGATTGTCGCTGAGGACCACGGCGATGCGGACTGCGCCGCTTCGTTTCGGTTGGACGCTACGCCGTTATTGCTCTTCTGCGGCGCGCAATTGCGGTGCTCCGCGTTTTTTTTTTTTTTTTATTATTATTATTCTTCCGCCAACGTATACGTCAGTGCGCACGCTATCGGCACCTACCCTATCTACAAATAGGAGAAAGGCGGCAAGCTACGGCCTCCGAGATTCAAGTGCGAAAGCTTAGGCGCGCTGCCCGTTCTCAGAGGTTGGGTGGCTAAAAGCTGCTCGCGTATTTATTGCGCAGTTCGCGCGTTGCTGTTACGCGCTGTGATGTGCTTTTTGACACTCGGACTTGGGTAATGGAGGTTCTTTGGATCAAGCGCACCTCGTGTTCGTCGTTTTAGACACTTGTCAAGAGCGGGACCAGGGAAAATTTATCAGTGGCTCGCGGAACCCCGAGCAGGGGCCTGCGGAACCCGTAGGTTCCGCGGAACCCACTTTGAGAACCCATGCAATAAGGCATGCCGAGAAAGAATGACAGTTTTCAGTGCTTATCGCACGAGGACATTTATAGCATTTGATTACAAGAGGTCTTAGAATTAGACCCACTCTACTTTGAGTACAGTAAAACCTCATTAATTCGGATTTCGCGAGACTGAAAAAAGATTAACCGCATGTCAAATTATCAAGGGTGTCAAGAAGCTTACTATGTCAACACGCCTTTAATTACTGAATAAACTATCAAATCCTGTTTCTATTTTGCACAGGAGCAGTGCGGCAGCTGCAATTCTCGTCATCTTGTGACTGATTAGCGCTCGCAGCGGCGTGGGTCACGCACCTTCCTTCGCAACGCATCCGCTGTGCAGATCTTCATCTGAGACTTTTTTCATTACTGTGCGCACATCCCACTTACTTTTTCGCCAGTCGCCAACATTGCAATGGCGGACAATTTGTCACCAACAAATCGTCCGTCCATCACAATTTAGCCAGTGCTCTTTATCTTCGACAGCTTTGCACTTAGTCAAAACGAAACTAAGATTTCCGTAACCGCTGTGGACGAAATCACGGTTGCTATCGATGCTATCATGGACGGCGACCTTGTGGTTCTGAAGGCAAGCAGCAGACGCACGCACCAAGTCAAAATGCAACTACCGCTCGCTGCAACAAGTGCAGACAAAACCGCAGTCACTATCGACGCGATCATGAATGGCGGCTACGCAGTTTTGAAGGCACGCGGCTGACGTGCGTACTGAGTGAAAACGAAACTAGTGTTTGCCGCAACCGCTGCGAACGAAACTGTGGTGGCTCTCGACGCGATCATGGATGGCGACTACGCACTGTGGGGTCTCACACGCGCTCTTGGGACAAAGGAACGACAACACAGTAGTGCAAACAATCAAAAGGGCATTTATTGCACCTTTCCTACACTAATGCACACTAGCCGAATTACAACCAATAGAACATTCACACGGGCGCGCGACAAATCAAGGAAGTCCGACTCACCGCGACCCGATAGCGAGCGGTTCGCCCCATGCTATGACACCATCGCCTAGTCATTCACGTGTACGGTCACGCGAACGGTGGCGCGTTCGAACGATCCGTGTTCGTCCACACCGGTGCCCCACTCCGAGCCACGCGAGACGTCTCGCGAAGCGTGGATCGGCGCACGCGCGGCACGTCCGCGTCGCTCACCGATCCCAACCCAAAGAGGAAGCGCCCTCGACCTTTCTCTCCCAAGTCACCCTGCCGTTCGGTGGCGTTAGCATCACGACACTCGCGCCATCTCCCGCAATGCGCTGCAACCACCACGACCGCCGCGGGCTTAGCCATGCGGAGAAGCCGGACTACAGGAGACATGCGGGGAAAACAACATCAGGGGATGCGTGAGAGTCGCGCATCCCCACATCCCCCCAACCTTAAATCACTACACATACTCCGGCGAAAAATGGCCACGCGCTTTCCATAACATGCTAGCCGACATTGTCTCTGGGGTTCACCGCTGGCGTCCGTTGGTCACAGCACCAGCTCTGCAGATTCGATGGCACGACTCCAGCATAGAACTCCGGAAACGGCAAAGCAGAAGTCGGCACGAGCAAGCGTCGCTCGCGCCGACGCGCCCTGCCGGCGAGAGCTGCTGTAGCCGTTGATGACTGCCGGCTCTTTTCCCAGCCGCCGAGGGTAGCGAGCCGGACACAGGCAGCCGCTGAAATCGCTGCGCCGAACTGGCCACAGGCATCTGCATCGCCTGGGGTAGCTCGATTGTAGTCCGGGGCAGCAGCACTGACGATGTGCAGGTGACAGCAAACCAGGAGTGACTCTGCTCACGCTGCGTACACTCAACGCACTCGACAAACACTAAAGTAGTGCAAGGGAGAGGAATTCGGCATACGCATCGCCCACGTGGTACGATGTTCAATTCAGGTAGCGAAATTTCGGACGGCATTTCAGATGCTAAGTTCACGTGAACAAAGCTTGCTTTCTTGAGTTGAACGAGTAATTTCAATTCGTGCGAGGCGAACTAGTGAGGGAAGCAATCTGCGACACCTCAACACCACGGTCCACCAGGTTGTGTCCCTCAACATGCGACAGGCGGCTTTGTAAAGCCTTAGACCTAATGCGTTGCTACGCTGACAACCGGCATCCCCCCCCAAAAAAAACATCACCCAAAATGGACACAAGAACAGGCAGCCGCGAGGAGACGTTAGCTCTGTGAGGTGGTCCTACCCCGCTCGGTGCACACAGCATCCGAGTTGACGGCGCCCACCGTCCCAGACGGTGTCGAAGCGCCCGGTGCCAGGCCGCAATACCAGTCAGCCCGTAGCGGCACCCGTGGCCCGCGGCCACCAGGCTCCCTGAGCCGCGACTTCCGAAGTCAAAGATATAGAAGAAGCTATTTACATAAGAAATTCGGACCACCCACGAGGCTTCCGTACTCACTCACTTCAGGCTTGCCAATGCTCCGCGGGCGCTAGGCCTCGCTCTCCCAGGATGCAGACCACATGGCTCTCGTACCGACGAGTGTACTTCAACAAAACACTTGCGAAAAGGCTTAGCATGTTGAAAAGTTCAAACACGCTGCACGCTACATGCTTCGCACACACAATCCACGCTAGGACTACGCTTCGGTTGAAACAAAGGTTGTTGCGGACTGAGCAAAACTGTTAAAATTATGGTCCGATGCCCCAAGAGGTCCACGTTGGGCAGCCAGATGTGGGGTCTCACACGCGCTCTTGGGACAAAGGAACGACAACACAGTAGTATAAACAATCAAAAGGGCATTTATTGCACCTTTCATACACTAATGCACACTAGCCGAATTACAACCAATAGAACATTCACACGGGCGCGCGACAAATCAAGGAAGTCCGACTCACCGTGACCCGATAGCGAGCAAATACGTTCGCCCCATGCTATGACACCATCGCCTAGTCGTTCACGTGTACGGTCACGCGAACGGTGGCGCGTTCGAACGATCCGTGTTCGTCCACACCGGTGCCCCGCTCCAAGCCACGCGAGACGTCTCGCGAAGCGTGGATCAGCGCACGTGCGGGACGTCCGCGTCGCTCACCGATCCCAACCCAAAGAGAAAGCGACCTCGACCTTTCTCTCTCAAGTCACTCCGCTGTTCGGCGGTGTTAGCATTGCGACACTCGCGCCATCTCCCGCAATGCGCCGCAACCACCACGACCGTCGCGGGCTTAGCCATGTGGAGAAGCTGGACTACAGGAGACATGCAGGGAAAACAACATCAGGAGACGCTTGAGAGTCGCGCATCCCCACAGCACTAATGAAGGCACTCGGCCAGCTGCCAACGCGGTGTTATGCATGGCGATAAACGCAAGACTAGGCGTTAAGGACACAATTAGGCACTGCTGTCAATCATGTATCACATACGATTTCCACTGATGACTATGGCGATTCGGACTCTGCCGCTTCGTTTCGGTTGACGCTAGCACCATTTTAGCTTTTTTTTGAGTTGCGCATTTGCGGTGCTGCGCGCTCGCCGAGCTACAGTACTAGAACCAACTGGGCTGCGCTACTTCGTGCATTTATTTTTTTTTTATCCTCCGACGTATATGTCAGCGTGCATGCTAGCGGCACTAATCTACAAACGGGAAAAATGCGCATGGTGGTAAGTTACGACCTCCGAGATTCAAGTGCAAAGCTTAGGCACGCTGCCCGTTTTCGGTGGCTGGGTAGCTACGAGCTGCTGGCGGATTTATTGCGCAGTTCGTCTGTTTCTGTTACGCACTGTGATGTGTTTTTCTACACTTGGGCATGGGTAATGGAGGTTCCTTGGATCGAGTGAACGTTTTCGCCGTCTTAGCTACATAGCAAGGGGGAGGAATTTATGAGTTGCTCGCGGAAACCCGAGGAGGGGGGCCTGCAGAAACCCTGGGTTCCGTGGAACCCACTTTGAGAACCCATGTTCTGGGAGATCCCTAGCATGTGCAGCACAGTACTTGTAGCCCAAAATTTGTAAGCATTAAGTTTTGTGAAAAATTTTGTAGTATTCGATATTCAGTTCAATATTCGGCTTTGCTTTCTTGATTCAATTCAATATTCGATTGTAAATATACTATTCGGCATTAGCACACCCCTACTATCAGTGCTATATTGGGCGAAATTGCAACATTTCGGGAAGGACTGCCAGATGTCAGGGCTTTGAGGTTTACTAATTTCAAGTGTGATTGTGCACAGGCGTCTTAGTAATTATGTGTATGCTCGAATATACAGTTCTGTTATTTCCAGAATAACAATTATAGAGCCTTCAAATGTGCTGTGGTCTAACGCACCATAAGACAAAGGAGCGAAATGTAATTATTGCTATAACTGAAAACATTTGGGCTGTGATAGCAAGAGACTTGCTCTGGCCAAAGTCACATTGTAGGAATTAACGTGATGGTGGTGAACGAGCCGTGCCGTCGTTCCTACTCAGAAGGCGGCGGAGGCTGCGATGACCAGCGTCTCAAGCTCCTGGAACAACACTGCGTGTGCCGAGCTTGCGCTTTGAGCACGCGCTGCGCTTCTTTATTTTTTTTTTAGTTCCTTGACAGTCGGCGTCAAGGCACCGGCCGAGAGTGCTGATCAAAGCGCCCCGCGTTACAGCATCGGTGTGTGCTACAACATCATAGTTGCTGTCAATAGAGCCAAAGCACATGGCATTGATGATGTTAGCAATCAACACCTGCTGATGCTGTTCCAGTACAGCAAAGTGGGGTGGTTATTTGCTAATAACTTTGGCTGTGCGAATATCGAATAGTAGATTTCGAATCGAATATCGAACTGAATCATGAAAAAAAAAAAGCCGAATATCATATGTCATATAAAAAAGCCGAAATTTTTAACAAAATTTATTGCTTACAGATTCTAGGCAAGAAAACACAGTGTTAAGCATGCCCGGGCGTCTCATAGCATTGCATAACAAGAATGTACCAAGCTGTCAGCTAAATTAGGTACATAGAAATCAAGATATACGGTGCGGTCTAGTCTTATTAAAGGGAGCACCAAATTGGTGCGCTAACACTGAATACATCTCAGTTGTAGTATGTGAAGGTGTGGAAAATACCTTTTTTTATCAATAGAATTTCAGTTCAATAGAATCAAGTGTTTTCTTTTTCTCTGAAACTAATGAATTAGTGACGTTCTGTTGTACTGAATACCATTGAGGTTCTGAGTTTAATTCTTGACCTGTTTTCGCGGCAGTCACTTATTTATCTTTCCATTTTTTTAAAATACACAAGGGCTAAACCAACTCTATGGCACTTGGGTTATCGTAACGCCAATCTGCGTGACAGTTGAAAGGGCAGCGCTTCACGGGACTCTATCTCTGCATAGCTGGCACCGACGGTAAAGAGCAAGCGCCTACGACCAGCCCGGAGCCCCGATTGGGAGCGGCATTTCCTTGCGAAATGACCAGTTTTCCGACAGCGAAAACACTGCTCTCTTTTATGCGGACAGTCGCTTGCTTCGTAATCGTAGTTTCCGCAGCGTGCGCAATCAGTATGGATTTGCTTATCTTTGGTGAAAGATTGATATCGGCGTGATTTTCTCGCTACACTGCACACCGCTGCCTCATTATCAGGTCTGGTCATGGCGCTTACTTCGAGTGCGGCTGTCTCTGCCGCTGTGGCAATCATTTCGGCTTGGGCAAGTGTGAGCACAGTTCTTTCAAGCAGCGTCTGTTGCACCGCACGATTTCTGATGCCACAAACAATGCGGTCCCGTAACATGCGGTCAAGGCTGGTGCCGAAGTTACACTTATCTGCAAGCTTGCGTAGCTCAACAACATAGTCCCGGACAGATTCGTTTGCGGCCTGGTCTCTTGCAAAGAACTTGTAACTTGCGGCAACCTCATTACACTTCGGCGCATAATGGTCATTTAGGAAGGTAAGTGCTTCCTTGTAACTCAGGTCATTTACTTTCCGGGGGGCGCTGTGTCCAGCCAGAATGCCTACAGTCTTCGT
Source organism: Dermacentor silvarum (assembly GCF_013339745.2). Lineage (NCBI taxonomy): Eukaryota > Metazoa > Arthropoda > Arachnida > Ixodida > Ixodidae > Dermacentor > Dermacentor silvarum. Next base: position 16,062,618 of record NC_051156.1, on the reverse strand, counting down.
TGACAGTGTCGAAACCAAGAGCGCCCTTTTCTTATCATCTGTCTTAATATCATTCGCTTCAAAGAATGCTTCCAATCGAGTCAAGTAAATATCCCACTTATCTTGATTTTCGTCGAAAGTTGGGTTACCGAGGTTCGTAGCCAGGGCCATGACCGCCGACGCTCTGTAGACTCGATTACTTCAAGTAACCAGCAGGACTCCCAGCGCTTCCGAGACGCCTCTGTTGGTGGCGGGGGCTCCGCGGGGTGGTCACCCTCGTCGCCACTGTTGTAGCGGGTGACAGAGTGACGGAGACGGCCCAAGGGCAAACGCACGACAACCTTTATTTCAGAGAACGAAATATATATATAGGCTACTTGCCTATGACGTAACACAAAAGAACCAATCATGTTTGACACGTGTTAGCCGAGCACTTCATATCAGTTTCATTGTGAGGTTCATCTTGATTTGCCACCTGTCAATGAATTTAAAGTCTGGAGGGTCACGACAAGTTTGCGCATGCTCGGGTCACTCATCAGTGATCAGTCCCGAGATAATGCGTGTGGGTTAGGTTGACAGCTGTTGAAGTGGCGTGAAGTTTGTTGTCGTGTTATCGAACACGATCTGCGTGCCTATCAGCGGCTAATCAGCCAGACATTCATACTTTACGAAATATGCGCTAATTTTGTTGTCATTCCTTCTGTCCATGATGCCTTACCAATCGAAATGATTGGTCCTATCAATCCGGGGCTTACATTTCTACCGACAGAGGCGGTCCCGGCCGATGGGGTGCAGTTCTGAGAATTGCGTCCTTCGGGTGTTTGTGGGATCCCCACATCAATAGGCTGACCTCGGGGAGCGCTTGCAATGGCAAAGTCTGCTACTGCGTCAGTTGGGGTGGGCCATTCACAATGCACTCGGCGCTCCTTCTGTGCCGAAAACAAATTGAAACTCTTGGGCGGCATCGAGCACGAGGGGCTCCACGGCACACGTAACATGTGGCACAGCGTGGGTCGCTACACCGAATATATTGCGATGCGATTGGCAATCACCGGTGCTCTTCCCACAAGCTGCACGACTGACATTGCGAACTTCTTACTCCATAACGTCATTCTGCAGCGTGGTGCAACCCAGCAACTCCTAACTTAACGGGGCAGACAGTTTCTTTCAAAGGTGATCGAGGACATTCTACGGTCTTGCTCAACGCAACACAAACTGACCACGGCCTACCGTGATTTTTTGAATATTTGAAAAATGGCGTAATAGATACTAGATTTGCGAATTTAATTATTCGAATGTTCGGTATTTGATTCGATTCAGTGTTGAATGAGTAATTGCACACCCCTACTTAATAACTACATTACCTTTGTGGAACTCATAGTGACTATAAAAATGTGAAAGCCATTACCGTTAGCAGGAGGTCATTCACATCACTATGGGATGGTTCATCCAAATGTGCACTGTCCTTAAAAATTTTCTCTTAACCTGTGCTGAAAATTTTAGACCTCCGTTGAACTTGGCCAGTTTCTCTACCAACTCTGCTGTGACGCAGCCGGTGAGGGTGCTAGGCAGAAAAAAATTTATGTCTGAAAGCAGGTTGCCGAGCACGTTATACGCAACAGGATCTCAAAACACATAGAGCGCAAGGGGTTGTTCCCGTACAATATGGTAGGGTTTAGACCGTCACTTTCTACGCAGGACGTCATGCTACTGCTTAAAAGACAGGTTATTGACAACAGGACTAGAGACGTCAGGGGAATTCTTGCACTAGATTTGTCCAAAGCCTTCGACACCGTTTCGCACGACTTCATCTTAAATGAGATTTCGGCATTGAACTTGGGAGGTAGATTTTTCGCGCTTGTGGAGTCCTTCCTGAGGGGCAGGACGGCGATCGTCAAGGTGGGGCAGACGAAATCAGAACCATTCGCGCTAGGAAACAGAGGCACGCCACAAGGGGGTGATCTCTCCCCTCCTGTTTAACATTGCAATGCACGGGCTCTCGAAGCGGCTGGCCGCCGTGCCAAATGTGGGACACGCGCTGTATGCCGACGACATTACGATCTGGTGCCCGGGAGGCTCGGAGGCGGCCGTGGAACAGGCGCTCCAGGAGGCCTTGGACGTGACCGAGTCCTTCCTGGAGGGCACGGGTCTCCGACTCTCCCCGACCAAGTCAGAGCTCATGTTATACAGACCGGCAAGGCAGGAGGGGGTTCGGGGGCTCGTGCCGCTCGAGCAGATCCCCATAGATGTGTACACGCGGGACGGCCAGAAGATCCCCAGGGTGAATTCGATCAGAATTCTAGGATTGTTGCTCGATGCCAGGGGCTGTAATGCCAAAACCATTGCGCATCTGACCGCCAAAACTGAGAATATCCTCAGATTAATCATGAGAGTCTCCAATAAGAAGGGGGGCCTAGGCGAGGACAACCTACTTAGGGCGCATCACGCTTTTCTTATGAGCCACATCAACTATGTGGTCTCGGCCCTGCAGTGGACTAAGACTGAAAGGGACAAGCTTGACACGTTGATGCGGAAAAGCGTTAGAAGGTACTGGGTGTTCCGGTCACGGCGAGCACGGACATGCTAATGCAGCTCGGCGTTCATAACACCACCCTCGAACTAATAGAGGCGCAACAAGCGGCGCAGATCACGAGGCTTTCGGGCTCCAGCGTGGGTAGGCGCCTCTTGGAGGCAGCGGGCTTGCGGCCGCGTTACAGTCACAGTGAGGCGGTTCAGCTGGACGAGAACTCCAAAGGGACCTACGTCGTTGGTCCCTTCCCTAGAAACGTTCACCCACAGCATAATGCGGGCAGGCGAGCAGCTCGTGCCAGGACGATTTTAAAGACAACGGTCGGCATGGAAACCTTCGTGGACGCAGCTTAATATGGGCGCTCCGGTAAATTCGTGGTCACGGCGGTCAGCGAGAAGGGTGAGCTCCTATCTGCGGCCTCGGTAGGCGCTGTCACGGCTGACGTGGCAGAGCAGGTGGCAGTTGCGCTGGCGATGCAGGACTTCAAAAGGCCATACATCTACACTGACTCACGCGCGGCCATCAGGGCTTTCGCTTCGGGAATGGTTGCGAGACAGGCGAAGCCGTTGCTGAAGACCAAGTCCAGAACTAATTCTGACCCCGTGCATTACATTACGTGGTTCCCCGCTCACATGGGTGACAACGTGCTGCCGGGCCGTCCGAACCCCAATGAGATTGCTCACCGCCGTGTGCAAGAATTCACGCACCGCGACGGCGGTGAGGCTTCATTGGATCCGGAGGAGGTCGGCCACAGCGACCCCTTATTAACATTCCATGAGATCGTCTCCCACTATGAAGAGGAACGCAGGCACTTCCCGCCTCCACACGCAAATCTATGTAGAGCTCAATCGACCACGCTTAGGATGCTTCAGACGAGGTAATATCCCTCGCGAGGTTTCCTAAGCAGAATAAACACCGAAATTGACCCACAATGTCCAGATTGTGGGGAGGAGTTTAGCACTCTAGCACATATGCTCTGGCAGTGTCCTGCGTTACGGGATACGTCACTCACCAGCGAACAGGACTGGGACGAGGCCATCTCTAGTACGGAACTCAAGCTCCAGTCCATGGCCGTCCAGAGGGCCCGTGAAAGAGCGGAGAGGCTTGGCCTCCCGATTCCGACATGGGAGCAGCCAGCGGCGAGCCGGGGGCCCCAACGGGTTTCCGCCGGCTAGTCCCTCAGGACCTCAATAAAAGTTCATTGTCTGTCTGTCTGTCAATCAATGGAGCTTCTCATTAAACGTTTTGTTGTCGTGTTGATGATCAGAGTCAAGAAGAAAAAAATGAGATGGCTTACATGTGCTGCCATCTGGGAAACTAAAAGAGTTGCATTGTGATGTAGATTGAAACTATTATTGCCGTCTGTGTTCTGTAGTTGTATATCGTGTTGATTGCGTATGTGCAGTGTACTAGGAAGTTAAGTTGAATTAGGTGTACAGTGGAACCTCATTGATACAGTCTTCACGGGAACCGGAAAATAAAACATGTCATCCAAAAATCGTATTATCCGAAAATAATCTTATATAAGGGAAAAACGTGTTATCCCGAAAAACGTATCATGCAGTATCGTATCAGCGAGATACCGCTATATTTTATGTGGCTTTGTTCGTATTTGCACTGGACTATGTTGTGTCTTATGCATATGTGGCTGGCATGGACCACCAGTTGTTTCCTGCCTTGCTGACCTCCACAAGACTCGCATCCATCCTCATGTTACAGGGTCGTGGAATGGCCGTGTGGGAGCGTGCCTGAGGGCCCTAGACCAGGACTTTGGCCGTGCCCTGCCGCCCCTCAACTGGACCGGACTACTGGTTCCGCTTCTGCGAGAGTGCCCCTCAGGTGAATGCAGCTCCTTCGCTTGCCCATTAATTTGTCTGTTCACAGTGCCAAAAAGCTGAGGCACATGGTACTGCACACTTTTGAATTGAGCACAGATAGTCTGCTCAGTGACCCTTTGCGGGTGGCCACTTTTTCATGCAGCATCAGCATCCACTCCAAGTTTTTCTTTTTTTTTTTTCCATTGCATATTAGAAGAGTGCGATGACATTGTACCATAAATAATACCTTCTCAGTCTGACAGATGGATTGCCATGCCCTACAGGAGCTGGAAAGCATATGTCTGCTATATACAGTACCTGCATGTGGCGGATGCTAACACCGAACGCTAACTGTAAGGTCCTTCCTTGCGTAAGGCGTGCACGGGCACTTTATAGCCTGAAAATGTGGAAAAAAGTCAGTAAGCATGACACGCATAGCAGCATGCATAGCCTCCGATATCACGCTGGCACATAAACTGCTACTGCATACAAGCATACAGGGGCAGTATTTTCAAGTGACCACTTTTAGAGATACAGTAGAACCTCGTTGATGCGATCCCGTTATGTATACGATTTGCCAGTGCCAATGTTAGTGATTGAGAACACAAAAAATGACAAATACAGTTATGCTTCTTTTTTACCTGTTTATACGTTCATGGGAAACACAATGTTTCAGCTCCAGTGTTCAGTATATTGCCACAATGCAATCGTATGATACACTTTTGGCATCTAGATTCCATATACTGTATAGACCACTTATAACGTAACCGCTTATAGTGCAGGACCGGATATAGTGCAGTCTTTTCAGACTCCCGTTAATTTTCCCATAGCACTCCATGTATACACATATCGCTTATATTGGAGTTGCGGGAAACGAAATACCGGTTACAGTGCGGCTGCCTGGGAGTACGGAAGTCAGCGGAGACGGCGAGAGGGAGAGAGAGAGAGAAACAACTTTATTTATCCCATCTTAAAGGGAAACGGGCTGCGAGAGACGGCGAATGTTCCCCTCAAACGGGCGCCCCAAGGAGTGCTCGAGGAAGAAAGAGAGACGAAGTGGAGGAAAAGGGCACGTGGTGCGAACAAACAGCCAGTGAGGCTGAAACCAGAATCTTTAGTGCGAGTCGTGAAATATCACGGCGCGCATAGCGAGCGAGGGCCACGAAACTTCCAACGCCGGCCAACGCTCGCTTCACGATAACGGCAGTAAACGAAACTTCTGGGAGCGGGCAGCGCCGGCACGGCACGGCGAAGGGCACACGCGGAGACCGTGGAATGTGAGGGAGGAGGGCGGCAGGCAAGTGGATTTCGCCTCGGCAACTCTGCCGCTTCGGTGGCTCCCCACAGAATGGCTCCCCTCGCCCTCCCTCGTAGCTCCCTCACTTTTGACTGTCACCGTGCGTGCCCGCCGCCGTTCCAGACGGCCCGGCGCCAGCTCCCCGAAGTTTCGTTTTCTGCCGTTATCGGGAAGCGGGCGTTTGCCAGCGTGGGCAGTTTCGTTGGCCGTCTTAGGACAGCGCCGCTGCTTCCCTCTGCGCCGTAGCCGCAACGTGCAAGGTCAACACGTGACTAGAAAGTAGAGGAAGCATAAAGGAGCAAGAAGGGTTCACTGCCATTTCCTACGCGTGGCTACGGTAGCGTGGCTGATCGAGTCGTCGGCACGTACATGCATGTTCCGGCGCAACGCAGAATCGGCCTCCTTGCCATTTGAGAGAGGGTGAAATTTCCGCCGCATTTTTTTTTTTTTTTTTTTTTTTATTGCGATAGCAATTATATGGACACTCAAAAGCAGATTTCTGCCGTCGGCGTCGCCGTCGCCGTGAGGTTCCGTATGACGTCAATGGAGATGAAATCGTCGCCGCGCGCCGAACGCTGCATGTGCGAGTGAAAGGGCGCGAGGGGCGCGCGCTTTCACGGGGAGTGAACGCACGGCGGAGAACAAACGCGCGTTCTGCGCCGTGCTCGCTTAAGGGCTGCAGAAGTAAGTGTCTCTTTCCTCCTTTACAATCACCATATATGTAGAGCAAACGCGCCTTCTTCCGACGTGCGAGAGGCCGTGGGGGAGGGGGAGGGGGGGGAGGGGGAGGGAAGGGAGGCGACGTTTAGCTGCGGCACCAAGTGCCTATTTATATCAGAGGCTCCGGCAACAGTCACCAACGCCGCACGCATTTTGAGCGAACGCGGGCAAAACGCCGACGGCGTCGACAATAGTTCTGCGTGTTGCCGGTGCTGCTGCATGTCCAAGTTTATACAGCTGATAAAGCTAATATCATTACTCCGTATAGCTCTCTACAAATTTGCTATCGCAATTGATGCTTCGCCTTTCAGGTGAAACTGCGACAACTTTTTTTTGTTCGGGCGCGACATTGAGGGGTCTCTCCTAAGCTTTTACTCTATGGCGGTGCCGGAGCAATGCCGGTCGGAGGCGCCGCCGCGTGATTTGGTTCGAATTAACGAGATTCGACTGTAAATTAAATGCAAACATTCTAACCGCATTCCTCGACTGTCGCATACGCGAAGCTCGGTGCACATATTTTGCATATGTGCGGGCCTTGAAAATTGTTGCTTTGGTTAAAGTGCGGTACCGCTTATAGTGCGGATATTCGCGACTCCGGCGACTTATGTTATAAGCGGTCTACACTGTAAACAAAAAAAGGCTCGAGTTGCGTGCGATCGAGAGTTACAAGACTCGCCCTGTTGTCTCCTGAAAATGCCGGCGCACACACAGTTTTCTATTGCAGTACAGTATAGACCACTTATAACGTAACGATACAGATAGCTCATATTGACTGAGAATACCATTCCAGATCGTAGTCAAGCACAAAATAAACCCACAGCAACCTTCTCAAAAATATGCTCTGTCGCCATCTTGCGATGGTGATGATGCTGAGTGTGATGGCTCTGACAGTAGGCTGTTGCCAACAATGCGAACGCAGTTTTGGATTCGTATCTGATCGTAACGTGCCTTCAATTTTTGGACCCATTTTCTCAGAAGAAAGGTGTGCGTTGGATTCACGTGTGCGTTAAATTCGGAGTGCTTCAACTGTATTCACTGTGCTGAGCCACGTTGTTCAGCAGGCTCAGCTACGTTGTGCTTTCAAGCACATTAAGAAGGCATAACTGCAAGAAGTATGCACATGGATTTTTAGCATGGCAGGGCTGTTTTGTTTGAGGCTGTCAGAGTCAAGGCGACGGTAATCATTTAGCAATGCATGGCACGGAAGATGACCAGTTTTGGTAAAGCACCGATGAGGCGAGCTCATGGAAATGACGAGGGCAACGAAACACAATTAGAAATAGGAAAAAATCTGAACATGATTAGGACTGAGTAAAAGTGTTCACAGACAATACAACCTCAAATATCTGCCCACGACACCTCCAATTTTTTCTATAGCAAGCAGATTCGAAAATCAAGGGTCGCCCCTGTCCTGCCGAAGCGACCGCATGGGCATTTACGTTAAAGCACGTGCTATCGATGGTTGCGTTTCCATGATGGAAGCATGCTATCGTCATCCCGCAAGCTTAGTACACAGTGTTCTTGTGTCGCTTGTGCGACAACAGCTTCGAAACCACAAAACAGTGAGACCAGCCTGTGAAACTGCTTATTCAGGGAAACTTGTAGGTGAGACGAGCACCGCGCTGTACGCAGAGTCAAATTACGCATTTTTCTCCTTGCAACGCCTTCTTTTGATCCCTGTCGTGCAATAAATCAAGTGGCCCTTACGCACTTAACAATATAGTTTAATAAGCTTTGTAACCATAAGTAACCATAAAATCAGATAGTCAGCACGAATACACCTATGATTACCCCAATTGTGACCCCAATGGCTGCAGTGTCTGTCTTAGCAGTGTTAGGGGACAGTGAACATGTCAAAGACACATTAGTTCCTGCCAAGAGCACCTACTTGTGGCAAGCCCTAGGAGGACGTCCAAGCACAAATGGTAGCTCACAGTAAATGGTTACTTCATTTTATTCGAATTATCCAGTGAGGGTCAAATACAGACTTGAAATAATGATAATGGCCCATAGAAATGTATGCATGCCAACCGCGACTTTCAATTGGGGTTGAATTAATTGAAAAAATTAAATTAGCCAGAGTCAAATTAATGAAAGTCTACTGTAGTTTGACTTGAATTGCAAGTACAGGGCAATCCACTTATAATGATACCACATATAACGATATGTCGGCTATAACGTACGATGAGTCGACTTAAGTGTGTCAACTTATGCATTAGGGCTATGAGAAAAAAAAACATATATAACAATATCGTATTTACCGCATATCGGATATAACAATTGAAATTTTGCATTCTGGGTGGCGTTTTCCATGAGGAATGATCGTGAAATTTATGTTGCTAAGTTCCCCTTAACCGAGACAGGGCAAAATGGCGCCAGCTACTTCCTGTCTGCGTCGTCGGCGATCGAGCGAGCATCCAGAAAAGTGAATAGGGGGAAAAAACAGAAAAAATAAACGAAAGCAAGAGGCAAATGGCTCCTGCGCTCCCTTTCTACAATCTCCCCCTCTCTCTCTCTCTCTCAGCGAGCAGCGGTAGAAGCACCGACAAAGTAGAAAGCTGTGTCACTTGAGACGAAGCTGCAAATTGTACAAGACTCACAGAAGTGCAAGATCGTGCATTCGATGTTATCGCCGATTCTGGAAACCAGCAGCGCCATGATCATGAAGGCTAGAACCAGTGGCCATACCGATCAAACGAAAAAACGGGCTTTGTGTGCCAGGGCGAAACCCCCAATGGGTGAAACCAATGCCTCCTTTAGAAGATGCTTGCTGCGTGAGACGAGAAGCTGGTTCCTGTCCCTCTCCTCTTTCCTCCTCTCCACCAGGTTCGGCTGCGAGCGCTAGCTGCGGCGGCCGCTCCAAACCTAAATCACGTGGCCCTGCTTCCGAAATTATAGCGGTGTCTGTTGCCATCCCGGAGGCAGCACCCGCGGTCTCTTGTCAAGCCATTGGTTGAGCACGCGCCAGCCTCGTAATCGTCACTTCCTTCGCAACAGGAAGTAGGGTTGGCAGCGAGCGCCGTCTCTCCGTGACTACCCTGAACCACGGGAACCTTTGCTCCAATGGGAAAATGAGCGATGCGGCAGACATCTAGTAAAGAAGGCATTGGTTAAACCAACACGGTGGAAGCCGCTAACATTACTGAGCTCTGGGGGCACGTTGTTACTGATGATGAAACAGGTGGTGCTTCGATGGAGGAGTTTCTGAGTGCAGATAGTGCTGCCTCGTTCTACGAAGAGATTTCCGACGGGGCGATCATTGTCGCAACAGACTGTGGCATTGTGCGATGGAGGTGACGACCGCAGCGGCAGTGACGACGTGATTGACAATGGCCCGTCTTTGACGCTGACCCCGATGTTCACTCAGAGTGCACTGTCATCCATCGAGTCACTCATTTATTTCATGCACACTAATTTACAGCCGCCAGTGCAGATTTCTTACTATTTTAGCATGCCTGTCGCTGCTCTTGGAACAAAGGAACGACAACACAGTAGTGTAAACAATCAAAAGGGCATTTATTGCTCCTTTCATACACTATTGCACGCTAGCCGAATTACTACGCCGATGGACGCGCGACAAATCGAGGAAGTTCGACTCACCGCGACCGGATAGCGAGTGAATATGTTCACCCCATGCTAGACACCATCGCTTAGTCGTTCTTGTGTATGGTCACGCGAACGGGGGCGGGTTCGAATGATCCAAGTTCGTCCATTCCTTTGTCCTGCTCCTTGCCTCGCGAGACGGTCTCACGAAGTGGGCCGGCGCATGCTCGAAGCGTCCGTGCATGCTGCTCGCCGACCCCACGCCGAAGAGGGAGCGCCTTCTTCCTTTTGCACCCAAGGTGGCGTCAGCAGTGCAACACTTGCGCCTCTCGCAATATGCTGCAACCACACCAACCTTCGCTGCTGTAAAGCCACGCGGCGAAGCCGGGTTGCAGGAGATGGGAGCCATGCTGGGAAAACAACATCAGAGGAAGCATGAGAGTCGTGCATCCCCACACGCTTGACACGCTGTTTAGTGGTATAAATAAATGTTTCATTTTTCACAGCCTACTTTCTATGTCAATTTTTTATCGCAAGGGGAAAATTTGGTTTCGTAGCTACAGAGGTATGTTTGACAGCTTTTTTTTTTACGGCAGTCCAGATATAGCGATCATCAATTATAACGATCAGATTTTTCGTTCTTCTTGGTATCGTTATAAGTGGACTGCACTGTACTCGAATTAGTGTCTAAGTTAGGCTTGTGCAAATATTCAATATTTTCGAATATTATGCTATTTGATATTCGCTTTGGCCGGAATTTTAGTATTCAACAAAATTTCTCAAGAATTCGAAGTAAACCAATCTATGCATATTCTAGTGTATAAGCCGCACCCCCAATTGCAACATCCCGGAACGAAAAGAAAGAAATCTGGGCTCCTCGGTAATATGCAGTTATAACCCTCGGTAATAACTGCATACAACTCCCTAATCTTTGCAAGACCAGTCTCCATTTCTGGATGCACGAATCGTCCACATCTTATCTCCGGCCAGCTGCTCTGTTCCCCACCTCTGTGGTGAAGCTTATGGCAGGCAACTTTTCCCTAAACTTTGCCGTGAGGCCACACCTCAAGACGAAACTTGTGCTGCTGTGAAGCCATTCCTCAAGCTTAAATTCGCATATAACCGCACCTAGATTTTACTGTTAATTTATTTTTTATTTTTTGTCTGTGTACTTGCAGAATGGAAAGTGTTAAGCTTGTGCGTAGATGTACAGCATGAAGCTGAATTTGTGCTACACAGCATAAACTGCTGGCATCGCAGAGTCAAGGTCGCAGAATTGCGACAACGAACGAATGCAGAACGCTCCCACGGCCTCAATCATCACAAAATTTTAAGACTGAAGCACAACAGGGAGAAAAAGCCTGTAAACAATTTTTCTGTGCAGCTAGAGTTGTAAAAATGTTGAACTTGCATATCTGTATGAAAATATCTTAATAACAGCACTTTGAAAATAAGCCAGCTCCAGAGATAAACCTGTTTCCTTTTTGCACGCTAAGAACCAACTTTTCTTAGATTTGTCAACATCTGGCTTTTATGTGAAGGTTTTATCTAAATCCCACGACTATTCAAACTATTTACTTCGAAATTATGCAACATAAATTACTATTTCCTTCGAACCGAAAAATTTACATTCACGCAAGCGTAGTCTAAGTATATCTGCACAACCTACGGTTTAAATGAAGATTGCGTCTGTGGTTCTCCTCTCATGTGCAGAGACGGGGCTGCCAGATCTGGTGTTGGGTGTGGCACTGAGAAGTGCACCTTCGTCACCCGCCATGGCCGCTTTGCTGGCAGCGTGTGCTTCTCCACCTCTGCTACATTCACTGCCGGTGAGCACTGTTTAGTGTATTTTACAAACTCGTTCGTTTTTTCTGAGTAACATTTGCATGATTAGGGGAGCTTTCTCTTCCTGTCTATTATAAATGCGTGCCTTGGATTGTGTACAGAACTGTACTATTAGTTAAATATTCATGCATAAGCAAATATGCATAAGTGAAATAAAGTCCACATAATCTGTGGCCTGTGTCCCTGACTGGGCTGTCTCAGCACAGGAGGTGATTAGGCAGACTAGATTTCAGCTATTTGTGTATGCTTATGCATGAACAAACACTCTATTCTACCCATAGTAGTGTTTATGCATGAATATAGCACAGCCCTGTACACAGCATGTGGTAGTATGTGCGAGTTAGGCGCAGATGTTCAGGCAGGACAGATAAAATTGCTGGAGTACGGGGAGTTGAAAGTCCCATGGTATGACCAGCTCGGGGCCAACAATATCAAGTCCCATCATTTATTTATTTATTTATTTACATACCCTAAGGGCCCCTAGGGGCATTACATAGGGGGGGAATTTACACAATCCAAATTTGCATCACATACAACAGAAAAGGGAAAGGCACGCACAAAAAATCGGCACATCGTACAGTTGCAAAAGAAAAAAAAGGGTGGAAAAACATCACTGCAATGCCACATGCGGCGTGGTATAACACAATTCGATAATTATGTACTCTGCTAACAAGAAATCTTACATGAATCGCGTCATAGTCCTTACATTCAAATTACTCCACATTTCTAGATTCAAGATGGGCAAGTAGGGTTGTCTGGAAAGAAGCACTTTCCTTTATTGTCACAACGCTTTCCGGTAACGCGTTCCATTCTTTAATTGATAATAAAAGGGGGGAAGTTTGATACTTCACCGTTTTTGCAAAAATAGGTGATACCTTGTATATATGATCGGTACGTGTGAAAATATGATGTGCAGGAACAATGCGTGTAGCCGCGAATGCAGAGTCACCAAAATATAAAGAGTGCAAAAAAGACAAACGTAAGAACTTGCGTCTAGTGTCAAGGTTTAAAAGATTAAGTGTGCGCTTTAAAAGGGAAACGCTGGTGTATGTTGAGTACGAAGATAAAATAAACCTAGCAGCCTTATTTTGAACCAATTCCAGGCGTTTTGTAAGACTAGCGTTATTTGGATGCCATACGATTGATGCATACTCTAAAGAAGACCTTATTAGGGATGTGTACGCATGCATTTTGGTTTCCGAGTTTGCGAGTGATAGTCGGTGCTTAAGCAGGCCCAGCTTTTTAAAGGCTTTTTTCGTGACATAATCTACGTGTTTCTCCCAAGTTAAGTCAGCTGTGAAAAATACTCCCAAATATTTAAAACACTCAACCTGTTCGATCACAGTATTGTCAATCGTATAAAGATTACGGGGCATGTTAGTGAGTGCGGAAAAAGAAACGTGTTTCGTTAATGAATGCAGAGTCAGTGGGTGTGGTTGATAAGAATACGAAGATCGTCGGAGAGAGAGAGAATGCAGATGCCCAAGTCAGCATGTCTGGTCGATCTACAGGATGGAGAGGAAGGAAGTCAGTGTCCAGATTTATACATGATGGGACTACTGTATTCATGTAGGTGCAGTGCCCAATGAGCAAGGTTGGGTCCTTCAAAGGGGAGTGCCAACAGGGGGGCATGGTGGTCGGTTATCACACAGAAACTGCGATTGAACAGGTACGGTCAAAGTTTTCTGACCACCCAAACGAGCAAAAGACACTCACGGCCACTGATTCAGTAATTATGCTCGCGTGCAGAAAGAAGATGGATGGCATAAGCAGTGACGAAGTCCTGACACCATTAACACTTAACAAGAACGGTGCCAATGCAATGACCACTCATGCCAGTGCATACTTCAGTAGGTGCAGTGGGTCAAAATGAAACAGAATTGGCGAAATTGTAAGCCGCACAGCGAGTAAGGCTTGCTGTGACCCCCAAGAAAAAAGGACATCCTTCTTGAAATGGTTGGTGAGCAGACGAGCCACGTTGGCAAAATTTTAAACAAAGCGATAGAAATAGAAAAGTAAGCCTATAAGAGTCTGAATGTGCTTGCATAAATGCAGGAACGGGAAAATTTTGCTCAGTGCGAACTTTGTCTGGGTGAGGCTGGATTCCTGCAGAGTTGACAAGATGATCGAGAATGGTAATTTCATGGCAGCAGAAACGACACTTGTATGAATTTACCTGAAGGCCAGAACCTCAAAAGACAGCAAGGACACTTTTGAGGTGCTGAAGCTGACTCCCTGAAACACACAATGACATTGTTGAGGTAACAAAGGCATGCTATGCAGAAGAGTCCATCATGCACTTGAATGTAGCTGAGACCAAAGGACCAAAAGGCAGCAGCCAAAGCGCATTACTTAGTATTGGTAAAGACCGCCTGGTGTTATGAAAGCGGTTTTCTCATTGTTCATCATGTCTATGCCAATCTGGCGATAGCACGGACACAGGTCAGTTGACGACAAATATTGGGCTCTGTGAAGACAGTCAGATGCATCACCCATGCAAGGCAGTGGGTAGACACCCTCTTTCGTTACGTTATTAAGGTGGCCGTGGTCAGTGCAGAAATGCCAGACATTGACTTTTTTTTTTTACTGATGTGACTGGGGATGCCCACGAACTACTTAAAGGCTCCGTGATGTTCTTGTCCATCATCCTGTTGACCTCCCCTGCATGATGGATCGGTCCACTATGGAGGTCTGATAGAATCACCTGTGAATGGAGCTAGCGTCACTGGTGTCAGTGTGATGGGTGACTATTGGCGTCTGTCCGAGAGGGCAGTTATCCAAATAAAATATATCAGTGTAAAAGCAGGAGGTGACCAAGGGCTCTAGTTTGCTCGGAAGAAAGACGGGGAGCAGTCATCTTACAACTGTCATTGGCAGGCAACAAATAAGGAGACGGCAGAGGATGCCACAGAGGCCATCAGAGGCCAAGGAAGAAATCTGGCATCCTTCTGAAGGGGTGATGTGCACCCCTTCAGCATCAAAGCATGTACATAAATACAAATTGGAAATCGAGAATGGGTAGGCACTCGCAGTTTTCGAGGATTTTGATGCCAGTGTTCAGGAGCACGATATTGCTCAAAAAAACTATGTCAACAAACGGGGACATGATGTAGTCGCCAACAGGATCAAGAGGACAGCTCACCAAGAGGACATTTGTAGTGGCCTGTGGTGACAGTTGGGCAAACTCGATAGAACATGGATGGAATGGTTCACTGGAAGCTGCATAGATAGGAAATGGCAGGTCTAGCTGTACTGCACCTGCAGAACAGTCATTCTGCATGGAGTGTTTTAAAATAAAGTCAAGGCTGAGAACAAGGTCAAGCAGGCACCACTCGAGGACGATAAATAGAAACAGTGGTGTAGTGGCTAGCAATGGTGACACATACTGTGCACTTTCTGATGACGGGTGAAGTGCTGTTGTCAGTGGCCCTCACTGTGCACATCATGGAAGGTGTGAGAACCTTTCTGAGCCTTCGGTGAAGAGCAGTGCTGATAACTACCACTAGACAGTCACAGCATAGAATTTGTAGGCCAAGTCATAGATGCAGTGTCACCGTGCACTGCACACTTTTCTGAGGTGTAGCAACTGGTTTGAGATAGGGACGAAAAGCAGTGAACATGTGATGAACACGACCTTTGGGAGCAAAGAGCGGCTGTACATTGCCTGAGCTGCTTAGGCTTTTGGGTTCTGAGACAGCGTGTGAGGCAAGAAAGATCAAATGCCTGGCGCTTGAAGTTAGTAGCTCAAGAAACACCGTCGGTTAGGCGACATTCAGCGGCTGTGGTAGTGATGACTGACATGTTCAATACAAGAGCAATGGAAACATACGGGCCTGTCGACCGCTGTTTGCCAGTCAGCTAGGTTGCAGCGGGAGAGAGGAAAACTCTGCATCTGGGAGCAAGTAGCTGGAGAAACTCGATGGCCATTGCTAGACAGGAGGCCTAAGCTTCCCATCTCCTGACAAACGAGAGTAAAATGGAGAGAACACTATCCTGTAGGTCTGAAGAGGCTGTAGCTGGAGACATAGGCTTCAGCTAATGGCAAATGATGCATGTCAAGTTTCCTGGCAGCTGATTTAATCTCTGTAGGTCTTCACACAAAGATGTTGCGGCGGTACTAAGCAGCCTGTCAAACATTCATGTGATGCTGTGCCTGTTGGCTTATTCAAAGCAGCAACACACTTTTATAATTGTGTCTATCACGGCAAAGTTTTTGCAAAAACGTGGTATGAGGGATCACGTGTACACAGCGGCCGCGTCGTCTGCTTTGGAAGGGCAGAAGCGAGCTGAAAACGATAGTTTAGTCCCACCTGCGCTTCGGTTCTGATTAAGTGGGGGTGTTTTCCCGCCTTCCGTGTGTGCTTGACAACACTTGAAAGCACTATAATACGTAGTGGCTGCCTTTGAAGGCGTCCAAAATGGTAGGCTACTGCTCGGTGCCGCAGCGCCGGACGTACGCAACGGAGTCCGGTGTCAGCCTTCACACGTACCCGCAGGCCAAGAAGCTGCGTGTAGCTTGGATTGCAAAACTTAGAACCGGCAAGCAGCCATCGGCTACAACTCGGGTGTGTAGCGAGCACTTCCGCGAGGAAGATTTCTGCTATGGCGTCGGGGCTGCGATGTTCGGTGAGTAGCAGAAAGCGCGCACTGAGAAACTCGCCCGCGTGCGCTGCCCAGTTAGTATAATGAAGATTGGGTCTAAGAACTTGTTGATGCTAGATGCTGGCAAGTTCACCAGAATGGAAAGGGAACGGTAAGAAGCACATTAAAAAAAGGCATGGCATATGCTCATGTTTGTGTTAGCACCAAACAATCAATGTTCCGGATTAACAAAGGGAAGCAGCGGGAAATTCCTCGCTGAGAAGACCGATACACATACAGTGCAACGCAACTTGAGAAATAACGATATTGAAACGTCCAAGAATTTAGAACAAAAGAAAAAAAAAATGACTGAATCGTCACGATGGCACATCACAAGTCGCTGTCGAGCGTCGAAGTCTTTAGTTATAACGAAAATATTTTTGAGCAGCTCTGATAGCGTCCACGCAACAATGGTTGCTCGTGTACCGTCAAATGTTCATATGCTGCGGCCTAAAGCTCACGGCACGGTGCGAAAACGCGCTCGAACCGAAAGCGAAACATTGTGCGCGGACATGCGTGCAGATGCACAGACGGTCATTGCGAACCGTGCGATCGTTGCACTAAGGCTTCATTTTGTTATGCTCCATTTGGTTATACAGACAGCACACTATGAGAACATATTTCACATAGTCAGCTCTCAACGATTGCCTACCTTTTACGCAAGAAGCTGGTTCGGGAGACTGCATCGCGGCGACTGCGTGCAATGGGCGTTCACTGTACGTATTCGGTAAAGAGAGAGTGCCTATAAACTATTCTGCGCTTTCTGTTTGCCCAAGATTATTATTTTGACAGTAAGAAACTTCCCTCGTTTGGAGGGTACTTACCTGCGTGGGGTTTTTATTGAGCATCGACAGCCAAAACCCGCATGGGGTTTTATTGAGCGTCGATAGCCAAACCTATGAGGAGTACGCCGCATTATCCTTCATACTACGCAAGCGAGGCGCTTCCAACATGTGGTGATTGTGTGTGATTGAGGCGGCAGGCAAACTTCGCCGCGCCCTCCGAGATTGCACTGATGTCAATGCGACCTTGGAGGCCACGCCCAGCTGCCAGCCAGCACTGAGCACCTTCAGTGGAGAAGTGTGATGGTGAGCTGCGGCTTGTGTGCAGGTGCGCATTAATCGCGGTGGTGAGAAAGACCAATGTTGCTCGACGACGTGTTCGATACGGGGACGCGGAAGTTTTGAACCTTCGTGGCGAACCCGTGCCAAACTCCACGGAAAGCGATCTACTCGGTGTGCAACGGTTGGGTATTTTTGGGTTTCGGAGATGAACTTAGTTCGTTACATCCATTAGCAGAATAATTTCACTTTGTTAAAACGAGGTTTTCAACCTCGTTTCAAGGGATTTAAAGAGAAATTTCATTTACTTCATTATATACAATATTTCATTATATCCCGTTTTGTTATAACGAGGTTTGAGTGGTGTTATACGTACCTTGCAGGTGACTTTGCACTTTTCACCAATTTCTGTGTCCGTCGGTAGGTCTGTGTGGTTATGATCAAAGTGGTCGGTGTGCAGGGCTCGTGTGTGGAGCGTCTGGTGTGTGGGCTGCCCACGGTGGTGAAGTCGGCACCCAGCAGCAAGTTGGGGCCCTTCTTGGAGCTGGCCACTGCTCGGGCCCTGAAACCAGGGGGACTTGTCGTTCTCCAGGTGGGTGTCGGCTGGACGGTAATGTGAGCCAAATGTTTCAGACAAGCTGTATACTGAGCTTGCTACTCCAGGCAGAGACAATTGACAATATACGACAGGAGCACCAACAAAGAAAAGCTGGGAAAAAGAGGCAAATCAAAGGCTTTTCTACAGTAGTCCCAACTGCTTTGAGTAGAGCAGCAAAGCGTTTGTTGCCCACATTGCATCCCTACCTCTGTCATGAGGCCCAGGAAATAAATTTTCTTAATCCATCTGATGGACAGAAGCATTGATTGTTTAAAAAGCATGACAGCAATGATGATGAATGCATATCATCAGCTTGTATGCTAATGGGTAAAACATAGAAAGTTATGCTTTGCAGATTTGTCTTTCAGAGAGGAAATTAATACATTAAATTAGAACAACGTATTATCTTGTTCCTCTGCTGACCTCGCATATGACCGTTTTTATTAATACAGTATAGACCACTTATAACGTAACCGCTTATAGTGCAGGACCGGATATAGTGCGGTCTTTTCAGACTCCCGTTAATTTCCCCATAGCACTCCATGTATACACATACCGTATTTATTCGAATCTAGGCCGATAGTTTTTTTCAAATAATCACACACAAAACTCTAGGGTCGGCTTAGATTCGAGGATTTTAAAAAACGCGCCAGTTTTTAACTGAAACTGATAAATATGGTGCATAGTTAGCGCCATCTAGAAAAGTCAGTATCGCAGCCGCTACTAGCCGCGCCAGTAGCCAGCTGAAGTACACGAGCGACGTCGCCATTTTGACCTGCGTCGTATCGGTAGTATCGGTATGGTGCAGCATCGGCGCGCGGTGTGGCGTTATCGTAATGGCACCAAATGGGCGATGCCACTATTGACCCTTTTCGCGGCGATCTCGTGGGCGCTGCCATGTTTGATCACGTGGTGACGCGTCCATTGCTTGCCTCAACTGCCTCCGTTGCCTCCTTGTTTACAATGGAAGTGTATGACGCCGGCGCGGCTTAGAAAACCACTGTTTTGGGAGATATCGTAAACGGTGACTGGGTGAACGACACGAAGCTTTGATCACAGCTTCAGAGGACATGCAAAAGCGCTTTCGGAGCTAATTAACCTATGTTTAAACGGCGCAAGCAGCGTACATTGTGCTTGTTCTAAAAGCGGGGCTAAATATATATTTCAAGCTATCCAAACATTCCGCTCATGAATTGAATCAGGATTAGCGTGTTTTGCTCTTTGTACTTTATTTGACAAATATTTTGAAGCAGCGGCTTGTCAGTTTCTGACACAGTGAAGTTCCTCGGTGCGGCCACTATCTGATTATTTTCTGCCTAATCGCTCGCGGCTGTGATCAGTTCCGATAGATCTGTTCTTGCTGCGCACAAGACTTGAAACGTATACCTGTTCCGCACATTGCAGTACCTTGTAGCAAATCCGTATTATCGATAGTAACTCGCTTACTCTTGTGGACCTTCACGAAACATTCAGCTTCGACCATTCGTGCGCTATCGATGTAGTATCGTCACTTATTGTGCGTATATAGTGCGCATATATTAAAGTGTGCGCCCATTCACTTATTCTTGACATGTTGGCGAAAGAGTGGATGTAAGTTTCCGTGCTGGTTGGGGTAGATGTGTGTAAATAATGTGCGCGAAACCTACAATGACAGGAGGCGGCGCTACTCCCGTTATCATTGTTTAAGAAGCAGTACTCACTCTTGCCGACGTACCGGGGCTGAAGCGCTTTCTTTGAAGGTTAGCAATACAACGCAGGCGGATGATCAAATTTGTGTATCCTCGAGGAGAGCCGTACATCTGGAAGAGCCGGAAACGCTTACGGACAATTGCAGCAGCGGTCCGCGAACTTGGCCCAACATATTCATTACATTCCTTTATATGCCAGTCACTATTTTTGCAGCCAACTACTGCATACGTCTTCAATCCACAGGATTCAAACAAGAGTGAATAGAGCACAGTGCGTTAGCGAAAACTCAGTAGCATTTCCGACAGCTGATCGCACAGAAGCAAGTTAGAAGCGGTAATGGTTTCGTATTCATGCGCGGTCGTTGAGGAGAGGTTTGGCGCGCCGCCGTAAGCGCCATCTCGTTTCTCTAAAGCAAACTGCTCCGCAAAAAGGGTCAATAGTGCCGCTTTCTAAACGAATACTGTATTTACTCGAATCTAACGCGCACTTTCAACACGACCCTAAATCTGCGTCGGCATTTCAAAATGGCCGCCTCGCACGCGCGTCGTGCCTAGCTACTGTAGCATGCGGAAGCTTCCTCCGTGTGCTGCAGTACACGTGCTTAGGCAATAGTCTACCGTCTGTCTTCACGTTCTCAGCGTCTGCTCTATCTATCAGCATGAAGTACCGAGTTCATCATGATGCCGCATTTAAAAGGAAAGTGATCATCTGTGCGGAGACGGACGGAAATCGGGCTGCATCACGGGCGTTCGGAGAATCCGAAACTTGCGAGCGGGACTGGCGCAAACAGAAGGAGAGGATTTTCGCCAGCAAAGCAATGCGGAACGGTTTCAGTGGACCGAAGCAGGACGTAATCTGCGACGATCCACTCCAGCGATACGATCAGGCTTGGCCCTATCTTGAAAGCAATCTGCGACTGGTAAAGTCCGCCGCGCGCCGTGTTTTCGCCGCGTTGAAGCGAGAGGCATGCTAGCACGAAGGCGCGCTTCGTCTCCAGCGTTTTGACAGTTCGTTTCCGCGGTCAACGAGCGAGGTGTGTTCATGTTTGCTTGAGTGCGTGTGACACCGTGCTTGTTAATAGCGGTCTACTAATTTGCTACCGCATTCGATGCATCGCCTTTCGGGCGAAACTGCGACTTTTTTTATTCATCGCAACATCAGTGCATCGGGAGGAAATCTATTTTTCCAAATTTTTCCTCGCGGAAAACGGGTGCGCGTTACAATCGAGGAAGCGTGAGAATCGAGTAAATGCGGTAGTTGTGCTAGCCGTAGAGGCATCATCAAACGTTCAAACCGGGCGGAACTTCGGCATCGGTCTGTCGTTGGAGGGGGCCACGGGAGATGGTTTTTGCGTGCGCCGCAACATGCGCTCCTTCCAAAAATGCAGCATCTCTGATGCGCTGGATGGTACTGAATATAGCGCACTGTTTGAAGATGTCAGCAGTAAGGAAGATAGCGACGAGGCTAGCAGCGATGGTGACATAGAATGAGCTCGGCATGTTCAAGTTTAATAAATGGTGTTTCATTTTGCGAATGCTGTCCTCGCTTTTTCGTTCGGCCTACATTCGAGGTAAGTTTTTTTTTTTTTTCGGACTTCGAACTTTTGGGGGGTCGGCCTAGATTCGAGTAAATACGGTATCGCTTATAGTGCAGTTGCGGGAAACGAAATACCTGTTACAGTGCGGCTGCCTGGGAGTACGGAAGTCAGCGGAGACGGCGAACGCTCCCCTCAAACGGGCGCCCCAAGGAGTGATCGAGGAAGAAAGAGACGAAGTGGAGGAGAAGGGCACGTGGTGCGAACGAACAGCCAGTGAGGCTAAAACCAGAATCTTGAGTGCGAGTCGAGTCGTGAAATATCACGGCGCGCATAGCGAGCGAGGGCCACGAAAGGGTCAACGCTCGCTTCACGATAACGGCAGTTAAACGAAACTTCAGCGAGTGAACGGGCGGCGCCAGCACGGCACGGCGAAGGGCACACGCGGACACCGTGGAATGTGAGGGAGGAGGGCGGCAGGGAAGCGGATTTCGCCTCGGCAACTCCGCCGCTTCGGTGGCTCCCCTCGCCCTCCCTCGTAGCTCCCTCACTTTCGACTGTCACCGTGCGCGCTCGCTGCCGTGCAGGCGCCGCCGCTCCAGCCGGCCTGGCGCCGGCTCCCCAAAGTTTCATTTTCTGCCGTTATCGGGAAGCGGAGTTTACCGACGTGGGCAGTTTCATTGGCCGGCCTAGGACAGCGCCGCTACTTTCCTCTGCGCCGTAGCCGCAGCGTGCAAGGTCAACACGTGACTAGAAAGTAGAGGAAGCATAAAGGAGAAAGAAGGGTTCACTGCCATTTTCTACACGTGGCTACGGTAGCGTGGCTGAGACGTCGGCACGTACACACATGTTCCGGCGCAATGCAGAATCGGCGACCTTGCCATTTGAGAGGGTGAAATTTCCGCCGCATTTTTTTTTTGTTGTTGTTGTTGTTTTTTTTCCGTTCACGCGCGACATTGAGGGGTCTCCCCTAAGCTTTTACTCTATGGCGGTGCCGGAGCAATGCCGGTCGGAGGCGCCGCCGCATGATTAGGTTCGAATTAATGAGATTCAACTGTAAATTGAATACAAACGTTCTAGCCGCATTCCTCGACTGTCGCATACGCATGGCGGCTCGGTGCACATGTTTTGCATATGTGCGGGCCTTGAAAACTGTTGCTTTGGTTATAGTGCGGTACCGCTTATAGTGCGGATATTCGTGACTCCCGCGACTTACGTTATAAGCGGTCTACACTGTACTTGGATTTTTCGAAGGCATTCGACCGAATTAATTAAATTACTCTGTTAGAAAAGCTATATTGTTATGGCATTCGTGGTGTCACTTAAACACTTACAAAAGGTTACTTATCAAATAGGCATCAGTGTGTATCTATTAACCGAGAGTTATCATTGTCTAAAGGTGTTCGGAATGGCGTACCACAAAGAAGTATAATGGGGCCCCTTTTATTTTATATTTTCATTAACGATAATGTAAGAGTTGACAGCTCTGTAGATTATGTCATTTGTGCGGATGACAAGCTTTATTTTTTTCTGGTGATACCGTGGACAACCTTGTATCTGCTAATGAAGTACTAAAGAAAATATACTTGCGGACTGTTAAAAACTCGCTACACATAAATTTCTCTAAGACTAAAGCTGTACAGTTCCGAGTGAAATGAAAATTTTGTAAATCATCTCGGAAATTATTTCGCAAGAGTAATGAAATCGAACTTTCCTCATCTGTAAAAATACTTGGTGTTATCTTTATTGAATACAGTATAGACCACTTATAACGTAACCGCTTATAGTGCAGGACCGGATATAGTGCGGTCTTTTCAGGCTCCCGTTAAATTTCCCATAGCACTCCATGTATGTATACACGTATTGCTTATAGTGCAGTTGCGGGAAACGAAATACCGGTTACAGTGCGGCTGCCTGGGAGTACGGAAGTCAGTGGAGACGGCGAATGCTCCCCTCAAACGGGCACCCCAAGGAGTGCTCGAGGAAGAAAGAGAGACGAAGTGGAGGAGAAGGGCACGCGGTGCGAACGAACAGCCAGTGAGGCTGAAACCAGAATCTTGAGTGCGAGTCGTGGGCGCGCATAGCGAGCGAGTGCCACGAAACTGCCAACGGTCGCTTCACGATAACAGCAGTAAACGAAACTTCAGGGAGCGGGCGGCGCCGGCACATCACGGCGAAGGGCGCACGCGGAGACCGTGGAATGTGAGGGAGAAGGGCGGCAGGGAGTGGATTTCGCCTCGGCAACTCCGCCGCTTCGGTGGCTCCCCTCGCTCTCCCTCGTAGCTTCCTCACTTTCGACTGTCACCGTGCGCGCCCGCCGCCGTGCACGCGCCGGCTCTCTAGCCGGCCTGGCGCCCGCTCGCCGAAGTTTCGTTTTCTGCCGTTATCGGGAAGCGGGTGGTTGCCGGCGGGGGGGGGGGGGGGGGGGCAGTTTAGTTGGCCGGCCTTGGACAGCGCCGCTGCTTCCCTCTGCGCCGTAGCCGCAACGTGCAAGGTCAACACGTGACTAGAAAGTAGAGGAAGCATAAAGGTGAAAGAAGGGTTCACTGCCATTTTCTACACGTGGCTACGGTAGCGTGGCTGAGACGTCGGCACGTACACTTATGTTCCGGCGCAACGCAGAATCGGCGACCTTGCCATTTGAGAGAGGGTGAAATTTCCACCGCATTTTTTTTTTTTTTTTTTTTTCGTTCGCGCGCGACATTGAGGGGTCTCTCTTAAGCTTTTACTCTATGGAGGTGCCGGAGCAATGCCGGTCGGAGGTGCCGCGGCGTGATTAGGTTCGAATTAACGAGATTCGACTGTAAATTGAATGCAAACGTTCTAGCCACATTCCTCGACTGTCGCATATGCGTGGCGGCTCGGTGCGCACGTTTTGCATATGTGCGGGCCTTTAAAATTGTTGCTTTGGTTATAGTGCGGTACCTCTTATAGTGCGGATATTCGCGACTCCGGCGACTTACGTTATAAGCGGTCTACACTGTACTTGATATGGGATTATCATACTGAGCGCATAAGTCATAAACTTTCTAGAGTGTTAGGCATATTGTGCAGGTGTCAACATATACTACCTGTACCTCGAAACCTTTTAGTGTACAATGCTCTTTTTTCTTTTCATCTACATTATTGTTATCTGGTTTGGTCAACAGGCTCTAAAAAAAAACCTTTAAATACTTTAGTCTCCCTGCAAAAAAATGCATTACCGTCTATTGAAGGTGTCTCTTATAACGTGCACACCTCGGAATTGTTTAAGAAGTTTGGAATCTTGAGAGTTGATTATTGCTACGTAAGCGGAGCGCGAAGTCACCTTTCTCTTGTCAGCTTTTAAATCTGAAATCCGCAGAGAGAGTACGTACAAACATAATTTAGCTGCCTTGCAACCTAATACTGCCTGTCGTTTAACTTGACATACAGAGAATTGGTATGTACCATGTCCTCGCACTATTTATGGAGTTCAAACTCTTCGTTTTTGTCTTCCACATGTACTAAATAGGTTGAAACTAACAATTGAGAACTTTAGTACTTTATCAAGAACAGCATTATTTAAAATGATGTGCTTATTTCATTAAGTCTAGAACATCTAGTCTTCATGGTATGTAAATGTTTAGTTCATTATTTCTTGTGAAAGACCACATATGTATATGTAGTTTTATGTACCACTGCTTTCTGCTGCCTGTGCTTGTTGTTTTGTTTTAGGGGTGATGAGGCCCGTCAAGCTGCTTCTATGCAGCTGTTCCCCATCATACCCAACCACAAATGCACATTTCTCATGTACTATGTAGTTGAATAAACTCAAACTCAAATAAAATGGAACTAAGAGCAACCGTACAGCAAAAGACATAGGATACCTTGCAACTATAGCATGCACGCCAACAGTGTGCCAACTTTTGAATGAAACAGCGCTTTTGAATGGAAGAAATAGCGCTTTTGAATGGGACAAGAGGAGACGACAGACACGGGGGCATTGACTAGCGATCATAATCTTCATTCGTATAGTGAAAGGCTACTTATTCATAAAGATGTAAAGTTTCCGAAAGAAAATGTTGAAGGCATTGGTCCTGAAATGTTGGTGAAGACTGGAAAAATATACTAACCTTTTGTAGCCCACCGAAGTAAAAATAACATCAGACCGCAGGCATGAGAAGACATGTTTTCAAAAGGTATGTCAAGATATTGACATTCCATAACAAATAAGCCCCTTTTTTATTCACTCGGAAATTTATGGTCGCTTTTGGAATTCTCATCTCCTGGCCATGAAACCTGCACTTCTTTACTCTATTATGTAGAAGAGGCTGGTGTACCACCTCACACTTCTGGAGTTTAGTTTTGAAGCAAAGCTTTCTTGCTGAGTTCCATGCACTTTTTCGTACATATCTGGCCGCTAATGCTGAATGCGTGCTTCGACAAGCGACATGAAACACTCTTTCTCCCAGGTTAAGCCAGTGTGTTTTTATTTGTTTATTTTGTAATGAAGCAGAGGCGCCCTCAATTGTACCCTCAAGGCCGAGGTATTACAGAGGGGAGTGGGTAAAAAAAAAAAGAAAAGAAGAAAATCACACATAAGTAACTAACAAAGCAGCAAAAGTGGTTTAGTTAATACAGCAAAAATTGATTAGTTAATTGTATCAAGGAGCGATGATATCGGATATGGCTGAACGAAACGAGTTGTCCTTGATTGCAACAATTGCGCCGGGAAGGTGGTTCCATTCTTGAGAGGTCCTGTGAATAAATTATTCTTGACAGCTTCTGGTGTGGCAATGAGTTATTCCAACCTTATGGCTATGATCAATGCGAGAGGAAATGTAGGTAGGAGATGATATAAGATTATCGCGCAGGTAGGAATTGTGGAAATGTAGTTTATGAAATAAAGTAAGACGAGAGCACTTATGTCGGGCGGAGAGTAGAGGAAGTAGCATGGAATTTTTCATTGAAGTAACGCTTGAAGTGCGACTATAATTACCACAAACGAAACGCCCAGCATTGTTTTGGATTAGTTCAAGTGATTGAATAAGGGTTTGAAGGTGAGGGTATCAGATGGATGAGACATACTCCATTTTACTCCTAATAAGCGTTTTGTATAAGATTAACTTTATTGACATAGGAGCAGAAGAAAAATTTCGGCGAATATAACCTAGCATGCGGTTAGTATTGTTGATTACCTTATCGATGTGTAATGACCAGGAAAGTGTCGAGGTTATGTGGACGCCTAGGTATTTATAGGATGTTACGGCTTCTAGATAATAGTTAGGCGGAGGAATATATCTGTGAGTTACACGCATACATTTACATTTACTTACGTTAAGTTGCATTAACCATACGTCACACCAGTTAGAGATAGCGTTAATATCGTCTTGTAGGAACTTGTTATCAGAACTGTCTGAGATTTCATGGCGGATAACACAGTCATCTGCGAAAAGGCAAATGCTAGAAGAAACATCATTGGGTAAATCGTTAATGTAAATTAAGAAAAGAAGAGGGCCTAGAACTGATCCTTGGGGCACACCAGAGTCTATGGGGCTAAATGGGGATATATGGTTATTTGACGCAACGTACTGTGACCGATTAAGAAGAAAATGTTCAAGCCATGCAAACAGGTTAGGATCAAGACTAAGTTTGGTAAGTTTAAATAGAAGCAATTTATGACACACTTTGTCGAAGGCCTTGGCGAAGTCAAAGAAAACACAGTCAGTGAATGAACCTTTGTCAACAATAAGATGAAGGCTGTGAGTAAAATAAAGAAGTTGAGTTTCGCAAGACAAGTTTTTTCGGAAACCATGTTGTACTTCAGTGAAAAATGAATTATTCTCTAAGTGCTTTACTAAATGTGAGTACAAAATATGATCAAGAACCTTACAAGAAATGCTGGTGAGAGAAATGGGGCGACAATTGAGGAGCGAATTTTTCCTGCCGGACTTGTGAAGTCGGACCACCTTCCCGACCTTCCAATCTGCAGGGAGCTGATGGGTGTCTAGAGATTGCTGAAAAATTCTTGAAAGTAGAACAGATGAATAAACAACAGTATTTTTCAGAACTTTTGCGTTAATCAAATCAGCACCAGGACTTGATGACAACTTTAGACCTTTAATTACATTTTCGACCCCAAGAGGTTCAATGATTATAAAATCCATAGCTGGGTAATTGCAACACTCAAAAGCTGGAAGCACAGGATCAGTACATGCGACGAAGTTGCTACAAAATACAGAATTAAGTACATGGGGACATACATCATCACATCATCCTAGCACCGGTAAACCAATGGAATAGATCAGCGTGACCGCATTATCTTTTGAGGCGTTATTAACACGCCAAAACTTTTGGGGGTCATTCACAAGCATTTTTGGCTTTGTGTGGATGTGGGGTTGAGACGCTTGGCACATTTCGATCTGCATTTGCACTAGAAGAAACCGGCAAATCATAAACACCATGAGTGCAACGTGACACTATGGATCAACACTGAAAGTTTAAACAAATAATACATGTATGATGTACTGCATGTAAATATGGGTATATAATATCCAGCCTGTCTATAATTCACTACAGACAGACAGACATCAACTTTATTTGGTCCTGAGGAACTACGTGGGGACCCCCTGTGGGAAGTCCGTAGTATTCGCTGGCCGCGTCCACGTAGGGGCAGGAAGACTACAGATAAAATAATTTCTTCGTGTAACATGCTGCTATCTAATACTAATATTTATACAGTTAAACCTGCTTATAACGAACCTCCATATAACGAATTCCTGGATATAATGAAGTTTTTTTATTCCCCGCCGTTGCTCCATAGAAGCACATGTATTTGAGACCTCGAAATAACAAGTTTTTCCCCGCCGCCCCAAGAGATTTCGCCCCAATTTTTGCGCAAGCTGCAACCGGAAATACCTTCTCCACCACGACGGAATGCGAAGCGGACGCACGTGTGCGTGCGTGCGAGCGAATGCGAGGCGGGCCTGCATCCCTCGACCCGGTGATCTTGCCGCCGCGGGCGTGACCTTTCCCCCTCCCTTTATTCAAACCTGATCCTGCCGCTTGCTGCAGCTGGCCTAGCCCACCAAGCCGGCACTCTCATTTTCCAGTTGATGTTGCCGACGCGCTGGCAGACGCTTTGACACATCACACTAGATGAGCGCGGACACGCGCTGTCAAACGCTGGCGGCATGTGGAAGCGCCGCTGGCGAAGCGAGCGAAGTGACCTTCGTGCTGTTATCTATCGATTCAACGCAAACTGAGCGCCGAGAACACACAGCATGCACAAAGCTACGAGCCACCGATGCACCTACACTGCCTAGACTCTGCCCCAACACAGATCGCTTTTAAGATACGGCCCGCATGACCGCGCGCCGCTGCGCAGTACGCAGTTTATGCCAGAGTACAGTACAACGCCGCTCGTTATCCCTCCCTCCTCACCGGTGCCACGAGCGCAACGGAAGAAGGCGCGCTTCCTCCCTGCTTTTCTTTCTTGTGCATGCGAAATTTAGACGCGGTCGTCGGCTTCCCTCGCACGTTTTCACTCGCACATACAGCATACGGCGTGCGGCGACTGCGTTATCGCCCTTGGACTTTATACAAAACATCTATCAGCCAAAACCAATTTTTAGGGCCACAACGCGTCATAGACACCATCTTTAGATAGCAAATACGGATCACAAGGGCCCTACTTTTGCTGGCGGAAACCGAAAATACGACATAGTTGTCGCCACCGGCACTTTAGGCGCCCAATGCCATTGTCAAGCCACCAAGCCAAGCTACATGAAAAGTCAAAATGGCCGCTCGGGCCATTTGCAGTCAACCGAGACAGCGAACACTCCCCTCAAGTCACAGATATACTCCGACATAACGGCGTTCGACGAGCTCCGCAACGTCACAGTGACGAATAACCAACCGGCATCCGTACTCCAATGACACAATGCAAACAGCGTGTCTAGCGCTGTCGGGCACGTTCCAACGTTGCTGGTGCGTGGATAGCTCCATTTCTATTTTTCGCTGGCCAAGCCGAGCCGTGCCGGCCACGCATCCCAGCATTCTTCGCGTGGAAGCGGGCAGAATGGTGCAATGGCAGGAGTGCGGGAAAGCCCGTCTGCCGCCGTGGCTCTCCGCGGATTAACAAGCATGGTGCCACGTGCACACAAGCAAACATGAACACATCTCACTTGATGACCGCGGAAACTCACTGTCAAAAGGATATAGTAAGGATGCGCGGCAGCAGCAGCGAGCGAATTGACCTTCATGCTGCGTCTTGCATATTAACGCCAACTAAGCCGTGAAAACACAGCACACGGCGGACTGTGCCCCTGTCGCAGTTCGCTTTCAAGATACAGCGGCCCCGGCGGTCGCACGCAGCTGCCCGTGCTGCCCGGAGGAGAGAGCTCTGCATGTTCCGCTGTTTCCGCTATTTCCAAGAGTTCTGCATGCAGTAAACGATAGCGTTCATGTTCAACTAGACAGAGAGGCTGGATACCCTGATTATGTTGTTACTAGAACATGTGAAAAAGCTGTGAAGTGGCTGAAGTCAGACGATGAAAGAGAATGTCAACGAAAGAATGGCCAGGTTTCCACCCTCCCAGATGCGCATAAGCTCACACATAATTTAAAGAGCGTTGCATTGAGGTACGAGGTTAAAGTTATTTTCTCAGCACCAAAGAAAATGGGAAGCATGCGCGCGTTCGTGAGTCACAGAATGGAGAGTAAGCCAAAAAGCATAACCGCAGGTTGCGGTGTTAAGTACAGGAATTCTTTTATTCCATGCACGACAAATATTGTGTACCATGTGCCCTTGTCATGTTTAGCGAGTACATTGGACAAACTAGGCTGTGTGCTAATGTGAGGTTAAGGGAGCATCAGAGAAACGGAGAAGCTAGACCTATATATGCATTTAGCACAGCACTGCAAATCATGCGCGCATGTCATTAGATTCCATTAAACGACTCTAATTGACAGACATAATGAGAAGGATAAACAATTAATTCTGGAGGCTTTCCATATCAGTGAGAGCAAAGAAAAATGCGTCAGCCAGACAGCTGTCACACTAAGTGATAAGGAGGCAGGACTCTTCCGAAGCAATCATAAATCAAAAGGTAGCGACATTTACAGCACACAGTAACCCTTAGATTGGACTTCCCTCTTTTTCTTTCTCACTTTCTTATCTTCCTAATGTTGAGGTGTGCATTGTGTAAAAAGAGAGAGGAAGGAGGGCACTGCAGAATGTTTGCATAACACGTGTAGCTTGAGCCTTGGGGACGTTATTATTTAAAGGGGTCCTAAACCACCCCTCGCGCTTGGTGAAAAAAGTGGGCAGCTTGCGCTAGGGGCGCAAGGCTGGAGTAAACAGTGGAGCTGGTGATCGACCTAGCTTCTTCCAGGTTTTACTAGGTTTGGCTAAGTTTTGCTAGGAAATGCTAAGAGCTGCTAGGCACAGTATTCCGAATCGGCTTGCCACCGACGCGCAGATTCTCGCTTGGCCGCGTGACGCACTTCTAGATGAGTGGCTTCTTCGGTTGTGCGGATCTTCTTTGGTCGTCCCATGTCAAGTGTACATTTACTCGCCACAGAGTCAATGAGAGTTGTGCCACCGTCGCGGCAGCTCCGAGCTTTATCTCCCTGGTGACGTCACGGCCAAGCTGTGCCTCCACACTTGCCGGCGTTTGGCTGGTCGAAACCTGCTGAGCTGCTGCCGACGCCGCCCGCATTTCCCCGTCACGTTTCCCGCGCTCACGTCGGGGAAACACGGGCGACGTCGGCAGCAGCTCTGCGCGTTGCCTCGTTGGTGCTGGTACAATTTCTTTCTCTATCTCGCTCTAAATTTCTCTTTCCTTCTCCTGAGCATTGCGCACGCCGTGCGCATGCTCTCCTTTCCTCTCCTTAACGTCCCATGTCAAGGCAACATGTGCACGGCACGGAGAGGAGGCGAGGCACACGACGCTCTGTGAGGTGGTTGCTAGGCAACGCAGTGGTGTCATAGCTCGGCGAGGTTTTGTGACAGCAGGTGCCACTTTTTACAATTAGCTGGAACAGCTTTGCTGTTAAAAACATAGTCTGCGGATAGCATACGCTGCTGTGAAGATCTCAGCTAAGTTTTGCCGTCGTGTACAGCGCGTGGAAATCGTAAGCGGAGCACGAAATCATCTTTCTCTCAAACGCTCTTTTTTTAAACTGAAGCCATGTTCCTCACTCTTTCCTTGACTCTTTATTTCGTCATAAAGCGTCTGGAAAACGCGGCTACTATTGGCCAATAGCTGACATTAATCTAGAAGGCTGTTTGGATCTGTTTGGATCAGTGCGCTTAATTCTTCCAACTGTTACTTTGTATATTTATTGGAGAGGTTTAATAAACAGGCTGAAGTAAGTGAAAATCTACTTTTTAATTTTGGTAATAATTCCGCGACCGGCTTCTTCCGGTCGCGGAAGAAGCCGCGACTGCCCGCATAAGAATTAAACTTTGGCCGCCTGGCTTATGGGTGTTCTAGTGATCAGGTCCCACTAATTTCAACTAGCTTTGAACGCTTAACCAGGGATAAACTGTGAACGCTTGGAATGTGCTACCAAGCGAAGCTGTAAATAATCCAAATTTAGATCAGTTTTGTTCACTTGTGGAGCAGCTAATGGACCCTGTATAACTGCTTTTCCTGTTGAAAATTGCAGAAGGTATCTTGTAGTGTTGTATTGTTATTGTTTGTACATTTCTTTTCTGATCTATAGCATACAAATTATAGTGCTAGATTTTTTTCTTCTCGTGTACGCGATGTGTAACCATGTAGTTAATATAATATTGATGCACTTGCTGTTGAAAAGTGTTCCGATTACCTCATGTTGTCGTGTTGTCTTTTACGGAACTTGTATCTTATTACATGCCTATGATGATGTAAGCCTGCTCCCTGTATGGGTCTGCAGAAGACCTACAGTATTGATAAATTTTAAAAAATAATAAAAACTAGCTTCAAACTACGCGAAACTTAAGGTCAGACCACACGCACATTAGCACACGCCCACTCCTGGCCGCTGCTGGTTAGATGCCTTGGCAGACTTATTGATAACACTTCAAAATGCAAAGTTGTATGTGACTAATGTCTGTCGATCCCTGTAGATGCCCCCGTATACAGGAACACTACGATTAGCGCGTCGTAGGCGCCAAAATTGGAATTAATGGCGTCTACAATAACATCCAAAATTAAACTTAAACTGCGTGCCACAGTGACTTTCATTAGACGGAGCGTTGTGGCTGCACCCCACTCCGCCGTAGCCTTTGCAGTGCAAATCGTTTAAGAACGAGTGAAAGCACCATGAAAGGTGTGTTTATTTGCCAATAACTCCACTTCTGCTGAATGCATTGAAGTACTTTTTGTGGCAAATTATTTCTGAAATATCCTATCTTAATTTTAAATGCATTTCTCCACTTCGTTAAAAAGTGGCTCAGGGCCCCTTTAAAAATTTTTTTAGGCATGCAATCTACGCATGCATATTATTTTTCGCCTCTTGGTTGTTTCTTCCAATAAATGCAGTTTAGAGTCAGCGCTCTGTGTGTTCACTTCGTTCTTGTTCTTTGTCTTTCTAATGATGAATGCTGTACAGTTGACTTCCATTAACTCTACCTTGACGGGACCAACAAAATTGGTCAAAATACCTGGCGGGTTGAATTAAACAAGTTCCAGAAAAAACACCAAAACACAATGCTGATTAATTCAGCAGTATTTGCCCGATTCTAACAGGCCCCCGAATGAAACGCGTGCCAACTTTGTATGCGTCCAAAGTAGTAAACTAACTCACAAATTACTTTAAAGCTCCTAAATAAGGTAGAAATCTAGCGTGCACCTGATTTTTTTAGCGAGAGAACTCGTTTCACAATAGTGGCCGGGTTTCTAAAGTTAGCTTTGCTGCATGTTTCTTAGAGTCTGCTTCGCCTCAATACATTGGTGTTATGCAGCAAAGCACGCAAACGTTGCAAAGGCAGTTTTAGTTTTGTGTCAAACTGCACCGCACAGGCATTTTTTAGCCCAATTTGGTGCGCGTTAGAATTTGGTAAATACCGTAATCAAACATGCTATGGTTATCACTTGAAAATCTTCCTATGGTGGGCCGGAAACAGGCATTTACAATGACAGATGCTCAACGCATTCGCTTTCCCCTGAGCTCCGCCGAGACAGATGCTGCCACTAAAGGGGTCACTACCGGGGTCACCATAGGGGTCAGGCATGTGCGTGCTTACTGGTCACGCTCGAATTATCTGGTGAAGGCCAATTTCAAGATCAAATTAACAAAAATGCATGAGCACTGCCCAGTACTTTCAGCTGGAATCAAATTAACAGGTGTCGAAATAATGGAAGTCTAATTTAATATTTAAATTGTGTTGGTTGGTTGGTAACAACTTTATTGATGTGTATGCGTTAAAAATATTTTGCAGGAAGTATCACCAGCAGATAAACCCATTGTCCTTGCTTTGCAAAAGAAGAGTGCCAGCTGGCTTTCAATAATTTGACCTTGCCAGTACATACAAAATCTGTAAGATCTTACGATCTACAAATTAAATGAGTTCTAATGGGTTCATGGCATTCTGCCATCGTGCTCAGGCACAGCCACAATACAGTAACCAACCGATTTTTCAGACCCAAAAGTGGCCAAAAGGTCCAAGCAGTCCGATGAACCAAATTTAATTTAGAAAAAAAGACAAATTTATTCCTCCAACAGACGCAGTTTGTTGGTGCAACCTTTGAATTTCATTACTAAGACTCATTGTTGGCACAGGACAGGTGCCACCAACGAAAAGCTGTTAGTGGCACCTCTCCTGTCGTTTACACCTTTGTGTAATCTTTTTTTATGCCTTTTCTACCAAGATTTGCATTTCATATTTGTTTGGTGTGCCGCATGTGCAAACCTGCCGTGAATGCAAGCTTTTTCTTTCCACTGGGTACTTGGCACTGATTGGCGGCTGCTGGTATTCGTGTTACAGTCAGGTGAATGACGAAGTTTCCCTTTCTAGAGCTGCTCTTTGTGGCCTGCATTCGATACCATATGCGACGAAAGCGAAACATTTTCATTTTCTCTATTGTTTGATGCAGATGAGTTGTGCAGAGTTTCCGTTGGCTTTCTTTGGATTCTGGTTGGTTTATGGCAAATCATGGATTCCCCGTGTGGACCTTTCCTCGGGGGAGGAAAAACACATTTGATGCATAATACACCGTAGGAAGCTTCATTCCTAAGCTTTGTCTTTTTTCAAGAAGCTCTCGTTTTGATGTTTGTAGTGTAGTGGTTGCTTTAAATAAGATTTTTAGTTCAGTAGGTTTTGCTGGGGCATGCAGGGTGTCGAGTCCCTCCTAGGTGACGACGGCTCTGAGCTGCCTCCCGGTGCCAGGGGAGCCTTATGTGACCTGCTGACTGTGGTGGCACGGCAGTGCCAGGAAGATGTGTGGGATGCCCAGCAGAGGGCGTTGCTGCCTGCACTGGGGCGCTGTGCAGTGCGTCTTACACCGGACTCCAGGGCGGCGCTGCTGGACGCACTCGAATCCTTGCCGCTGCTACTTGCCCTGCACTGCCACCTAGCGGCTGCAGGGAAAGCCCCACCTGGCTGCAACATTTTCTCCACAGCCACCAGTCTGGGTGGTGAGAGGTGAGCAGGCAGCAGTAGTTCAATCGGGCCTGAGGAGAACATTTATTAAAATTACAGTGCAGCCTCCTGGCAAAATCAAGCATGAGATTTGTGGTTACCCCAGTGGATATTATTTTGAATTGCCAGAGAAAGCTATGCAAAGTTGAAAACAGTGGCACCTGCATTAAGGCTTGTCACAAAGAATGTCTGCACAACATAATCAAACACCATTGTAGACACTACAGTGGAACCTCGTTGATACGATCTTCGCGGGAACCAGAATATAAAATGCATCATCCAAAAATCGTATTATCCAAAGCAAGCCCCAAAACGTAGGAAAACAGGCTTACTTGATGACAAACCTGCTAGCAAAGCTTTCTGTGTCGTCGAGTGATACTGCTCCACGTAACACGTTTGTTATGCGGAGCAGCATCACAACACCACAGAAACCGCCGCCAACACACTTTTATTGAGCAACGTTAAAATAACTCGTCAGTTGTCACTGAACTTTCTTTTTTTTTAAAGTCTGTAAACAAGTTATTTTGAAAGGTAAAGAACGAAGCCACCGTTTCCTCACTCAACTGAGCATTTGCGATGTCACCAGATGGTCATCTGTACACACAAACTCTGCCAAAGAACTGTGGACGTTCAAGTGATCCCAATCTGGGATCTCAAACATAATGTCATCTTCCTGGATGCTCGGTGTGTCACACGCACCATAAAATACATATTTTTTTAAAGCAGTTAGCGATGCTTTCTGGCTTGACACAATCCCATGACATTGTGGATGGCGTCGAGAAGGTCAATCTTCAAGTTGTTGTCCTTCCTCTGGATCTTGGCCAAAATCCACTGCACCAGCAAGTTCAGAAAGGAAATTTGACATTTCTAATAAGACCTGCATCGAGGGGCGGCAAGTGGGCTGTGGTGTTAAGTGGTCAAAAAAATCACCTCAACATTTCGTAGCCAGCTGACATCAACCGGGTGCACAGCATTGTTATCAAGAAACAGAAGAGTCTTTGTTTTTAGCAGACATCTTGGCATCTAGCAATGTAAAAAAATTCAGTAAAAAAAGCACCAGTCATCCACTGCACGAACAAACCAAAAAAAGAAAAAAAAACTCGGCGGACATTTCACCCTCTCTCAAATGGCAAGGTAGCCGATTCTGCGTTAATCCGGAACATGCGTGTACGTGCCGATGTCTCAGCCACGCTACCGTAGCCACGCGTAGAAAATGGCAGTAAACCCTTCTTTCTCCTTTATGCTTCCTCTACTTTCTAGTCATGTGTTGACCTTGCATGCTGCGGCTATGGTGCAGAGGGAAGCAGCGGCGCTGTCCCAGGCCGGCCAACGAAACTACCCACGCCGGCAAACGCCCGCTTCCCGATAACGGCAGAAAACAAAACTTCGGGGAGCCGGCGCCGGGCCGGCTGTAGCGGCGGCGCCTGCACGGCGGTGGGCGCGCACGGTGACAGTCGAAAGTGAGGGAGCTACGAGGGAGGGCGAGGGGAGCCACCGAAGCGGCGGAGTTGCCAAGGCGAAATCCGCTTCCCTGCCGCCCTCCTCCCTCACATTCCACGGTGTCCGCGTGTGCCCTTCGCCGTGCCGTGCTGACGCCGCCCGTTCACTCGCTGAAGTTTCGTTTAACTGCCGTTATCGTGAAGCGAGCGTGGACCGTTTCGTGGCCCTCGCTCGCTATGCGCGCCGTGATATTTCACGACTCGACTCGCACTCAAGATTCTGGTTTTAGCCTCACTGGCTGTTCGTTCGCACCACGTGCCCTTCTCCTCCACTTCGTCTCTTTCTTCCTCGATCACTCCTTGGGGCGCCCGTTTGAGGGGAGCGTTCGCCGTCTCCGCTGACTTCCGTACTCCCAGGCAGCCGCACTGTAACAGGTATTTCGTTTCCTGCAACTGCTAACTGGGCTATAAGCGATAGTGTATACATGGAGTGCTATGGGAAAATTAACGGGAGTATGAAAAGACCGCACTATATCCGGTCCTGCACTATAAGCGGTTACATTATAAGTGGTCTATACTGTAATATGTGAAGTAGTTTTGTAGAAAGCATTGCAGATAAAAAAACTGCACTGTGAAATGCATGAAGGGAGAATTGTATGACTGCACTGCTGTAAAACCTCATTAATTCAAATTTCATGGGACCGGAAAGAATGTCCTAATTAACCAGATTTTGAATTATCAAGGGTACCAAGAAAATAATAAATAAATGCTTAGTACACCAATGCACCTTTATTTCCTAAATTAATTCTCAACCCTTGCTTCTATACAGCACAAAATCGGCCCAGAAGCTGCAATTCTCGTCATTTAGTGACTGAATAGCGATCGCAGTGGCAAAGGGCTTGTGACTTCTTTCAGAGTGTAGCCCATTCGACCGACTTTGATTTTACTTCGACCGACTGATTTTACTGACTTCGTTATACAGTTAAACCTCAATATATTGAAGTTGTTAAAATTGGCAATTTGCTTCATTATATCGAAATTTTATTACATTGAAATTTGACCTTTTATGAAAATATGTGCAGTCACCAATCGATATTTGTTATGTGGGAGGGGCTGCAAGATTTCCCAAATTATCGGGCAATCTGAAAAAGCCAATTTCAATGAGATAGAAATTATTATTATTTTTTTTAATTTGAGAGTTAGTGTTGAAACAGATAGTTTCATGCCAAGTCGACAATGTCTTCTCACATTGGTGATAGGAAGCGAAGCCAGCCGCATGTTTGCATCCACTTCACTCCCACGGCTGACAGTGTCGCCTGCCGTGGGATAATGCTAGCATGAAAAGCACGGGCTGTGGCTAGCGAATGCTTCGTCTGCCTATCCCTTCAACACGTATCCAAAACTCTAGATTAGGCAACCTCCAGTACTAAACGTATGGGAAGACAGCACTAGCACGCCCACTCTTTACACACATGGCAGATTACCTCTAAAACAGGGCGCATGGGCTGTGTATGCAACCAGCTGCGCTGACAGCCATGTGCCGCCATGGCCCCCTTTCCTTGCATTCACTTAATCCCGTTATCACAAGCTCGCTCCCCTCTCCTTTTCCCCTTGAGCAAGCAGGAAGACTGCGCTCATCAAGCCACTGTCCTTCTCGGCCCACCCCTGCACGCTTTCACTTGCACCCAAAACATATACAGCGCGCAGGGCGTGACAGGATCTTATCGCACTTGCCCTTTGTACAAAACATGACGGTGCTCCTCATCGGCGTTTGCTCCTGGCCACACGGCACGCAAATTGAGGTGCGTTTGCAAGCAGCCACTTGTAATTCAACCACTTGACTATCTGCATCCACAGAAGCTTCTATTTATTGTCTCTGTATTCCTCTGCAGCCGCAGTGAAATTTTGTTAAATTGAAATTGCGTGTAAAACACATTTCGTTACATTGTGGTTCTAAATACTATGGACATGAAGTTATAAAAAGTGAAATAGTTCGGTATATCGACATTTTCGTTATATTGAGGTTCATTATATCGTGGCCAACTGTATAAAGGCTTAACTGTATCAACTTTGAAGTGCAGAGTCGACCACTGTTAGAGGGAACACTTGAGCGCGTTGCCGCCACCCACTCGGTGCAGGCGCAGAGTCTCACTGGGGTGGGAGCGTTCTGCGCGTCATCTGCTGCTGACAAATGCTGAGCCAAGTGTTGGGCCGTGCAGTAGCAAACAACGCGCATCGTGGAGCACTGGCTGTGCACTCAAGTGTTCCAGTGGTCGACCCAGTACTTTGGCTAGCAAGCTGAATGGCACAAAAATGTGCATTGTTTCTGCTTGCTGCAGTGATGGACAGGTGCTGTGGCTGCTGAGCCAGTGCTTACGCTTGCCTGAGCCAGTAGCCGAGGAGGTCGGCCGACAAATGCGCTGGTTTGTTGACTGCCTTGTGGCAATCAAGGAAGGTGCTCTGCAGCAGGAACTCAAGGTGAGGCTTCATTTATTGCACGCGTTCTCTACAAAGGTTTTCCTTTTGCAACAATTCGAATGGCAATTTGGAATTCGAGGCATTAATGCAGCACAAAGCACTGAAGTACGAGAAGTGGTTAGCAGAAGAAAGTGCAAGCACAAGCACTGTTTTGCTTGCAGAACAGCAATGTTGGGCTGCTGAGCACGAGGTGCTGCTGAGCACGAGGCACGAGGCCACGGCAGCCGCATTTCGATGGGAACAAAATGCGAAAACACCCGCGTACTTAAATTTAGGTGCATGTTAAAGAACCCCAGCAGGTCCAAAATATTCCGGAGTCCCCCAGTACAGCATGCCTCATAATCAGATCGTGGTTCTGGCACGTAAAACCCCATAATCTAATCTTATCTAAACATTAACCCCTTACTGAAGCCCTTAGGTGTGGCACACGACACTGGACATAAGAACGACACAGAACATACACATGCATGGGGAAATGTGTTCTGTGTCACTTTTGCGTCCAGTGTTGGGTGCACTGTGCCTCTCATACCAACAAGCCCAATGTGCAACCTTCACTAAGCCCTTACTACCCATTCTCGTGAATTCGTGACATACCGACTAATCGTCAACTACACATTAACGCGCAGAAATTACGGGCTAGTTTTAGTCACTGTGTAATCTCCATGGACGGCTCCTTCATTAAAAATTTTCTTTTGGCACTTCCCGGCAATAGTCTGAATGAGAAGCAAGCACGCATCGAGACAAAATCGTGTAGTCCAGCATGAGTAATATAATGTTTTTCTCATGGTGTTCTACTGATATACGAGATGAGACTGGTTGTCAAATAAAATTCGTTTTCTTTTCTTGTGCGCCTCAACATTTAATTGTACTGCTATAGCACCTGCAGAATGTGGATTAAGCCATGAAATGGCTGCATTTACTCTATGGCACGAATTCGCAACACCGGGCATTTGTGCCCTTTTTCGTACTCCTGCGCCTAGGTGGGAATGCACCGTGTGATAAGTAAATAAATAAAAAAAGGAACCTGATTCAGAAGTGCTAGTAAAATGAGGTAAGCAGGCAGTCCATTGACACCAGTTGTCGTGACACTGGCGATACTTTCAGTCCTCAGTTTCATGGTTTGTGCTGCAATGCAACTCTCAGAGTGTGGCTGTGTATGATGCTCCTGTGCTTTGTGTTTATTTTTGAGCACGAGTGCATAACGTGGAGAAAGGCTTGAACAAGGTTTTAAGATAAGGAGAAGGGCTCGTTTTGTATAATGGATGCTCATTCTTTTGATGGATCAAGTCCACTGAGAATTCGTCTTCCACCAGAAGGGGACAGTGATGACAGGAGTTTCAGCGACGAAGATGACGAGGACTTTGCATGCAGACTTCAAGACATGATGTCTCCAATTATCGACACGACCAGTGAGGACATTGATGACAAAAACTGGAGTGTACCTCAGTGGCAAAGATCTACCTGAGAGTGAGGGGGTGGGGACTCTACTTGAATCTTTCTGAATTTTCCTGTGAAGGAGCGTAACAGGAAAACGACACTGTTCTAAAGCAGAGCAGCAGACTGTCGTCATCCATGAAAACATTTCTAGCTGCAAACAGGAGGGGTCTCGTTCCAACTGCCTGGCTATCAGGATGAAAGCGTAGGGCATTGGGAACTTGTAAATGACACGTGTCAAGGTGCAAACAACTTAACTCTAAAGAACAGAACGTTTTCATGTGCTCCAAGTGCAGTGTCTATCTCTGCCCTAATAAGCACAACTCCTGCTTTAATGTTCATCAGCACTTCAGCCACCAAGACCGAGTTTATAAGTGTTCTTAGGATAAAATACCTTTCAGAAGACAAAAACTAGTAGGCATTATTTAGGTACTTGTCTGCCTGCATAAATTTTAACCATTGGCCAAGTGGAGCAAATACCGAGTGTCATGTATTCACAACATACCAATCTTGAGAAATGCAGCAGTGCAATGAAGTTTTCCACTGTGCTTTTTTTTACATAAGGGCAAAATACCAATAAGCAACAAAGTCTTAACTTTTTTTCTCGAGTAAAGATAAATCAGGCCTCATTAGGTTAAAATACTACCAGGTTGCACTCTTTGGGCATTCAGAAATTTGGACATTCATTTTAGCTCTTTGGCTGCAGTACATTTTTTTGCGACTCACCTTGTGAATTTGTAATTCAAATATTTTTTACCATTTTATAGGATTGACATAGAAAAATTCTAATTGCATATTTGAAATCAGCATACAAGTTTGAGTATTCACTGCAAATGTCTGGTGTCTAGAGTAAATAAAAATGTTTTTTCCGGAACCCATGTCCCCCCTTAAGAAAGATTAGGTCTCAATAATGTGAATGTTCTGCACCTACTGACTAATTTTAGCACATTTACTACGTTTTAGTGGAGACAACCAAGGTATTCGTTCACCTCCAAACTTTGTATCGATAGCTGGATAGCTACATGTTATTCTTTGGTTTTGTGTTGTGCTTCTTTGTCCATGAGGTGCACAATGTGCGTTGATGTTGCGGTGTGCTCGCTGAATTTGCACGGTGTTGGAAAAGAAAACACTTTCGAATGTTTATTCCTAGTTATGCTAGAGATTTCCTGTGCATTCAGAAGTTGCACAAAGGGGAGAAGTATGCGTTATGCAGCATGTGCCATTGGGACGATAATATTTTCTATGCTGGTCAGCAAGATATCTTGGGTTACCCGAATATGAAGAAACACAAGGACGGAGCCAGAGTTGTTCAGAGCAACGAAAGTTAGGTGGCTTTTTTTTTCTTCTTCAGAGGCAAATCATTCTGCAACTAATGACAAAGTTTCTCTTCACTGCGTT
This sequence comes from Dermacentor silvarum, assembly GCF_013339745.2. Classification (NCBI taxonomy): domain Eukaryota; kingdom Metazoa; phylum Arthropoda; class Arachnida; order Ixodida; family Ixodidae; genus Dermacentor; species Dermacentor silvarum. The sequence continues at coordinate 16,021,024 of NC_051156.1, read as the reverse complement.
TCTTATAGAACATAACATTCCTTTGACTGTGGCCAACCGTGCCTGCAATATGTTTTGGAAGATGTTCCCTCGATCAATAAAAGCACAGAATTATGCCTGTGCACGCCTGCTGCAATTGTGAAGGCAATGGCTGACCAAGTCACAGTGACTTTGTTGGATGTCTCCATTCTAGATCATTTTCTACTGGTGCGGGTGGTAGCAATGATACTGGCAATGATGCCAAACTCTACACGATTGTTGTGACATTTTCCGACAGCATTGTTTTCACAATGCAGTTTGTAATGCCCACTTTTGGAATATGACTCTACTGTTCAGAATACTATTGGTATCCTGATTTTGGATACGCTGAACAAGAATGGCATACCACTTCGTGGCTGCGTGAGCATAACATGCGACAATGCTCCGGTTATGATCAGATTGCGAAATGGTGTTGCTGCCATTCTGAGGAAGGACCATAAAAATATTGCCATCCTGGAGTGTTCTTGTCACCTTTATCAACCTTGCTGCACAGAAGGGCACTGCAAGCCTTCCTCTTCATGTTGATGAAATACTTAACGACATTTTCGGTTATCGCGAAAAGAGCTTCAGAAGGAAAGTGAAGCTTAAGGCATTTCATGGTCTGCATGATACAGTCTAAAAAAAAAAAAAAAAGCCTTAAAACATGTCAACACTCGGTGGCTGTCAATCAGAAAAAGCCTCAAGAACCACCACTTAGCTTTTTTTTTATAGTGAAGTGAAGCAAGACAAACGAAGGCTGTGCTCTAAGAAACCCTCGAAGGAACCACATTGGAGCGACCGAACGAAGAAGCCCAGATTGGACACTTGTGACTTTGCTGTCAATGCAACTATATCCCAGGGCAGCAGCAAGAAGTGTTAAACTAGGAACATTCTCAACAGTGAAGAAAGGATCGTCGTGTTCCTTTCGTCCAATGTCAACGAGGCCTATAGCGACTTTTTGTTGTCAGTTATCCTAGTGTTTCAAGAGATAAAACTTCTTGCAGTGTCAGGAACCTCAGGTACACCTGCTCTTGGATGTACTTAATGTGCAGCTTAAGTTCCTGCTTTTGTGGTTTGTCATAGTATCTGTGATGAAAAACAGCGATAAACTGGCAGCTGGTGACTACAAGCGCTCTGGCAACCAAAGGGATGATGATGGCCTTGTCATTGGTAGTCAAACAGAACAGAGCGTATTGACGCTGAAGGAAGAATAGAAGACTCTCTCACAAGTGTAAGAAAATATTTTGTAACAGTGATCAACCACATCATCTTGAGGTTTTCTTAGAAGTGCAAGATTCTGCGAAATGTCAAGGTAGCCCACCTTGCTTCTATTGGAAGTGCCAAATTTGCCTCCCTGAGGTACTTCACTGACCACTTTCCAGTTCTCTTCGCTGTTCCTGAGGAGCAAACTGCTAAAGCTTCTTTAGATGAAGTTCATACACACTTCGATCACCTGCAGTTGGAAGAGCTTTTGGACAGAATAACCAAGCTGGAACAAATTGATGAACAGTGGTGCGCATTTGGCGGCCCCAAGAATGCAGGTGGCACATTAAAGTACGATAAGGTTTCAAAAGTAATGCTTGGAACCTTAATCCTCTAGAACAGCAATGTGGAATGTAAAAGAATTTTCAGTGTATGAAGGAATACTTAACTAAGTTTTGCTCATCAATGTCAAAAAACACTGTTGAGCAGCTCATACTTGAAAAGTCCAACCAGTCAGCGAAATGTAATGAACAGGCTAACAGCCAGGAATTTCTGAAAGTTGCAACAGCGCCAACATCCTCATCTTTCCGTTTGCCTACCACCTTTGCAATGTGTGCTTAAAAGGTTTGTTCTTGCGTTAGACAGGTGTGGATGAAAAGTGCAATATTTTGTCTGATAAATTGCCCTTTAGTATTTTTCATCAAATTTTACAATTTTGTGGCTCTGGTCCTAGTATATGCAGCTTTCCTTGGTTGGAAGGTATGTAATACACTTCTTTTATTTACATGGAAGGCCTCCAATGCCTTTCAAAAAAGAAAAAAAAATAAGAGCCATCTTGTTCTTCATACCACAGCTCTGTGGCAGTTTGCAGTGCATTGCAGTTGTCGAAGCTTGTTCCCCTGAAGCATTTTTTGAGATTTGGGTATTCAGAAGTTGCTGGAGGCTAGGTCGACACTGTAGGAAAGCCACACAAGAAGGTACAGCACCCTGTGCTAAAGCAATTATCGAGATGTTGTGTTTTCTATCTGCAGCTGCTTCGCTTCCAGCTGCGCCTTTTATCTCTTGTCACGCTGGTGCTGTCAAGGGTGCAGCCCCTGCCGTCATCCACGCTTGCCGCTTGCAGCCACCTTGAGCCAGACTTGTGGTGTTTGCTGCCCGAGGCCCTGGCCACACTGTTGCTGGATTCACGGTCATGCTGGCGGGATGTTACAAAAATGGTGGGTTGGCCTCTGTTCTGGTTGTCTCACTGCACTTGTTAAAAAAAGTTAAGATGAGTTGGACAGTAAAAAAAAAAGCCTGCCACCATCTACTGCTGAGCAATACAGTTTCAATAAGACCAATACAGACCAAAAATTCGAACTCGACAGGAACCACCTAAAGTTACAAATGATCAGGAGTCAGAAATTTCAGATTTGCCAGAAAACAAGAGTCTTTACTCCACAAGAGGGCAAAAAAAAAATGCCCCGTATTCTTAGCTTACCAATTTTGGCGGTACTTTCACTTTTGTGGAATTTCACGTGGCTTGCGACAGGCGCATTGGCACTTACGAGTGTGCCAAGCACGCTGCCTTATCACAGTGCCAGGAACGCTGTTGTCCATCGATGCGTCTCTTCCTGGTGTTGTGAAATGTCGCGAAACTTCAAAAGTTATCGGCCGAGAATATGGCCAAAGTTTGTCAACGATTGCCACGCACACACATGCTTACCAAGTGCCTACACATACAGAAGAACCTCGTTGATACAATCCCGTTTCGTACGATTTGCCCGCCCCAATGTTCGCGATCGAGAGCATGAAAAATGACTAATACAGCTACATTTATTTTATACCAGTTAGTACGTTCCCAGTAAATGCAACCTTTCGGCTCCAATGTTCAGTACATCGCCAAACTGCGATTGTGTTACACATTTGCTGGCAGCTAGATTCCATGTGAACAATCAAAGGCGTGGGGCATGGGCAATCGAGAGCAGAAGTTGCCTGCCACGGCAGCTTCCCCACAGTGCTCGTCCACCCGTGTCACGTGAAAATGTCGGCACGCGCTCAGTTTCCTCTTCAAGTACCAACACACTTTCAATAGGCGATAACCCAAACGCGCTGCCGTTCCCTGCTGTAGGCGACGCGAAGGAAGCTTCAGGTTATGCTCTAGCGGCATCCTATTCCGGTGTTGGCCATCAGCCCAATGTAATTTCTGTTTCCTGTCCCCGTTTTAAAACGCTACGCAATGGAAAAACCGCAAAGCGTGTCTCAATCCGCTTGAGCACCACCACCCCTGCCCGAAGAAGCTGCTGATCCAGGCCACAAATTCGAGGAGTGCAAGCGTAAGCTTTCTGAAGCCGTAAAAACATCAGTGTGCATCTGGGGCTGCTGAGACCCACCGGTGCGCATTGGCATCAGATGCTGCAACGATTCACGCAGCACCTTGCATTACGTAGCTGTCAACTACAGCTGAGCCTGCTAAATTTTTTAGTATCTTCAGATCATATCTTTTCCCGGTTAATACATTTTTTCTCACATTTTTTCTTTAGTACACATGAACAAGGTTCCACTGTATATGCAACCTGGTCAGGCCAGCTAAGCTTCGCTAGTTTCAGTTTTGAGGCACCAACAGCATGGCTAATGGTGACAGTGATGCGGTGACCATTGCTGCCAAAATATTGCTATTCCTGCTCGACTCTGTAGTCAAATTAGCACACAGTCGTGCAGGGGGAGTCTGAATTATCAAACGGCGCATGTTAAGGTGTCTGAAATTTCTGTCGTCCTTGTGTTAGGTTTAAGGGGCCAGCAGCCGTGCCACGAAGCAGTCTGAATACTCGAGCATGCCAGAATTATCAGTGTTCAAAATATCAGTCAGTGCATTTGTGGTGAAGCAGCTGCCAGGTTCAGTACAATAAAAGCTCGTTAATTTGGATATCACGGGACTGAAAAAAATGTCCTAATTAACGAATCGCTGAATTATGGAGAGTATCGAGAAAACAATAAACAAATGATTACTTTGTCAACATGCTTTTATCTACTGAATGACTCCGGAAATCCTGTTTCTATTTTGCACAAAAGCAGTGCAGAAGCTGCAATTCTCGTGATCTCGTGACTGACTAACGCTGGAAGCGGCAAAGACTTATGGTGGCTGCGGCGCGTGTCGTGATCCAAGACGTGCTTTTCACTACCATGCACCCATCCCGATTATTTTTTTGCCAGTGAGCTTGTCACCAACAGATCATTCGTCCTTCTCGATGTAGCCGGTACATGGTGACCATTAATAGAAACCGACTGCACGTGGTTTGCTAAGTAGGCGGAAATCTATTTTATTATGAAAGGGGGGAGGCCAATGTATTTTAGCTTGAATGATTAACTTTTGATGTGAAACAAGGCCGAATGCTTTTCGAAAGCCCCAAGAAATTACATTATTTTGACCAGACTTGTCCAAAACGCTTGCAAAATTGTGAATTACTGTGGTTAGTTGTGTGACCATAGAAAATCCCTTCCTAAAAGCACGTTGAAAAAAAAAGAGAGAATGTTGTTATCTGTTAAAAACTTTATTATGTAATTAGCATCTTAAAGCACAAAGAAGTGAGAGATATAGGACGATAATTTGAAATCAGCGTAGTGTCACCTTTCTTGTGTATGGGCACCCACGCGCCGTTCACCAGTCAACCGGTAGATCCACAGATGATATGGAGGCGCGAAAAATGCATGCAAGTAATGGGGCGAGCATTTCAGCGTAGCGACGAAGGAACGCATTTGGAAGGCCATCAAGACCGGGTGACGTTTTAGTTTTCAGGTTAAAAAGCATAGCCACAATACCTTGTAGTGACACAATAGCTTCGAGATCAGAGCAAGATACAAGACTGACTGTTTTAGAAGGGATGGAAAACACGCTGTGGAAATATAAGTTAAAATGTTCTGCAAAGGCCTCCTTGTGAACAATTTGAACACCATCGATTTGTATCTCGTCTACAGACTTTTTCTTTGATTCAAGAAGTCCCAGAACTTCTGAGGGGATTCTCTTTAAAAATTTGGTAGGGTATGTTGTAAATAATGCCATTTGGAACACTTCAACGCCTCATTAAACGCCGTTCGAGCGGCTTCGGCAATGTTTGTGGCCGCTCCTCTTTTTTTAATGCGCTTAAGTTTCCTTTTTAGGTCTAAGACTTCTCTCGTAATCCAGGGATTTGATTTTCTTGTTTTCATAGATTTGTTTGGTACGAAATTATCAAGACAGTAAGTGCATATCTGTTTAAGTTGATCCCAAAGTATATTAACATCTGAGCCTTGAAAGCTGTTGAATTTTAGTTCAAGGTAATTCAGCACACTTTCATCCCTGGCACGAGAAAAATCTTTTACAGAAGCTATTTCGGAAAGAGCAATACGAGGTTTTTCAAGGCTACACGATAACAACACCATCGCATGATCAGAAATACCGGGATTCGCAGAGACTGTACATCCTTCCATTGTCCTAGTAACACAAACAAGATCTAGGATTGAAGAAGACGCATCACAAACTCGTGTAGGTTCTGTTACTACTTTTCTCACATTCAGGTTTAACATAATACAGTGTAGACCGCTTATAACTTAAGTCGCCGGAGTCGCGAATATCTGCACTATAAGTGGTACCGCACTATAACCAAAGCAACAATTTTCAAGGCCCGCACATATGCAAACCATGTGCACAGAGCAGCCACACTTATGCGACAGTCGAGGAATGTGGCTAGAACGTTTGCATTCAATTTACAGTCGAATCTTGTTAATTCGAAGTAATTCACGCGGTGGCGCCTCCGACTGGCATTGCTCCGGGAGTAAAAGCTTAGGAGAGACCCCTCAATGTTGCACGCAAATAAAACAAAAAAAAAGAAAGAAAGAAAAAAAAACGGGGCGAAAATTTCACCCTCTCTCAAATGGCAAGGTCGCCGATTCTGCGTTGCGCCGGAACATGCGTGTACTTGCCGACTGTGCCGATGTCTCAGCCAGGCTACCGTAGCCACGCGTAGAAAATGGCAGTCAACCCTTCTTTCTCTTTTATGCTTCCTCTACTTTCTAGTCATGTGCTGACCTTGCACGCTGTGGCTACGGCGCAGAGGGAAGCAGCGGCGCTGTCCCAGGCCGGCCAACGAAACTGCCCACGCCGGCAAACGCCCGCTTCCCGATATCGGCAGAAAACGAAACTTCGGGGAGCGGGCGCCGGGCAGGCTGGAGCGGCAGTGCCTGCAGTGCCCTGCACGGCGGCGGGCGCGCACAGTGACAGTCAAAAGTGAGGGAGACTATGAGGGAGGGCGAGGGGAGCCACCGAAGTGGCGGAGTTGCCGAGGCGAAATTCGCTTCCCTGCCGCCCTCCTCCCTCACATTCCACGGTGTCCGCATGCGCCCTTTGCTGTGCTGTGCCGGCACCGCCCGCTCCCTGAAGTTTCGTTTACTGCCGTTATCATGAAGCGAGCGTTGGATGGCGTTGGCATTTTCGCGGCCCTCGCTCGCTATGCGCGCCGTGATATTTCACGACTCGCACTCAAGATTCTGGTTTCAGCCTCACTGGCTGCTCGTTCGCACCACGTGCCCTTCTTCTCCACTTAGTCTCTCTTTCTTCCTCGAGCACTCCTTGGGGTGCCCAGTTTGAGGGGAGCGTTCGCCGTCTCCGCTGACTTCCGTACTCCCAGGCAGTCGGACTGTAACCGGTATTTCGTTTCCCACAACTGCACTACAAGGGATACGTGTATACATGGAGTGCTATGGGAAAATTAACGGGAGTCTGAAAAGGACCGCACTATATCTGGTCCTGCACTATAAGCGGTTACGTTATAAGTGGTCTATATTGTATTAAGCAAGAATCCAACATCTGAACATCGATCTGTATTTGAAAATGGATAGCACCATTCAACAGAAGGTAAATTAAAATTGCCAACAGTGATTACTTCTGTACAAAAAAAAGACCATAAATGATCGCGTAGATCCTCCAGAAATCGAGGTGGTGCATCCGGTGCTCTATAAACTGCAGACAACAATGAAGTGCACCCTGAACACAACATTTTCAAAGTACAGTATAGACCACTTATAACGTAACCGTTTATAGTGCAGAACTGGCTACAACGCGGCCTTTTCCGACTCCCGTTTAACCTCCCATAGAACTCCATGTATACGCATACCGCTTACAGTGCAGCTGCGTGAGACAAAATACCAGTTATAATGTGGCTTCCGCGGGAAAATCTCGCCGACAAGGGTGGCAGCGAGCACGCTTCTCAACAAGGTGCATGCTCCCGGCCGGCGTATGCATTATTCAATGCAATAAAACTCTCCTTAATTCTGACTTATTTGGCCGCGCATCGGTTAATTCGGGCTACTTTCAGAGCTCGGTGAACGAGGAGCGCCGCAAATGTGCGACGCAAAAGAGCAAGAACGGCGCTAGCGTCCAACTGAAACAAAGCGGCCGAGCCCGCATCGCCACAGACATCAGTTGAAATCGTACGTGAATGACAGCAACGCCGAAATGCGTTGAGCCTTTTTGTGTCTTTAAAGCCTGTATTCTTATGTTTACCACCGCGCATAACACAGCGTTGGGCCGCGAGCTTTCGTAACTGAGTAGTCGTCATCTACGATCGCGTCGATAGCGGCCGCGGTTTTCACAGCGGTTGCGGCGAAACAAACAGTAGTTTTGTTTTTACTCGGTACGCGCGTCGGCCGCGTGCTTAAAAAAACTGCGTAGTCGCCATCAATGATCTCATAGATAGCGACCACCGTGGTTTCGACTTCAGTTGTTGCAGGGAATGGTAGTTAATTTGTCCAGACTCTGTGCGTGCGCCGGCGCGTGCCTACAGCACCGCAAAGTCGCCGTTCATAATCGCGTCGATAGCGGTCACGGTTTTTTCAGCAGCGGTTACAGCAAACAGTTGTTTCGTTTTGACTCGGTGCAAAGCTGTCGAGCTTGAAGAGCACCGGTTACATCGCGATTATGTTTTCGCCAGCTCACTGGCGAAAACGTAATTACGATGTGCGTGCGATAGTGCAAAGCGTGTCTACATGTTTGGTCTACATGTTTTGCATACGTGCAGGGCTCTAAAATCGTTGTTTTGGTTATAGTGCGATGCCACTTATAGTGCAGATATTCGCAACTCTGGCGACTTACGTTATAAGCGGTCTACACTAATACTTTTGTGATCATCTACCTGACGTGTCAGTGATGTTCGAATGCCATATTTTATCAAGACAGCCACACTGCCACCTCTAGTAGGACGTTTACGGCGAAGAACCTGACATGAAGGCGGAAAAACTTCAGCGTCATTAATGTCATCACGAAGCCAAGTCTCCGTGATAACAACATGAGGATCATAAAGATCGGTTCTAGTTCAGTTGATTTGTTAACGACACTACGCACTTACGTTAATAATCTTCAGTTGACTACTAGAGGATCGTACAGGTCAGTCCATTCTAGAATTACCATGACACAAAGGAGACTTTGTTTTCTTCAATGCAATGTCTCACGTGAGTAATCATGTTGCATTGATGTTTTTGTCCCTTTAAGCTTGTGTGCATTCTTAAACACTGCATGCTTCTCATTATAGTTCTGAAACTGAACTGTAATTGGTTTAGGATTGCCACGTCTGCCAAAGTGGTAAATTCTACCAACAGATAGGCATGATACCTGTAGTTTTGTTGAAAAGAAGTTTAGAACTTTCTGCTTTAAATCTGAGTCTTTCTCATTAGGATCTACCTGCATTTCAAAAATAACTAAATTTGATCGTCTACTGTGGTGTCTTCCAGATTGGTTAGTTTAGATTTCAAGACCTTGATTGATTTTTCGAGTGTTTCGACCTGGGCAGTTCGTTTTTCTATTTGAAGAAAGCGCAAAGTAAGATCAGACATTATTTGTTCCATGCTGTTTTGCTGTTCTCTTAGTGCAGCCATTTTTTCAGCTAGTTTATTTTGTCCTGCCAACGATTCCTTCAGAATTTGTGCTGTTGAAGGGCCTGGATTAGTCTTCACATCACCACGCAAAAGTAGTACACACACACAGAGAATACATCATGTGCAATCATAACACACTGTTGTGGGCGCGGCAGGACCAGAAGACCACGGTAATTACTATGAAAGCAGCTGTTGTAGCTGGGACTAACCTGCACGAAGTAGAAAAAGTGATTTCATGACCACATGCCACTTAATGGTCCGCTGGACCCACTGAAAGGTTAGCTCTGCGGACGATCCTTTATAGGCAGGTCCGATGACGTAGTCGCAGTAGATGGCGCTGTCGTCCTGACTTCAACAAAGGAAGGGGTTGCACCGTGAACTAGTTGAGATACTGTAGCACACGTGTCAGCACAGACGCGCGTGTAAGTGACGAGGCAAGATTCTGGATTGAGCCTTCCGGCGAGACTGAGTAGAAAAGGTAATTTCAAAGTAGAAAAGGCGGTTTTGTGACCACTCTCTGCTTTCTGGTCCACCGTACCCACTCCGCCACTTCGTTTCGGTTGAATGCTAGCAATGTTTTTGCTATTTTGTGTCGGACATTTGCTGCACTCCACAGTCGCTGAGCTCCGAGAGTTGTCCAAATTAACCGGTGTGTGGCCAAACACGTTTGAACTAACGAGATTTTGATTCCATTAAGTAATACATACACCTACCGGGACCAGAGAAAGAATTCGCATTAGTATTCGATTTTCCGAATTAACGAGGTTTTACTCTAGCAGCACTAAATCCCCCCAAAAATGCCTAAAAGGGCCCCTACACCAGGTGTGCAAGGTATTTGAGAACACAGGTTTGGACTGCCATTAGAAATTAACACACGGACTGTATCTGTCTAAAGCATAGCTTTGAGTTCATTAACACCTCTGTCATCTACCTTGCACATTTGTTCCAACATAACAGCATCTGTTTTAACACAGGATATGAAAATGCATGCAGTCTTAGACACATGTATGTGAAATATTATCTGAAAATACTCTTTGGGTATCTTGTATCTGAGTCATGAGACGTTAGGCTAGACATGTATATACTAAGAAAACAGGCAACACCATCCGGGAAGACATGTATCGGTATCTGTATTTCTGGTAAAACAATAAGGTATCGTGCATCTTAATATACAAGAAACTCCTGTCACAAAATCCCAACGATTCTTTGGAGTTGCTGAACGCTAGCAAATAACAGCTAGTAAAGCTTGTTTTAAGAGACAAAAATTTTTCTATTTCTTTTTGTTGGCTCACATTTGAAGTAATCAAGCAGAACCAGGAATATGAAAAATGCACAACACATAGAAGCGCTGCGCTTTCCAAATTCAACGCCTGTAGAGTTCCAGCATGCCTCAATTTTCTTGACACATCAAGGGGGGGGGGGGGGGTATTCTGTAAGAGTCCATCGAGTAGACGGTCCATTTTGGTACTGCTGATTGGCTGCGGCTGCACAAGGGAGGAGGAGACAGGTTCCCCCAGCCAGTCTCCTTCTCGCTTGTGCAGCTGCCGCCAATCTGCGACAGCCGAAATTGACAGTCCATTAAATGGACTGTTACAGAATACCCCCCCAGGACTCTGTGCGGCACGTGCAGAACTAAAGGCAATCATCTTTATTCATGCAATGCTTCTTGTTCAATCAGCTTAAGCTTGGGAACAACTTGTAGAGGCATTTTATATCACTCTGAATTCAAATAATCTATTGACTTGTAGTTGGATGGCCACGGGACGACACCAGAATGCGTTCCACAATAGGTATGATGCGATTCACAGGGGTAGAACAAGGAATGTCGCCGGAGCCAACGTTCCGACAAGGGTCTTGTCTTTGTCGGGGCGGCAACAGCTTTCCTTAGCAGAGTTTTTATGTAGGCGTAGCTCACTCTCCCCCACTATTAATGGGGGAGGAGGAGAATAAGGCTGTGCGTAGTGTGGGGTAAATGATGTCAGAGTACTAAAAAAAATGAAATACAGGGAGAAAATGAAAGATTAAGGGACAAAAGGGGTTTGGTGTTGTGATAGAAAGGGAAACAGGTGGGCGTACTGGTAATGGGTTCTTTCAAAAGTGGAGATAAAAAAGGGTAGTGGATGGAGTGAAGAAAATAAGGGTACTATATTAATCTGGCCGATATTAAGATATGAAATTGAGGTTGTCCTTTAACTCAGTAATGACACCAATTATCAGAAATTAGATTCTTATCAAACTTCAGAATACAGTAAGCTCATACATTATATGATAACAGACTTTCTAACCAGGTTATTAATCACGCTTTCTGAGAACCACTTCATGATACCGAATAATAAACAAGCAGGCTGTTTCTACCTTCCGAAAATTCATAAGGTTTCTCTAGAATTGCTTATCGCATAAATCCCAAGGCAGACCTATTGTGTGTTATACCGAGCAACTATCGAAATTCGTAAATCATCACCTGTCAAACATACCATCCATCCTTTATTTAGAATAAATCAGACTTCCTTCAAATTATAGATTCCATTATTGTGACATAAACACACTCTGATCAGGCTATTCTTGCAACTTTGGATGTCTCTGCCCTGTATGCAAATATACCTATTAAAGAAGAAATTAAAGCAGTCTTGGAATCACTCGAAGATAGCACGCAAGCACACCCTGTTGAAGCTTACTTTTCATTACTGAAGTTAGTCCTCACTCTTAACTATTTTGAATTGGATTCAACCCACTACCTACCGATTTTTGGAATTAGCATGGGAACCCCTTTTGTGTCGACATATGCCAAAATCTTTGAGGCTGAATTGGAGCTGTTAAAATCATCCATGTTAAAACCTGGCACCTATGTCCACTACATAGATAGCATCTTCATTATATGAGAACATGGCATAAATGCACTAAACGCATTCATTAGTCATTTTAAATTACTTTCACACGACTAGTATGAAGGCACGCGGCCAGCTGCCAACGCAGTGTTATATGTGCGGCAATAAACGCAAGACTGTATAAAGGCTTTAAGGGCACAATTAGGCACGAAGCGTTCCTGTGTTGCTGTCAGACATGTTTCACGTACTATTTCCACTGACAACAAATGACGATGCGGACGGATGCTGACTCAGCCGCTTCGTTTTGGTTGGATGCTAGCGCTGTTTTTGCTCTTTTTCGTTGCGCATTTGCGGTACTCTGCGCATTTATTTTTGTAATCCTCCGACATGTACATCAGCACCTACGCTATCGGCCCCGATCTACAAGCGGGAGAAATGCGCATGGTGGTAAGTTACGGCCTCCGTGACTTAAGCGCAAAAGCTTGGGCACATGGCCCATTTATGGAGGCTGGGTGACTACAAGCTGATGGCGGATTTATTGCGCAGTTCATGCGTTTCTGTTACGCACTGTGATAGTGCTTTTTGACACTCGGGAATGGGTAATAGAGGTTCTCTAATGGAGGACCTCTCGCGTTTGCCATCCTAGCCACTTGGTGACCGCGGAACCAGTGAAAATTTATCAGTGGGTCGCGGAACCCCAAGGAGGGGCCTGCGGAACCTCTGGGTTCCGCGGAACCCACTTTGGGAACCCACGGCTTACAGCAATGTTGCTCTTTTTTGAGCGAACATTTTTGTATGGCATCGTCGTTTTCGTGAAGGTCGGGAGGCGGTCACGGACGACCTCAGACCTGGCCATCCGGTAACCGTTTCGAACTGACGAAAATGTTGAAAATTGCAGGAAAAGCTGGCGGAAAATTGTTGTCGGTCCCTCAGTATGATTGCGGAGGACTTGAACATTGGTAAGGATACTGTTCGGAAGATCGTGGAACAAGATCTACAGAAGAGGAAGATTTGTTCCAGATTTGTGCCCCTCAGTCTGACAGCAGAGCAAAAAGAAGACGACCGGGTGTCTTCGTGTCAGGAGTAGGTCCAAATAGCCAAAAATTACCCAGAATGGTTTAAGAAAACCATAACTGGTGATGAATCACTCTTCCACGCATACTATCCTGCCACAAAGACAATCAGCAGCATTGGTAGGGAAGAATTCCCTATGACAAAAAAAAAATCTCCGCATCCAGAAATCACGTGTGAAGACAATGCTAGTGGTGTTTTTCGACTGGCACCCGCCGCGGTGGCTAAGGCGTTGCGCTGCTGAGCACGAGATCGCGGGGTCGAAACCCGGCCACGGCGGCCGCATTTCGATAGAAGTGAAATGCAAAACGCCCGTGTGCTTGCGTTGTTATCGTCATCATCATCAGCCTATATTTTATGTCCACTGCAGGATGAAGGTTTCTCCCTGCGATCTCCAATTACTCCTGTCTTGCGCTAGCATATTCCAACTTATGCCTGCAAATTTCCTAACTTCATCATTCCATCTGGTTTTCTGCCGTACTCGACTGCGCTTCCCTTCTCTTGGTATCCATTCTGTAACTCTAATGGTCCACCGGTTATCCATCCTAAGCATTACATCGCCTGCCCAGCTCCATTTCTTCCGCTTAATGTCAACTAGAATATCGGCTATCCCCGTTTGTTCTCTGATCCACACCGCTCTCTTCCTGGGCCGGTATTTTGTAGTGATGCCTTTAATGTCATAATGCCTTTTCGCGCTTATCGCGCTTGGTCAGTGGTCGGAGCGACGGTCCGCTCGCATTATCAACGGGATCAGCCGGCCGTGAGCGGTGAATGATAAGACTAGGGTAGAATAAGTCATAATGCCTTGCTACAAAATCGTGACCCTATCTCTTAACGTTAGTCCTAAGATTTTTCGTTCCATCGCCCTTTGTGTGGTCCTTAACTTGTTCTCAAGCTTCTTTGTTAACCTCCAAGTTTCTGCCCCATATGTTAGCACCGGTAGAATTCAATCATTGTACACTTTTATTTTCAACGACAGTGGTAAGCTCCCAGTCAGGATTTGGCAATGCCTGCCATATGCACTCTTCCCCTCGTCATGTCTTTCAAGGCCCTTCTAACTTCGTTGTGGTTCGCTTCCATTGTAGTGCACGTTAAAGAATGCCAGGTGGTCAAAATAATCCGGAGCTCTCCACTACGGGGTGCCTCATAATCAGAACTGGTTTTGGCACCTAAAACCCCAGAAAGAAGTTTTTCGACTGACAAGGTGTTGTGCGTGAAGAATTCACTCCAGAAGGACAAGCTGTGAATGCTACGATGTACGGAGACATTTTAGCACGCTTACTGCAGAGAATGCAACGGGTTCGTCCGGAAATGGTTGATTCAGGTGACTGGCTCTTGTTCCACGACAATGGACCGTGCCACAGAGCCATTAAAGTACAGAGATTTTTGGCAAAAAAAAAACGATGACATGTTTCAACCATCCTCTTACTCACCTGACCTGGCCCCAGCAGACTATTTCTTCTTTCCAAAGGTCAAAATGAGGTTAAAAGGAAGATATTTTAGTTAGACAACTCACTCTCGCACATACAAAGGGCTGTGATGAAGGAATTCTCAACACTGTCGGACAAGAAGACTTCCAGAAAGGAATACAGAAACTATTCAGAATACAGAAACCGTTCTGTGTGACAGTACGTTGCGGCTTGTGACCTCTGCCAGTGACGCAAGACTCCTGCCCTACTGCCTGCTGGCAGCCTTCAGCCCCTCGATATCCCTGATGAACCATTTTTCCGGGTGGGACTCGATCTTCTAGGGCCTTTTCCCATGTCAACCACTGGCAATAGATGGGTTGCAGTCGCTACTGACTACGCAACGCGGTACGCTGTTACACGAGCACTTCCCACCAGCTGTGCTACTGATGTAGCCGATTTCCTTCTTCACGACGTGATCCTGCGCCACGGTGCTCCTCGTCAGTTAATCACGGACCGCGGCCGCTGCTTCCTGTCTAAAGTAGTCGATGACATTCTTCGTTCTTGCTCGACCAATCACAAGTTCACCACTGCGTACCATCCACAGACAAACGGCCTTACTGAACGCCTCAACCGTACTCTCACAGATATGCTTGCTATGTACACCCGGCGACAAAATAAGCCGGGACATGAAGTCTGAGAAAAAGCTGAATATCTTCGTAGCCTCACAACGTAGCCTGGTATTTGCATTTCAGGCTTCGACTAAAATATGCTAACAATATTGCCGTATACAGTTTTACTTGCTACTGCTACAGGCTACGAAGATATTCAGCTTTTTCTCAGACTTCATGTCCCGGCTTATTTTGTCGCCGGGTGTACGTGTCTGAGGGCCACCGAGACTGGGACATTAACTTGCCTTTTGTGACCTTCGCCTACAACTCTTCTCGTCACAACACAGCTGGCTACTCACCTTTTTATCTACTGTTTGGCTACGACCCACCATTGCCTATGGACACCATACTTCATCCTCACGCACACACATCCTCTGCCTATGCTCGTGATGCTCTTGCCCGTGCTGACATTGTCCGTGAGGTTGCCCGCGATCGCTTGTCGGCTTCACAAGTCAATCAAAAATGTCTCTATGACCGCCGACACTGGGAGGTGAACTTCCCTCCAGGATCGCTCGTCTTTCTGTGGTTCCCGTCACGTCGCGTTGGCCTATGCGAAAAACTCCTCTCCCGTTATGCTGGCCCTTACCGCGTCGTACGCAAAGTCACTAATGTGACCTATGAAATCGCTCCGCTAAATCTTAAGTCGGCCTCTGCAACAATCGCGAGTGACATAGTTCATGTCTCGCGCCTTAAACCGTACCACTCTCGGCCCGGGCCCTAATTGCGCCGGGATGGTGCTTCTGCCGCCGCTGGTAATGTCACGAGCAGCGATCCTGTGGTCGGTGCTTGGACGATGACGATGACGGCGTGGCTTTCTGGTGTGCACGCGCTTTCCTGAACGATTGCTGTAGCGTTGTGCGCCTTACCTTGCAAATATATCTATTGTATATATATTCTCCCCGTAACAATATGAAAGCGTGGTGATGTGTCACTAAGTATATATATATATATATATTGTGAGCGCATTTTGGGCATATCGTCGTCGTCATCTGTACAAGACTCATCATCTTGTGTGAGCGCTATTTGTGCATATCGTCGTCATCATCTGTGCATACGACTCATCATCATCTTTCGTATCGTGCGGTGCTTCGTCTCTGCCTCGGGTGGCTGCTTGGAAATAAAGGCATCACATTGGTCGACGTCTCACAAGTGGTGGAGGTGCTTTGATTCCCACGTCCTCTTACTTTCCTGATTCCCTGGAGCTCCAGTCCGGTCGTTGTTTGCTCTCTCCTAACCTCTGCTCAGCCAGCTGGGCCTACCTGGACGGTGAACACCAAACACTGCAATCCTCCCGTCTTTGCCGGCCTCCGCGGCGATGATGTGGAAGATTGGCTCGATCACTACAACAGACCAGCGACGTCAACCGACTCTTCACTTGTTCACTTGTCGTTCACTTGTTCTTCTATAACTTTGCGCTCCGAAGGTGACACACGGTACGGGCGACGGCGAATGATGCGAGAGCCGTCTGTTTCAATTCGATGAGTAGTTACAGTGGTCTGACCCAGGCCTCGCGAAGAAACGTCAAAACAAGCATCATGCTTCATTAAAGTGGTGAGGAGTGCATTGGTCTGGGCCGAATTGAGATCTGCACTCAAGGTGGCCTTAATAGCACTAGTGTGGCCTTCTGCAGGCGTACAATGCGCAGAAGATGTGGCAGGCGAAACACTGACGACACATACCGGCGCAGCGTCGGCGAGCTTGACGACACTAGACCCTTTCGGCAGTAGTAGTGGCTCAGGAGTCATATTGTCACGAGCAATGGCAAAGACAAAGACATTGTAGTGGGGCTGGGTCAGAGGCTCTCTTGTCGGACTGAAAACCTGCTGGAACCTGTGCGCTCTGTGCAGTCTTGACTAGGCAAGCGCTAGCCGTTCACGGTTAATTAAATACTCCCCGTAACATCTTTTTGGTGGAGGTTGCGGGCTCTATTCCACCCGGCCCTGGATCTTCGGAGTGGACGCCACCTTTCTCCCACCTCCATGGCCGAAGACAGTACGCAGTCATCGCAGCCCGCGCCTGCGGCGCCGCCGACCGTGGTCCTTTCGCAGCCCCTCGACCCCGGCACATTTTGCGGCACGGACAACAAAGACGTCGACGATTGGCTCCTCTTGTACGAGCGCGTCAGCAAGCACCACAGGTGGGATGAGACTCTAATGCTTGCCAACGTCATTTTCTACCTACGGGGCACGGCTCGGGTGTGGTTTAACACGCACGAAGAAGAACTTACAAGTTGGGACCTATGCAAGGAGAAGATGCGTGCACTGTTTGGCCGATCGGCCGCGCGCCAAATGACAGCCCGGCACGAGCTGGTGGCCAGAGCTCAGACGTCCACGGAGTCGTACGTCGCATACATTCAAGACGTACTAGCCTTGTGCCGTACCATTGACAAAGACATGCCAGAGACGGACAAGGTTGGCCACGTGTTGAAAGGCATAGCTGACGATGCCTTCAACATCCTCATGTGTAAGAACTGCACCACGGTTGACTCCATTATCACTGAATGCCGGCGGTTTGAACAAGCCAAAAGCAGGTGGATTACTCAGCGCTTTAACAGACTCCCGAATACAGCTGCGACATCCTCGTGCGATGATCCCGTGACGCCCCCTCCGTTCTCGCCGCCTAACAACTTGGCCAGGATTGTTCGCCAGGAGCTCGAAGCCATGGCTCCACCCGCTTATCAGGCACCTGCTCACGACCATTTGGCGACAATCTCTCTCATTCAGGCCGTCGTACGTCAGGAGGTTGCCAATATGGGCGTCGTATTTCCACAAGCGCCTAGTTACGCCCCTCCGCCCATGTGCGCGTCTGGTCCTCCCACTGAACACCACAACGCCCCAATTGTTGCTGCTGCCACTTCCGCTCCCCGGTTCACACCCCGCTACCGCAACCCTTCTGAGTGGAGGACGCCTGACGATCGACCAATCTGTTTTTCTTGCTCTCGCGTCGACCACATTTCACGCCACTGCCGCAATCGTCGGAATTACCGACCAAGTTTCCTCGGTGCCCGCCGCCAAGATCGTGGCCCGTACTACAGCACATCTTTTCTTGACGACCAACTCCCGGCCCGTGATCCTCACCATCTTTCTTTCTCAGAATCGACCTACGCCGATATTGCCGCACAAGGACACTGGTCCAGCCGATCGCCGTCACCTCAGAGTCGCCAGTCGTGCTCCCCTGAACGCCGTCGCTCTTCTTCTCCGGCTTCCTCTGGACACCACCCGGGAAACTGTGCAGCTCCGGGAGGTGAGGCTGCATTGACGACAAGGACCGCAAAACCTCTATCGACCCCTACTTCAAGACGCAATTTGCTCGGTGTTCTCGTCGACGGCGTGCCCGTTACTGCTCTCATCGATACTGGCGCCCACATATCTGTTATGAGTTCTACGCTCCGACGCCGCCTACGCAAAGTGCTGACACCTGCCATCTCTCCTACTGTGCGAGTAGCTGACGGCACCCGAACACCTGTTCTTGGCATGTGCACTGCCCGCGTTACTGTTGCCGGCCACCACACTTCAGTTCTCTTCGCCGTTCTCGACGCTTGCCCACATGATGTCATTCTTGGCATTGACTTCTTGAGCGCCCACTCTGCCCTCATCGATTGTTCTTCTGGCATTTTGCGGCTCGAACTGCCATTGTGTCCTGATGACACCGCATCAAGTAACGCTCGCCTACGTTCCCTGGAGTTTCTACGACTACCCGCGCAGGCTGCTACCTACGTCCTTATGTCACCGTTTCCCCCAGTCCCTGATGGTGAATATGTGGTCGCTCCCCTCACAGATCTGATCCTTTCGCGCAACATCGCACTTCCCCATACCGTAGTGCTTATTGCCAACAACAAAACGTTGCTTCCAGTCCTCAACTTTTCTAATTCGACCCATGTTCTTCCTCAAGGAATTTCACTAGCCGAACTGTCACCTTTGGAAGAATGTATTGTTTCTGCATTCGCTGCTGACGCTGAGACCGCGACGCAACCTGCCATACCGGCGCCAACCCAGGCACTTCTGGACAAAATGATATCCCCCGACCTCCTACCTTCCCAAAGTGCAGCACTCCGTGGTGTCCTATTTTCGTACCTGGACGTATTTGATGTTGCGAACAGTCCACTAGGACGTACACATGTAGTGACCCACCGCATCGACACTGGAGACGCCAGCCCCCTTCACAAGCACCCTTACCGAGTATCTCACTCTGAGCGCGAAGTCATCCAAAAGGAGGTAAAGAAAATGCTTGATAAAGATGTTATAGAGCCTTCCTCTAGCCCTTGGGCATCCCCTGTAGTGCTTGTGAAAAAGAAGGACAACAGCTGGCTATTCTGCGTCGATTATCGCCATTTCAATCGGGTAACGAAGAAGGATGTGTATCCTCTCCCACGAATTGATGATGCGCTCGACTGCCTCCATGGTGCCAAGTATTTCTCGTCGCTAGATCTCCGCTCGGGATATTGGCAAATTGCCGTCGATGACCGCGACCGCGAGAAGACCGCATTCATCACACCCGACGGCCTCTACCAATTTAAGGTTATGCCTTTTGGGTTGTGTAATGCTCCTGCAACTTTTGAACGCATGATGGACACTCTTCTACGCGGTCTGAAATGGTCGACCTGTCTTTGTTATCTGGACGACGTCATCGTTTTCTCGCCCAGCTTTGACAGCCACTTCCCTCGTCTGTCGGCCATTCTCGACATCTTTCGCCGGGCTGGCCTCCAGCTCAATTCGTCTAAGTGTACCTTTGGGCGCCGCCAGATCAAATTACAGTGGAATATCGATGATACGAATCTCACGGGGTCACGAAAAATATTCGTATTAGCCGAAATTCGTATCATTGAAACACAATTAAAACTAGCTAAATTATCAGATCAGATCAGATCGCGAAAATCGCGAGAAAAATTCGTTTTTGGCAACTACGCGTTTCGGTATCTGCAACGCCTAATCTACGCTGAATCAAAATGGTTTGGCTGAAAACGCACTAAAAGTGGCCGAAAAAGATTTATTCGTCAGTGCCCAGGGCGAGAAAACAGCTTTAAATCGCGCAAAATCACCACAATTTACGAAGACATATCTCGTATTTCCCGCCACCGAGCGCCGCCATCTTGGTATTGTTCGAAAGCTCAAAGTTTCGCCGTTCCGCTTCTCAATCGTCCGTCATCGCAATCTTGTAATAAACGCGCAAACACAAAAGCGCGGGTCTGCGATAGGTAGTCACACGGGCCCTCCGATGAAAGCGGGTCTCCGATTGGCTGCCGTGCTGAAAGGCGTCTCTCCATTGGTTGCTGCTGTGGCAGGGGCAAGATGGCAACCGCAGTTGTCTGCTTCGTAAACCACGCCGGCGTCTTCACTTTACACGCAGAATTCGGATTACTGACAGCTCCCAGGCTAGTGATGGATCGTCGCTTGTAGGAGAAGAAATTTTGGACGAAGCACGCCTTCCGAATACGGACGTGCAAGCCTCCTACGGCAAGAAAAAGTTGTCGCAGTTTCACCTGAAAGGTGAAGAATCAATTGCGATAGCAAATTTGTAGAGAGCTATACGGAGTAATGATAGTAGCTTTATCAGCTGTATAAACTTGGACATGCAGCAGCACCGGCAACACGCAGAACTGTTGTCGACGCCGTCGGCGTTTTGCCCGCGTTCGCACAAAATGCGTGCGGCGTTGGTGACTGTTGCCGGAGCCTCTGATATAAATAGGTACTTGGTGCCGCAGCTAAACGTCCCCTCCCTTCCCCCCCCCCCCCCCACGGCCTTTCGTGCGTCAGAAGAAGGCGCGTTTGCTCTACATACATGGTGATTGTAAAGGAGGAAAGAGACGCCTACTTCTGCAGCCCTTAAGGGAGCACTGCACAGAACGCGCGTTTGTTCTCCGCCGTGCGTTCACTCCCCGTGAAAGCGCGCGTCCCTCGCGCCCTTTAACTCGCACATACAGCGTTCGGAGGCGCGCGGCGACGATTTCATCTCGATTGACGTCATACGGAACCTCACGGCGACGGCGACGCCGACGGCAGAAATCTGCTTTGGAGTGTCCATATAATTGCTATCGCAATAAAATACGGCGATTAGCGGGAGAAGCGGAGGAGCACCCGACTGAACGTGCCGCGCTACCTTGCACCGTGGATTACGTGCTGCGCTATCTTGCACCGTGTCACTACAGCAGCAAAACCGACAATCGCCCTGTGCCATCGGCACCGATAACGCAGTCGACGGAAGACGCGCCAACGGAGGCTCCCTACAGCCGCGCGAATCAGCCGAGATCGTATCTCGGTAGACATAGCTCGCTGCGACTAGGCAAAATGGCGCAAACACAAAGAACGCGGCCTGAAGCACAGCAGCCCCTGCGTCCGATGGGCGGCCGCCGAAGAGGAGGAAAAGCACAAAAGCACCAAAAGTGCCACCGCTTCAAACTCTTCGTGCCCAGTCGAGGCCTCCGCGCTGTCCGTCGCCGTGTCCGCGCCTCCGCACCAAAAGACAAAGGGAGAAAGCGCGTGACTGCGCGCTGTTCTCTTTCACGGCCATCGGTGGGGCGGCGTTTATTCGTATCAACCGACGCAGGTCGAAAATCGATTTGTAACAACCGCTCTCGAGCACGTTGCAAAGTAATGGGGCTCGGCCGGGACCATGTAAAACTTCGTATCATCCGGAAATTCGTATTAGCCGTGATCGTATCATCGAGATTCCACTGTACTTGGACACTTAGTCGACGCTACTGGTGTCCAACCAGACCCTGACAAGGTCCGTGCCGTCCGCGAGTTCCCAGTTCCACGGTCCACTCAAGAAGTACGCAGCTTTCTTGGGCTCTGCTCCTACTTTCGCCGCTTTGTTCTCAACTTCGCAGACATTGCTCGACCCCTCATGGACCTACTCAAGAAGGATGCGGCCTTTTCTTGGGGCGCGGACCAAGCGTCTTCCTTTGCGTCGTTGATTTCTGCCCTCACTACACCACCTGTGCTGGCTCATTTTGACCCGGCTGCTAGAACAGAACTTCGCACTGACGCAAGCGGCCATGGCATTGGTGCTATCCTCACCCAAACACAGAACGGAGCCAACCGTGTGATAGCGTATGCTAGTCGTCTTCTGTCACAGTCGGAGAAGAATTACACAATCACTGAGCGGGAGTGCTTAGCTCTCGTCTGGGCTGTCGCGAAATTCCGTCCGTACCTATATGGACGGCCGTTCGTGGTCATAACAGATCATCATGCGCTCTGCTGGCTTTCAACACTCAAAGACCCCACAGGGAGGCTCGGCCGTTGGGCATTACGATTACAGGAGTACACGTTCTCGGTAGTGTACAAATCTGGCAAGTTGCACAATGACGCCGATTGCCTCTCCCGCCATCCCGTTGAACCATCCGACTCCACTGAAACGGACCCCGACACCTATGTCTTGGCGATAACAGACTTCACCCATGTGGCCGACGAACAACGTCGAGATCCATCTTTGCTCTCTCTTATTGACCGTCTGCAATCCGGCACCCTCGACCCTTCCCTCAACATGTTCTTGCTTCAGGATAACGTTCTTTACCGCCGCAACATGCACCCCGACGGCGCAGAACTCCTGCTCGTTGTCCCGCATCATCTGCGCAGGGATGTCCTCATCCAGTTTCATGACGCCTCCACTTCCGGGCACTTAGGCGTCTCCAGAACTTATGATCGCATACGACGACGCTTTTTCTGGAAGGGCCTTTATCGGTCCGTTCGCCGCTACGTAACATCTTGTGACCTGTGTCAGCGTCGGAAGAAACCTGCGACTCTACATTGACGTTCCAGCCGAGCCATTTCATCGAGTGGGCGTGGACTTGCTGGGTCCCTTTCCAATTTCCACGAAAGGCAACAAATGGATTGCAGTCGCTACGGATTATACCACTCGATTTGCAATTACTCGAGCGTTGCCAACCAGCTGCGCCACAGACGTAGCCGACTTCCTACTGTACAACGTCATCCTCCAACATGGTGCTCCACGTCACCTGCTCACAGATCGCGGTCGCTGCTTCCTGTCTCGCGTGGTTGACGATCTACTTCGATCATGTGCTACTCATCACAACTTCACGACCTCATATCACCCTCAAACTAATGGACTCACCGAACGCTTAAACCGTACACTGACCGACATGCTTTCCATGTACGTTTCCGATGACCACCATGATTGGGACGTTGCACTCCCGTTCGTCACATTTGCATACAACTCATCGCGTCATGAAACTGCCGGCTACTCACCCTTCTATCTTCTCTTTGGACGCCATCCCTTACTACCCTTTGACACCTTGCTCCCTTCTGATCCGGCCTCCACGTCCACGACTTCCTATGCGCAAGATGTCATCACGCGTGCGCTCGTCGCGCGCACAGTAGCCCGCGCTCGGCTCACGTCATCGCAGACCGCACAAAAGGCCATCTACGATCGTCGACACCGGGATACTGATTTTCCAGCGGGCTCTCTCGTCCTTCTCTGGCTCCCATCTCGTCGCGTCGGCCTGTAATGTCGCGGTACGTCGGACCCTATCGCGTGCTGCGCCAGGTGACTCCTGTCACCTATGAGATATCTCCCATGGCATCCACCTCATCGACTGCCGCACCGCGAACTGACATCGTACATGTTTCCCGCCTCAAACTTTACAACTGTGATAATCCATTTTGATCACAACAAGCACCGGGACGGTGCTTCATCGGCCGGGGATAATGTCACGAGCAATGGCAAAGACAAAGACATTGTAGTGGGGCTGGGTCAGAGGCTCTCTTGTCGGACTGAAAACCTGCTGGAACCTGTGCGCTCTGTGCAGTCTTGACTAGGCAAGCGCTAGCCGTTCACGGTTAATTAAATACTCCCCGTAACAATATTAAAGGCTGTGAGGCTGGCATAGCCACTCGAGAACTGGACCAAGCAAGAAGCGATCGCGAGTCCTCGAGAAATGCAGCGCTGAGAAGGTACAACCAATGCGTCTCCGTCGACAATGTCTGTTGATTCAACGGTAAGAATACGTTCTTCGTCTGGTGGGATAATAAAATCCGCTGCTGCAATGAGGTTGGGACACGGGGAATCGAAAACGGGATAAGTCTCGGTGTCGCTGATGTGTATGCTTGGGTCGTCGCACGAAATTAGTACAGAAGCAGCGGACAGGAAGTCCCATCCTAATATCATCTGATGAGCGCACGTCGAAAGCACCGCAAGTTGCACATGATGACGAATACCGTCTATCAGAACGTGAGCTGTTCACTGTCCGATAGGAAAGATGGGAACGGCATTGACTCCACATAGGACCAGATCAACATACGGTGTTTGCACTTTTTGCAGAAGAAAGCACAGTGCACGATGCATAACAGAAATAGCGGCTCCAGTATCTACAAGGGCGTCGACAGAAACACCTTCCACACAAACCGAGAGCAAATTGGCGGGGCGAGCAGGAAGAATTGGGAAAGTCCGACACGATGCAGTTTCTCCTCCAAAAACTGCAGCCTCTAGTTTTCCGAACGGGTGTCCAAAACATCGGAAGCAGCACGCAAGGGTGATAAGGAACGGCGGTAAGGTGAAGGAGAGCGACGCCAAGGCGAGCGGGATGCCCGAACCATGTCCTGGGAAGGTGAAGGAGAGCAACCAGAAGAGGTTGTGTACGGTCCGGGAACGTAGGAATCTAACCCTGGTGTCCTGTCTCGCTCAAAGGTGGCGTAGCCTCACCTTTCACCTGGGTGACGCCCGGGAACGTAGGAATCAAACCTAGGTGCGCTGTCTCGCTCAAGGGTAGCATAGCCCCGCCTTTCATCCTGCTGACGCCGACGGCAGTAGCGAGAAATGTGGCCGCGAATACCGCAGTAGAAACAAACCGGTCACGACGACCGCCACGGAGAGTAGTACGGCTGTGCAGGAGTATTCGCTGCCAGCACAGCTAGGGGGGGTCGCGGTAAGCTTCGGCAGGTGGAGACTCAACGGTCGAAGGAGGCCGGGAGGCAATTTCGGCATAACTTGGCGGACGGAATGGTTCGGTAGACTTGTCCATTTGGGTGTTTGTCATCGACGCCAGTTCGTCCTTGATGATGTCACGCACTCCACAATGAGCGAGGCGAACGGTCGCAAGCGTCGCAGGTCCCGAAAGACGTCCGTGAAGTTCCTCCCTGTTGAGAGTACGTATCAAGGCTTGCAACTTGCATGAGGCGCGTGGCAGGCGAATAGACTGGAGCGTGTCTAGACGTTGGCATGCTGTGATAATATCACCATCGCAGTTTGGGCTCTGCTTGACGAGAGCATTAAAGGCAACTGTGTTGATGCCCTTCAGTATATGGCGAACGCGGTCAGCTTCCGCCATGTTACTCTGTGCGCGGCGGCAGAGAGCGAGGACGTCCTCAATGGTAGGATGTATAGGACTCGTCCTGTTCTTGTATGCGCGTTGCCAGCCTCTGTTTCGCGATTTTGGAGCATCCAGAATATATATATGCTTGATTTCAAAGAAAGATATGCCGTTTGCCTTGAATTGTTAACCTTGCGTTTTGTGTTTATGCCACGAAATTTTCCGACCAACGAGAGGTATACAGCTTGGCTGTCAAAATTATGCGTGGCTCTGCTACCGCAAACACCAGAGACCAGCGGAGCTGGGGAAAGCCTAGCAAATTAGTGGCAAACCACACACTTAGTTTCCTGGCGCTCAGGATTTCTACACGATGTTCTGCGTAGTATCGCGATGAATTCAACTGGCCATGTTTCACAAGCCTCCGGATCTTCATTTCTTCGCCTACGCGAACTCTCGGCTTCCCTCAATCTAAACTCGGGATCTTCTCTTCTGCGAATCTTCTGCGACGCTTGGTTTCAGCTTCCCTAGCACTCGCTTCAGTCTTTCGGAAGCAACTAGCACGGCCGCTGGATAAAAATTACTCCATCTCCCGCTAAAGGGAACCATGTGTGGATGCGAAGCAGCGGGGTGATCGTTAGCTTAAGCGCTGATCGTTGGTCTTGCGACGTTCCATGTTTCCGTGACACAGAGCATGTCTGCTTTGGTTAGCACAGGATCACGTTCGATGTCTCTGGCGTGTGCGTTGAGGGACCGGCTGTTTAGCAGTGCTATAGTGAACTCCGTTTCGGGGTCGATGTCTTCTCGGAAAGCGCGGGGGTAACGCTGAGTGACGGTGTCGAGACGATGGTTGTCGAGGCGTTTGAATTCGTCGATCATGTTCTTGTCCACGTTGTCGTTCTTGTGGTAGAAATGATAGTCATCGGCAGCGTTACCGGCGCTGCTCAGGAGAGAGAATGAGGCGTGCGCGCTCTGTCATTTTCATACCGCGGAACTACCGTGGCGCCCCCAGCGGAGTATGCAGCTGTCGCACCACCTGTCGTGCGCGCCGCTCCGTAGAGTAGAGGATTCCTAGAGGACAGAAAGGTTGGAGCGTAGGAGAGGAGAGAGAGGGGGAGGGGACGCGCATGTGCTCTTGGAGTGTGGGACGCAGGCGCCGCTCCATAGAGTAGAGGATTCCTAGAGGAGAGAAAGGGGGGAGCATAGGAGAGGAGAGGGGGAGGGGACGCGCATGCACTGTGGGGTGTGGGACACCGTGGGACGGAAGGAGGGATGGACAAAGCCCCCGCCATAAGCTGCTTCGCATCTAAAAAAAGGTGCGGCCCGTTGCGTGGCGCCGAAACGGCGTCTCGGGCCTAGTTCTGCTCACGCCCGCTCTGGCGCCACTGCTCGGGTACAGCCGTTCACGGAGAAGCGTTTCCAGAGCCACGTTTGTACGCGCGACAGTGACTCTAATCAGGCCGTAAATAACGAGCTGTATAGTTGCACATTACAGGTTGAATATTAAAGTCCTTATTAGAAGTGCCGATTACGCCAAATATGTGAAAAGTCTGCCCTAGGAGTGCCAATCTTTTATAGAGTGAGCCTCAATGCTCTCCATGAAGGCTGCCCGCTCGACTCGCATGAAATGAAAAGAAGTGCTCTATTATGAATAATCAGGACTGGATTTACGTGTTTCTTCAAGACGACTTCAAAACGATCGATCGCGTTTGTTTACAAGATAATGAATGCGAAGGTATCGCTCAGCGAAAACAGTCCACGGCGCCGCACCCGATCCAGCCCAGCTTCGTTCTTCTCTTCAGCCGAACTCCGCTCGCACGTTTCAGTATTCTCTCTACGCTGATAGTGGCACAGCCACTATAGGTAGGTAGGTAGTCGGAAGAATCTTCACCCCGTTTTTATAGGGGCAAGACTGCGGGCTGCTCCCATGTTGGGACAGGAAGGCCAAGCCTCACCGCCGCATCGTGGGCCTTCTGGACAGCCCGGAGTTGATCAATCCATTCATGGCTCTTTTTACATAAAAAAAAGGTGCGGCCTGCCGCCAGTTGGCGAGCGCGTCTCGGCTGAGTTGACAGTTGCGGCCGCTGTTTTTCCTGAGCTCACACACAAAAAAATTTTCCTGGGCTGCGCGTTCTTTTTTTTTGTATGTGCGGCAGATAACCGGGAAATAAAGTCGGGACTGCAGTTGGAAGCACAAGCCCAATATTCGTGTTCTTTTTATAGTCATTCTCAGTAAAATGTAATGAACATACCAGCGACCTGTCGCTTGGCTCTCACTTGCTTCCTTCCCTGACGGCCCTTGGCGAGAAATATTCTTCAGCCACGCTTCCCGATGCTGTAGATCGCAGGGGAATTCGTGGTACTTCACAGTAGCGTCTCTTCTCGCGTTCGAGTTGCACAGCGGCACACAACAGCTTCGCGGCATCACACCGCTAGAAAAAACCATCTGCCACACACGCGCACACCAGAGAACCGTACTCAAGCACAAGAAACGTACATGAGACAAGCTGCTCACACACACGATCACACAACAAAAGCACACGAGAATGCGCACGAAAAAGCACATCAACATGCATAAATCCTGAGGCAACCACATTATAGCACGAACCGGCGTCTGCCTTGCATACCGTAGCAGTGGTGCCCTCACCAAAAACAGCGGCCGCAACTGTCAACTTAGCCGAGACGCGCTCGCCCATTGACGGCGACGCAACGCAGCAGGCCGCACCTTTTTTTTTTATCCAGCGGCCGTGCAACTTGTTGAAACCTGCCTAGCCGCCGCCAGAGGCATCAACTGTAGTCAACGGGCACCATGCGCGTTCGGCGTTGGCAGCAGCTCTACGCGTCCCACTACCACATGCCTCACTCCTCCTCTCCACCTCGCATCCGCTATGCTGTGTGATGCTATTTTTATACTCTGCTTTCACTCTCTCTCAGCTCTCTCTCCCCGAGCTCGGCGAAGCTATTGCACAGCTAGTATGGGGTATGGAGTTTTGTGTTTACACACAAAATTTTCCGACCAACGAGAGGTATACATCTTCGCTGTAGAATGCTGCTGAGGAAGTCAGTTGCTGGCCGCATTGTCCAAGTCGCCGTGTCAGAACATTGGCTCCTACGACATTCCTGCTTCTACCATTGGTAATCACTTCAAGCCTTCATGTTACCTTTGGTGTTTGAACACCAAGTATGATACCTTCTTGTAGGAACCAAAGGAATCGCTGTGGAACGGTGACTGCTGGCCACTGACAAGATCTAAATTGTTTGACAAGATCTAAATTGTTTGATGATAGTAGGCGTGCTATCTCAGATGGCACATATTTTGCTGTTTCTTGATCTTTAACTTTGTCTATGTAGGATGTGTCTTTTACAAGACCATGATCAGTAGCACATACAAATCTAACTTTAAAAGAGTACTTACTGGACATTCTTCACTTGTCTTTTTTTTTTTTTTTTACATGAAAAGCGGTTGAAAAATTTCACGCAGAATCTCCTGTGGGAGTTATCTAAATGATGCGTAAGATTTGCTACTAATCACCTGCTCTTTTGTCGTCGTATTCTGCTGTGTTTGGTATAATTGCGAGAAACTGAAAGAATCGTGAAACGGAGAAGCGCGGTTGCAACACCGAAATGTTAACGTAGACGACGATCATGAAGAAGAGGCGAGTAGTAGCAATGTTCACTCATGTTATAGATAACTCCCAGAGGATGTCGACGTGGGATGAAGTGACGAAGAGAGATTTTGTAAATGGAGCAAATATATACATTTACTGTGTACACTGTCTCTTGTTTCGTTCTTGTTTCGTTTCTTCTTTATCTTCAGATTGGATGGTGGTACGCTTGGATGATGCTGCTGCTTCGTGAAAGATGAGCACTGGCCGATGCGTGATGTAGTACGTGATGTAATTGAACAGTGCCACATTTGGTAGACCTTGTACATAGACATGGTGGATGAAGTTGCCTCCTCTCGATGCGAACCATGATCAACCGTACTCCCGCGGCGACAGCTTATAGCGCGGCCGCGCGGGCCCTATCTTGAATGTAATGGGGACAGAGTGCGCGAAGTGCCCATGTGTGCTTTGTTTTCGCCGCTGAGTTCGCGTTGAAGCGAGAGGCAGCGCAAAGGTAATTTTGCTCGCTACAGCGGGCCCTATGATGAAAGCAATTGTCTTATGTGACGGATGGACGGGTTTTCTCGCTGGGTAGGCATGGAAATGCTAATGCATTTAAAACAGTCAAAGGCGTTTGCTTACTAAAACCAATATAACAAGTACCTGTTAAAGAATTATCTCTTCATATATTTGCAACAATACTATACCCACGCACCTTACTTTCGTGTCGTTGCGTAGAGGAAAGAAGCCATTACTCGACCATGCATGTGTCGCGTGTGCAGGTGGCGCCGTTGTCACTTCAGGCATGACGCAATCGGAGATAATTTTAGCCTCGCACGTGGCTTCGGCAGTGCGTCTGTCCGTCTGATAAGGAGTGGTCGCATTTGAGAGAACTCACTGTGCCATAGTAGGTATCATTTATCCAACTCAAACTGCTGTTCTTCAGGAGTTCGAAGGCCTACAAATATGCTGTATGTTGCAAAACCACGCTTGCTCAGCTATGCTCCCCTTACCTCCTCTCCCTGCGTTTGACACGTAAGGTCCCAAAATTTCATGAGGAGACTCAGGCAGCAAGACGGGAATATCCAACCCCTCTGACAGTGACGAAGTGCGTCCGTCTTCACGGGAAGCGCAGGAGCCACCACCATCTGCGAGTGCGACAGGCTCGAGCAGCGCAGGGAACTCCCGGGCGCCACCAGTATAGAAAGAGGGGGGGGGGGGAGGTGCGTCGTGTCTTTACCTTGTAGTGCCCAGACACCTTGTGCAAAACAAGCGGACCCACCTCGAATAGGGAGCGAGCACTGCGACTCTTTCATTTACCACACCAGTGCCGCCAACAGCAGCCGCTGCATTGGGCCACGGTGAAAATAAAAAATTTCAAAGGCAAAGAAAGAGACGTGCCCACACTTCATTACTCGCGATCTACTTCCAGCTTGGGGTTGTTCGTTCCACTGTGGCTTATCATCCCAGCACGGCCAACGACTGATCTCCAACACTCTTACCTAGCAATAAGCGGTCGAAAATATAATCCCAAATCTGAATTGCGGCCCTCCAATGTTGCTTCATCCGCTCGCTATAGGCTATGTTGCGTCGATGATGTCAACCGTGGCAAACTTCAGCGAAAGGTGCCTATATTGCATGAACAACGTCGTCATGCATAGCCTTAATTATTGCGGTACAACGACAGCGGATTTTGCTCTGCCTCATGATGTCACGATAATGTCAATGAAGCCAGGTGGATTATCTGAAGAGGTGGACGTGGAGCAACAAATCGCATTGGTCAGGTGTCTAAATTTAAATATTCACGAACTATCTTATCAGTTATCTCTAGGGTTCCAATTGTTAAATGGAAGCATGTACATTGTTCATCTTTTTTCGGTGATCTTTCACCAGCTAACAACTATTACAAAGCTATTGATCGGGGCAAGGGGCGCCTTCTTGTACCGGGACTTTCTCGAACGTTGTCGCCGATTCTGTAATAAAATAATTTTGTCTGATCAGATTGCATGCGCAGCGCGAATAGTGCTGTACATTCTGGAACTTACAGCACCAGCGATTATGATGACGATGAGTCATCTATAGACCCTTTTCATGGCGATCCCATGGGCGCGCTGCCATGTTTGATCACGTGGTAATGCGTCCATTGGTTGCCTCAGCTTTCACCTTCAAATCACATAAGGAGAATTAAGTGACTGTCAACTTTTCCATCGTTGGTGTTGCAGCGTGTGTCGTTGATTTGCAGCTGTTGGTGACACTCAGCGGGTAAGATGAACCGAGGAACTTGCGGCCATGTTTCGAGACAATTCAACTGAGAAGATGAGTGAGTTCATTTCGCCCACTGTGCGCAGGTGCTGGACTGGCTGTCCGAGATGCTGGCATTGGAGATGCCGACTGATGTTCGACAGCTGCTGCTTTCCTGTGCCTGCCGTCTACGATCCATGCCCGAATACGGAAGTGCTTGGACCCAGCTACTCGCTGGCCTGCGTGCCTGAAACCTGAGTGAAATAAACTGTGCCTTGCCATGTTTCCTGCCACGTAAACTGGACACCACTTGCTGAGGGCTTCTTGCAGTGAAGTTTTTTATCTTTGCCGCCGCATCCTCACCCGAGGTTGCAGCGGCAAATATATGAGTATAGAGCCTCTCTAATAGAGACGCTAGAAGATTTGGCCAAACCTAGCCACTATATCTCTTCTAAAAGCATAGGCGCCGACTGCGGCGGTCCTCCGAGGCCCGAGCCCCCTCTGGCGTTTCATTACCAGAGTTCTGCTACCCACATCGTTTGAGGTCTCTATCAACCTTTGCCTCTGTATTTTCACTTAAATTTTATTGTGGCTAGAAACTTGCTGCATCATTGTTGGCGCGGATGTGCACTGCTTTTATTTTATACTTGCGCTTTATTTCTGCAAATCCTGACAATAGACAGACAAGCGCATTAGTAGCACCAGCTCCGGAATTCACAGGACAAAGTTTATTATATTTTTTAAAGAGAAGGAGGTAACCAACTAACAATTATTTCTAATGGTATGGATACCCTATGCCTAGAGAATGGATATGTTGATGTATGTTCACCTCGCTTCAAATTGCTTTGCGCACGTTTTTGACCCTGAAAAAAACCTGCATACTTCAGTGACCCCTTCGGCAGAGTCTTTTATCAACGGCGTGTGAAATGCACGTGAATTATATGTGTCTCAGTATTGCTTCTCTTTCCAGTAGGCGATGCTAACAACTCACGAAAAAATTTTTAAAATAATTTACAACATTTATTAGGAATGGAAACATCGTCACTGGCATGTAGAGGTCACAAGTATATGTAATTCCCTCAGTAACCGATATGAGGCTAAGTCGGATTCATTCAAAATCAGAAAAATAGCAGTCATGAGCAGCAGCGCCTATGCTCAGACTCCCAGAAAAAGAAGAAAGAAAGAAAACAAGAGGCTGCAGTTGCGCTGAAAAGTCGAAGCAGTATTAGTGATATCGAAGTATAAGGCAATTGCACGAAAGATTTTACCGTTCGTGTAAGGGCCGCACCTGTGTATAGGCCGCACCTCCAACTTGACTGCCAGTATTTAAAAAGAAAGAAAAAGCCAAGCGAGAAGCAATCGCGTTCAGTGTGCTTATTCCGATCACGCTCAACAGCGTTCTTTCGCGCGTTGCTACTAGTTGGCGAGAGGAGGCGATCGCGGAGGTTTACGGTGGATTTCACAATCGTAGTTGGAAAAAATTACATCAAATAGCCCGGTCCCATGACGACAGAAAAGTGCAGCCCTTACACGAGTCTATACGTTAAATCGGCCATATAAATTTTAGTTAATATTCACCTACTACTTAAAATAACAAGCACAGTGGTTTGCATGGTCACACGGACCATGTAAACCTGTAAATATCTCACTGGATGACCACGAGCACTCGCTGTCGCAACGCAGGCAGTATGAAGAATGCTAGCAGCGGGGGCGAGCGGTTCATACAGCCGCGCGATACACGACAACTCCGAAAATTATATTCACAATCGTCATCTGCCTATCTTTATGTCCACTACAAGACAGCCTCTGTCAGCGATTCATTCATTCATTCATTCATTCATTCTTTATTATTAGAACATAAAATATACAATCTGAGTAATTTGTCAGCCCGCCAGAGCAAAGTTGCTTTTGAGCGGGACAGGGCAGTGCTTTGGCCTGAATGACACAGTTTTGTGCTTCAATCAAGGAAACAATAGGGAAAAAGTATGTACAGCAGGAAGATAAAAAGAAATGTCCATATATAGATACACATTTTCTTTATGTACCAAAAACCCGTAGTCCGCGAAAGCATCGATGCTTTTATGCGGACCAGTGTATAGTTTCTCTCAGCAAAGCATAGTACATGTTTTCTTTCACTTTTCCCCATTCCTCCTTTTCCGTTATCCTCAAACGCTCGACTAATTTCCAATTGTTGTTCCTGCACAAGCAATAACGTAAGTAATTGCATACTTCAGCAAAAAAAAAAATATATTGTGTGTACAGCACGACCATCCATTCCATCATATGTAGCAGTTAGATGTAGTGGTGAAATGTTTTGAAACAAAAACAGACACGAATATAAACACAAAGAACACAATATCCTAGTCCTTTTTATACAATAGTTAGCGAAATGATATTGTAAAAAAACTCCCATCCCATCGATTTCTCTTATTATTCCCAGTCGTTTGCCAGAACTGTGTGGTGTATGAAATTTTTTATTTTCCGGAGTGACGATACGTTGGTGACTTGTGGTATTTTGTTAAAGTAGAACGGTACATAAAATGCCCTCGTTCTTTTACCATAGTTCGTGAACGCTTTAGCCCGAACGAATGTCTCAATCTTGCGCAAATCCCTAGTTTTTACGTTTGTTTTAAATGTTTCATCAAAATAATGCTTCGTAAGTACTACCGAAAGAAAAAGTTGTTTAATATCAAATATCCCATGTTCTGCCATGAGCTCGCTGTGGCCAACAGCGCTGCTGTTTGTTCCGTATGTTATGTTATGCGTTATTTTCTGTATTATTCTATTTAACACGCTTAGCCTATATGGCGAGGCCAGTCCGTATATCGTGATGCCATATCTTAATACAGTTTCACCCAGAGCCTTATAGGTGAGTTTTCTTAAGCGAAGATCACATACAGATCTGATTTTGTAAATAACTGCGCATACTGTTCGGAGTCTTTTAGCTACATATTGTATGTGATTGACAAATGAGAAGGATTCATCGAAAATAATGCCAAGGTACTTTATTTTGGTAGCATACGGCATACTTTGGCACGAGCATCGATTGCAGTGCTCACTATGCAAGTATAGATGCTTGGTCAGTCCTACTTTTTCTGCGGGCTGTTGAAGCAAATAACTCTGTTTTTTCTTTGTTCACAAATATACGAGTATAGTTGTTCTCAAACCATGTCATTATTTTGCATATATCTTCTTGTAGTAAAGTAACGCTTTCATTAAAACTTTCATGGGGTAAGTATTAAAGCAGTATCATCCGCAAATTGGTATAACTTTGAGTGCTAACGATAGTTAGGCCAAATCATTGCACATACAAATTAAGAAGCAGTGGGCCTAGCACGGATCCTGTGGGACTCCATGCTTTATGTGAATTATGTTGCTGTCTATATTTTGAATTCGAATGACCTGATGTCGATTTTTCAAGTAGTCTTTTAAAACCTCTATGAATGGTCCGCGGAATCCCATTTGAGCTAATTTTCCAAGTAGTACTTCGTGATCCAACGTATCGAAGGCTTTTTTAAGATCTAAGAAAAGCCCAATTACCGTCTTATTTTTATCTATTTCACTATTCACTATGTCTGCAAAGTCTTCTAGTAATGTGATTGTGCTTTTCTTGCGACGAAAACCATATTGTGAGCTAGACAACAGATCGAATTTTTCGCAAAAGGAAACCATTTTTTTGTGAATAAGCTTTTCCAGAACACACGAAAATGCTGGCAAGATTGCTATAGGTCTATAGTTCTCGCACTGTTGCCTTCTCCCGTTCTTGTAAATTGGTCTAATCAAGGATACTTTCATTGCGTTAGGAATTAGGCCCGTCCGAAATACTTCTGAATAAATATATAGTAGTACACTTTTTAAACAAGTAAAGTTAAACAGTATCTCACGAAATCTAATCCCATCATATCCTGGCATTCTAGTAATGTTAAATGATCTTATTACATCCCAAAGGTCAAGATCAGTTACCTCACTCAAGTATGCAGAGCTGATATTTGTCTTAATTGCTATGTTGTATGCCACCCTAGGGGAATTTTCTCGAAGTTTGATAACAGTATTTGCAAAGCAGTTATTAAATTCGTTTGCTACTTCATCCATTTGTCGTCTTCGAAAATTCTTGCTTATGACTTCGTCTATGCTGCTCTTTGTTTGTCTGCCCGTTAGTGAATTTACTACGTTCCACGACTTTCTCAAGTTAAATTTACACTCATTCAGCTTGTTACTATAGTATTTATTCCTTGCTAGCCTTATTGTAGCCGTTAGTTTATTTCTTGTTTGCCTGAATTCTTCTCTCAGCTGTACGTCTGATTGATTGGCCTTACTTCGGCGCCACAGCTTTTCTTTGACGTAACTTAACTCTTTAATTTCATTGGTGATCCATGGCTTTTCTACTTTCCTTTTTTTTATAGTAATTACCTTTCGACATTTATCATAAAATGATTTCAATGTGACAATCAGTTTATCGTAAGCATGTAAATGGTTTAGTGTTAATAAGGTATCCCAATTAAATTCTTTAATTAATCTATCCATCTTCTGATTATCGAAGATATCAAACTTATGTTTAGTTTCTCCACGTAACTTGGTTATGTCATCACAAAACATTGTGAGAGCAATAAAGTAATGGTCAGCAACCTTTTCTTTCACAATACTTGTTACTGGTTGCATGCTTGAAACACGCGTTAGTATATGGTCTATACATGACGTCGTAAGTTTGTGACCCAAAAATTCTTCTCGCGTAAATCCTGTAATGTTGTTTTCTAATCCATAACTTGAAATGAGAGTCAAATAATCACTGACATATTTTTTCGTAGTAGAGTAAGTATCTATGTTGAGGTCACCTACGAGAATTATGTTGTCTCGTTTCTCTAGTGTCGTTAAAAGATGCTGTAATTCCCCCAAAAAAGTGCCTATATTTTTATCTGGTGGCCTGTAGATCGCGCAGATTATAAATGATGCATGTGCACTTTCGATTGATAACAGTAGTACCTCTGCCTCGTTGATTGTTATGGACCGTCTTTCGCCTAGCCAATTGTTTCTGACGTATACTATAACGCCGCCTCCTCTTCTGTCGTGGCGGCATACAGCAAATTGTTCAAAATCGTTCATTTGATATAAATTAACATTGAGGTCATCTACGTTCACTTCAGTCAGAATAATCACATCTAATGCATTTTTGTATGGCTCTAAATAAAGCTCTAATAAGTCCCAATTTTTATGTATGCTTCTGATGTTAATATGGATCAGGTCAAGGCATGGAGCTTTTTCTTCCTCGCAGGTGTATCTCTGTCGATAAGTGACCCAGTCTTTAATTGAGCTGGATTCTACTTCCATGTCTATGTCATTTTGGCTATACTCGCTTCATTTTCAATTCTGATAACTCCGGCTCCTTCTTGTTTTCGCGCAAATACTTTCCCGTTCTTCACCCACACGAACTTGTACGCTTTTTCTTTGGCGGCATTCTTTGCCATCCACAACTTCTTCACATATGACGTTAGGTTTTCATTTATGAAGATTTTATCCGACTTTAGCTGAAGCCTTTTGGCTAGCCATGTATCTCTGATTGATCTGTTCGAGAATCTGACCAGTATAGGCGGAGTCACCCCTGCCCGAACTCTAATTCTGTGAATGGCCTCTAGCTGCCCATCCATTGGCCTAGTCAGACCGAATTTGTCAGCACAATTGTTCAACACATCTCTAAGGTTTTCATTGTTTGACTGGGGTATTCCGTGGATTTCAATGTTACTTCTCCGGGAGTACTCTTCTAAACTTTCAATCGTTAGCTTCATCTGTGCGACCTCATCTGCCAGACTGTCTGATTTAGTACCTAAGTTCACGGTTGTTGTCTGCAGAGTTTTAATGTCTTCCTTTTGCGCTTCGATCGCCTTCAACAGCGAGTCATATTGTGAAGACATATGTTCAAGTGAGCTCTCCATTCCTACAATTTTTTTGTGTTGTTCTTCCAATTTAAACAATGTGTCATTATGTTTCAGCATTTGCGTTTCGGCGGTTCTTTCCAATTTTCCTAGGCGATCTAACACATTGCTTAGCTTCGACGACAGTGATTCAATTGAAGCCATGACGTCGTTCAGTGAAGGCTCTTTCGTCGCTCCCTTATCATTATCGTTCTTTTGCTGGTCATGCGGCGTCTTGCGAGTCCGAGTGTCGGCCGTTTTGCAAGTCTGACACGTCCACAATTCTACGTCAGCATTGCTCATGCTTTTGTAGGCAGTTTTAGTTACTCCTGCGCATTTGCCGATATGGTAGTTATTGCAGCATAGACCACATGTAATTCCATCGGAGGAAAGAGCCTTCATGCACACGAGACAATCAGAGTTTTCCATTTCACTCGTGTCAGCAAAATCAAAGAACGAACCAAAGTGCAAACAAAGCAAAAGCAAGCAAAAGTGAGCAAAAGTGCAGTCCAGCAACGCCCCTTTGATTAAAAAAGCAAAGAGAAACAAAAATTAGAGTTCATACCTAAAAAAGAGACAAAGCGTTTCTTTCTGTCAGCGCCGTTCAAGGGCCCCGCTGGACTGCAACGATGCGATGATCCGCTTCCCCTTTAAAGCATGTAGGGTCCAGGTTGTCACTTGCTCATTCGCTGCCGATAATGACGTCATCCGGTCTCGATGATCAGTGCATCTTCTTGCCGTGTCGCATCTCGTTCCCATGCAGGGCCGACGGTTGCCTAAAAAAGAGACAAAGCGTTTCTTTCTGTCAGCGCCGTTCAAGGGCCCCACTGGACTGCCCTGTGCATCTACAGGGTGTCGCAGCTATCACGCAGCACGACTTAAAAAAAGAAAAACGGCGTTACGCGAAGCAAACCTAGTGCGTATTGTTTCCAGTACAGTGGAGTAGCCGCCAGTATTTTTTTTCGTTACTGAGATTTAATTAATTGTAATTAATTATCTAACTCAAGAAGTACTGTCCATACTGTACAAGTACTGTGTCATAGGCAAGTATAAAATTAGGATAATTATCAAAGTGTCAATGAGAAAGTCGTAGCGCAACATGAAAAACTGCCTATACAGCTTTCTGTTGCTCAATACGTGCTACATAAAAGTTTTTCCGAGCATGAAAGAAGCCCGCGAATACACGCAAAGTGCCTCGAGCGGCCAGTCGTGCGGCAATTCTGCGTGTGTTCGCGGGCTTCTTTCATACTCGGAAAAACACATTTATGTAGCACGTATTGAGCAACAGAAAGCTGTATTGGGAGTTTTTCATGTTGCTCTACAACTTTCTCATTTACGCTTAAGCTTCGCCTTTAAGTGTGGAACGCGATAACATTCAAAGATCCCTGGCTGCTTATCAGACTTTTTACCCGCATATTCAAATTACAATCCGACGCTATCACGCCTGTAGGTTGTGGTTAAGTCCAGTGGTGTTGCCAGAAATATTGTTCGGGGGGGTCTCACGTTGCAGCGGGGCCTCCTCCTTTAGAATTTGTCGAGGGATCAAATACATGAATAATAACTGCATTGCCAATGCCATTGTATATTACATGCTGCAATCGAATTCTTGAACGCTACGCACTGTCAAGACAAGTAAAATATGTATTTTTTCATAAAAGAATATATTCCCATGTCCCAAAATTGTGGCAGAAATAACTGATATCAATTCTTCCACGTTTTTTGTCTAGTTAATAAGTAAAGCAAATATCACGCGAGCTTTAGAACTGTATCAGTTCTAAACCAGCAAAGCAGTGCATGCAGCTGATAGAAAAAACGTAAAAGCCATGAAATTAACAAGTTGAGGTCAAATATTTTGATCAATCTGTGTCATTCAATAAACTTGTGTAGATTTTTGTATATATGCAACGGCCAGAGAAAAACCTCAATGACGCTTTCCATAGTTCCGACATATTGCGCAAGAGCAGCTGTTACCGGTTGTGTATTGTGAGTAATTGCACTGAAATTATAGTCACAACAGAGATTGCATATAAAAAGCAGGAGTTCTGTAACATATTGCCACGCGTCTTCAAAAGGGGCTGACGACGTTTATTGAGAGCGGCTGGGCTCTGGCGAAAACGGCGGCGAGAGGCAACTATCGAGCGGGGCGGTTAGCGCGCGCACTTCTTTCTTTTTGCGCCTCTGCGCTTGCCCTATGCCCACTACTACAGGTGACATTTCCCCCCTTCCTCGGAAAGAGCATTGGCTCGATGCTCAAGAAGTGGTGTGGGAAAGGGGAAAAAACAACAAAAAAACAACACACGCTCAATGAAGATGCTCGCGCACAGAACACAGCGAGAGCTACAGCAGCGTAGCTAGAAACAATTCTCTACCTCTCTAGAAACGGAGAGGTAAGTGCATTAGGTGCAAATGGGCGCGTAAAAATCACTAACGCGCAACGTAGGGCTTCATGCGTACGACGTGAACTACGTCAGAACTAGGTGGTTGTCGGCGCCGTGTTTGTGCCGCACTGTCTGGAACGACTTCATAGTTCACGTCACTAATGCGGCGCAGCACTTTGTATGGGCCAAAATACCGGCTGAGCAACTTTTCACAAAGGCCACGGCGGCGAACAGGGGTCCACACCAACACTTGGTCGCCAGGACTGTAGCGCACTTGCCGGTGACGGATGTTATAGCGCCGTGCATCTGCATGTTGCTGCTCACCGATGTGCAGCCGCGCGAGCTGGCGAGCCTCCTCAGCGCGCTGAGCAAATTCGTCGGCATCAGTAGTTAGGTTCTCGGCATCGTGGCATGGAAGCATAGCGTCCAGCATCGTCTGTATTTCGCAGGCCGTAGACAAGGCAAAATGGTGTGAAGCGCGTTGTTTCTTGTACGGCGGTATTATACGCGAAGGTCACATAAGGCAGGATACGATCCCATGTTTTGTGCTGGACGTCGATGCACATAGAGATCATGTCTGTGATGGTCTTGTTTAATCGCTCCGTAAGGCCGTTGGACTGCGGATGGTAAGCGGTCGTCTTTCGATGCCTGGTGTTGCTTAGTTGAAAAATTTCGTCTGTGAGCTGTGCCGTGAACGCCGTTCCTCTATCTGTGATAACAGTGGCTGGGGCACCATGGCGCAATACAATGTGACACATGAAGAACTGCGCTACCTCAGAAGCCGTGGCTCGTGGGAGCGCCTCTGTCTCGGCATAGCGGGTTAAATAGTCAGTGGCGACAATCACCCACTTGTTGCGTCGGTTGACAGAGGAAAAGGCCCAAGAATGTCCAAGCCGACTTGGTCGAATGGCTTATGAGGTGGTTCAATGGGTTGCAATAACCCGGCGGGCTTCAGAGGTGGTGACTTTCGTTGCTGACATTCACGGCAGCCTTTCACATACTGCTTGACGCTTGCTGAAAGTCCGGGCCAGTAATACATCTCGCGCACTCTAGCAAGCATTCGTGAGGAGCCGAGGTGGCCAGATGTAGGCTCGTCGTGGCAAGCGAAAAGAATATCGTCCCGCAAGTCTTTGGGAACTACTAGGAGGTAGGCTCGATCATTCGGGCGGGCGTTCTTCTTGTACAGCACATTGTCTCGTAGACAGAAGGACGTCAAGACGCGACGTAGATGGCGTGGTATGGTTGTTTCACGGCCCTCTAAGTGGTCGATGAGAGGTCGAATTTCAGCGTCGTCACGCTGCGATTTGACCAAGTCCGACGTAGTAAGGGCACCCAGGAAGCCGTCGTCGTCCTCTGACTATCGACTGAAAGATTCGGCGGGAGCACGCGACAACGTGTCGGCGTCTTCCTGCTTGCGGCCAGACTTATAAACTATGGTGACGTCGAATTCCTGTAGCCGCAAGCTCCACCGTGCCAGCCGTCCTGAAGGATCGCGTATGTTCGCCAACCAACATAGAGCATGGTGGTCTGTCACCACTTTGAAGGGACGGCCGTAAAGATAAGGGCGAAACTTCTTGATCGCCCAGACGACCGCGAGACACTCTTTTTCTGTAGTAGTGTAGTTCGTCTCGGCACGGGACAGCGAGCGGCTAGCATAGGCTATTACTCGTTCAATGCCGTCTTGACGTTGGACGAGTACTGCGCCAAGGCCGATGTTGCTGGCGTCAGTATGCACCTCGGTGTCAGCCTCTTCGTCGAAATGTGCCAGGACGGGTGCTGACTGCATGCGTTGGCGTAGTTCAGCGAAGGCCGCTTGTTGCTCATTCGTCCAGGCAAATGGCGTGTCATCCCTGGTAAGGCGAGTCAGGGGTTCCGCAATCTTCGAGAAGTTGTCGATGAAGCGGCGATAATACGCACACAAGCCCAGGAAGCGTCGGACGGCCTTCTTGTCGGCAGGAAGAGGAAAAGCTGCTACAGCGGCAAGCTTGTCGGGATCGGGTCGAACTCCTTTGGCGCTGACGACGTGTCTGAGAAACTTGAGCTCTTCATAACCGAAGTGGCACTTCTCTGGCTTAAGCGTGAGGTCAGCCGATCGGAGCGCTTCTAGCACATGCCGCAGGCGATGAAGATGTTGCTCAAATGTTTCAGAAAGGACAACTACGTCGTCAAGTTACACAAGGCAAGTCTGCCACTTCAATCCAGCGAGGACAGTATCCATCATTCGCTGGAAAGTTGCTGGGGCTGAACACAAACCGAAAGGGAGCACTCGAAATTCGTAAAGGCCGTCGGAAGTCACAAAGGCAGTTTTCTCGCGGTCTCGTTCGTCTACCTCGATCTGCCAGTATCCACAGCAGCTCGTGCAGTGCTGCCTGTTTGTCGTTAGATAACTCGGGATTAATGTCGACGGTGCCCAGTGACTTGTCAGCCAGCCTCACTGGTTCAGGGGCAAAACATTCAGCAACGTGTTCCATTTCTTCGGCAAACGCTATCGAAGTACCGCGGAAGAGGTGTCGATGCTCGTTACTAAAGTTGGTGACTAGCAACTTAGATCGGCCATCACGAAGCTGTAGCACACTCCTGGCCGCACAAACACCTTGTGTCAGTAGATGCGCTAAGTTACTTTCTGCGACCACTCCACCTTCGCGCATTCCACCGCACATCACTTCGACTAGAACACTGGCTCGTGGAGGAAGCGTAACACTTTCGGCGGAAACACGTAGCGCGTCGTCACGTCGTTTTTCGTCGTTTGTGTCGATTGCTTGGTCGGCTGAGAAGGTGACTACACTTCCCCGCAAGTCAATAACAGCGCCGTATTCCTGCAGGAAGTCAAGTCCGAGAATGACGTCGCAGGGAGCATTCGCGTAGGACAAGGAAACTCGCCACGAATGTCGATCCTCGAATTCGAACTCCTGTCATGCAGGATCCCAGTGGAGTAACGACGTGACCTGCCAGCCGTACGAATCTGCGAGCCATGCCAAGGGGTAACTACTTTCTTCAGAAACGTCGCCATCTTCCCGCTTAATATAGAATAGTCCGCTCCGGTATCCACTAAAGCGCTAACCACGTAACCATCGATCACCACCGGTATGTCGAGCGAAAGCCGGTCATTCTGTTCAGCTGCAGTTGATGTCGGACCGGTACCCTTGTTTACTCGCGTCGATCGGAGGTATTCAGCGCGTCGACTGCCAGCGGCCTCGCCCCCAAAGGTCGCTGTAGTTAGTTTTCCCGGCGGGGACTTGGCGACCGTCCGCTCGAATACCGCTGGGGCGATGGTGAAAATTGCCTTGGCGACGGCGACCGTGACTGCCGCCCGGTAGTCGGTGGCATGCGTTGCTGAGCCAGGTAATCCTCAATGTCCCGAGGTCCAGAAATACGAAGATACAATGGAATATACAGATGTGAAGATACAGCTTGGTGGTATTGCGGATGGTGCAATTACAGAAAAGTCCTTTGAGATTGTCCTGTGTTTTTCGAACCATTGGTGTAACTGTGCTAATACGTGGTCCATGAATGGAATGAACACAGTTCTACGGAAATATTCCTTGGCATTTTTTGATGCAACGCTCCCACGATCCTGCTGTTGGACACCGGTTCGTCGGCTGGGGATTTCCACATCCAGTTTTTTTGCCAGTTCCTCTACTTGCACAAATATTTTTGAGAATGAAGCAGTCGTATTCTTGCGGTCATTTTCGATCGCCTGCTGTACCACATCTATGTCGGTAATGGCGGCGCTCATGTTGATGTTCCTGGTCTGCAGGTTCTTTGGCAGAGGCAGAGTCACCGCTTACACATGCTCCGCCACATGCAGGCTCACAAGGTATGCCGGTGACAAAAGTGCCAACGCTAGAATATTTGTTTTAACTGGACTTTCGCCACTGCCATTTAATGTTATTTCCTCTAGAGCCGCGATCACCGGTTCAAACAGATTCACAAATGAAAGAACTGCATCATGTTTTTCCACCCAGCGCGTTTCACATAATCACAAAAGTTGCTGCCTTGTGGACTCAGGACATATGGATGGATGGATGGATGTAAAACTTTAATGAACGTCCTGAAGTACGCGACTCAGCGCACAGTGGGCCGCTCCCACGTTGGGACAGTCAGGCCATGCCCGACTGCCGCATCGTGGGCCCTCTGGACAGCCCATAGTTGCGCCCCGGCATCAGGGCTTGTGATATCGGAGAGCCACTTGTCCTCATTT
Source organism: Dermacentor silvarum (assembly GCF_013339745.2). Taxonomy (NCBI): domain Eukaryota; kingdom Metazoa; phylum Arthropoda; class Arachnida; order Ixodida; family Ixodidae; genus Dermacentor; species Dermacentor silvarum. The sequence continues at coordinate 15,977,375 of NC_051156.1, read as the reverse complement.
ATTTGTTCCGTGCCTCGTAATGAGGGGCAACGCCAGAGCATGTGGTCTAAGCTAGCGAAGTCATTGCAGTGCCTGCAAGAACTACTGGCATAAGTGTCGGGATAAAGCTTGTGTAATAAAGCCGGGCTGGGATACGAGCCTGTTTGCAATAATCTGAGGGTCAATGCCTGTGCTTTATTTAACTTCTTGTGAGGAAGGGGAAAGTCTCTCCTGCCGAGATAAAAGTGCTGCGTAATTTCATTGTATGTTGTCGGTTGATCTCTGTTCTCAGGACATATCCAAATTAACATTTCTCGTAAAACTTGTGAGCAGTTAGGGGATTTGTGGAAAAAGTGCGGTGTTGTCTTCAGCGTTCCAAAACAGTTTCGGATATCTGTGATGGAGCACGCCGCACAGAGAACTAGATTCAGGGAGTGGCTGGCACAATGTGTGTATAGTGCGGATGGATATTTCTGGCGAATGGCAGCTTGCACCATTCTTTTTACCAGCCATCGAGCTGTCACCATCATTTTATGACCTTGGCCACGAAGGTGATGCATGTTTATTTCAAGGTCTAGCCGAAAGTTTATAATGGTGTCGGCGAGGGCCCTGCCATTTGGTCCTGCATTCACATGAAACCTTAAGACACTTCTTCGATGTCATTGGCATCCTTGTTTAGGTACCTTGCACAGACAGTAAGCTGTTCGATTCCAGCAATATCTGTCGTTTGGTCAGCAAGTACAGAGAAGCAGCCTGCAGCGTTTACTTTTGCAACTAGGCTTTCTTTGATAATTTCACCACAATTTATATAATTTGGTTTTGTACATCTGGGCTTAAATACGAGGCATTACTGAGTCAACTTTCCAAATGGTTCTTCAGATCTATGTCTGCTCACATGAAAAGAAGCGCTCTGAAAATACCAGTATTTTCAGCAGGGGCTTTGCCCAAATCCATAGGACCATTGCCCCTATGGCCACAGAGAGCCTGACCTTGGCGCCCGCAAAAAAAGAGCTATCTCAATAATAGGCCGTTAACTTTCTTCTGTTTTCTCTTATTTTACTTTTCCTGCCTTGGTTCAGCTGATCGATCACATTAGGCGCGCTTCCTGAAAATGCTTGTAGAAAATTATTAGCTGCCATCTGACAGTCACGGGTGATATTTAGTATTTTCGTGTGTGGAAGATTTCGAGCGCGTGCTTCCATTTCTGGAATGGCTTGGACGCGAGTGCTCCAGTGCGCGCATGTTGGCCCAAGTTAATAAGAAAATTAAACCGAAAAAAGTCGGTTTCGACCGAAAGGCGAAGCATCGATTGCAATTGCAAATTAGTAGACAGCTATACGAAATAAGGATAGTAGTTTTATCGGCCAGTATAAAGTTGTAAATATTCGCTTACTAACTAAATAAACACGGTGTCACACGCGCTCAGGTAAACACGAACATATCTCGCTCGATGACCGCGGGAGCTCGTCAAAACGCTGGAGTGGGAAAGCGCGCCAGTGGCAGTGAGCAAATTGACCTTCGCGCTGGCTAAACACGAACTAAACGTCGAAAGCGCAGCGCATACGAAGCTATCAGCACTCGGCGAATGCACTTTGGCCCATCGCAGATCACTTTGAAGAGGCTCCCGCGGGCGGGCGCACAGTTCGGGCACGTTGCAGATCGCTTTCAAGATAGCTCCGTGAGCAGCAGCAGAACGCACCCTCCCGTCTCCGTCGCCTCCTCCCCGTGCCTCGCGCGTGAAGGAAGACCTTGCGCTTCCGGCCGCCTTCCTCTCTCGCGTGCGCGAGATTAAGCTGCGGTTGCCAGGTTCACCCTCGCACGATTTCACTGGCACACATGGCGCGCGGCGACGATTTTATCGCCGTTGGACTTCATGCGGAACATCACGACGATGGCAAAAATGTTGCAGTTTTGCCTGAAAGGCGAAGCGTCAATTGCGATAGCAAATCAGTAGAGAGCTATAAGGAGTAGGGATAGTAGTTTTATCCGCTGCATAAACTTGACACATTCGCTTACTAACTGAATTAACAAGCGTGGTGTCAGCGCGCACAAGCAAACATCAATAGATCGCACTCGATGACCGCAGACAACCACTGTCAAAACGCGCACGTGGGGAAGCGCGGCCGCCGCAGCAAGCGAAGGTTCGTGCGGTCTATCATTTCAACAGAAACTGAGCGACAAAAGCATAGAGCATACAAAAGTCAGAGCCGTGTGGAGATCGCTTTCAAGATACGGTGCGCGCCACCACACCGACAGCCCGCACCGGCGCAAAGTACAATAAGGCATTTGTTGGCAGAGTATAACCCCCCACCACCACCTCCCTCCCGCGCTGCCTTCCCACTTTGCGTGGAAGATTGCGTCGCCAGTTACCCTTGCGCCCGGTTGCAAGATACGCATTTGGTGCCGCAGCACAGCGTCGCCCCCCCCTCCCTCCCATACCCCCACGCCCTTTCGCGCAACGGAAATCGCGTTTGCTCTCCGCCATGCGTCGCTCTCCGTGAAGGCGCGCGTCCCCCGCACGCTTTCACTCGCATATACTGTGCGCGGCGACGATTTTATCTAAGGTGCCTCGATACCCGGCGCCGCTTTCAGGGTGGGGACACCCACGCGTTTTGGTGCCATCTTGGTTCTTTCCAATACGGAGACGTTGGGCGTGTGGCGGCTGCAGATTAACCATCTGGTAGAAAGAAAGGGTGGCGGGTGACGTGATTTAAATGCAGATTTTCGGCTTTACCATCTGATATAAACAGTTTGCTTGCATAGAGTGTTCGTTTCAAAAGAGGTTGTCTGACACTTTTCGCGTGTATTGCAACCTGAAGGTGGCACGATTTGTTTGCGAGGTTACCCCCTTTTTTATTTACTCAATTCACTGGTAAACATCCCACAAATATTACTGGAATTGTACACTTGGATGAAATATTAAGTTTGAAGCTCTTTTAATAGTAATATTGCTTCTTATGGTTTTCCCGTCAAATATATGAAACTAGGAGAAAAATTAAGAGGACGTCGCGTGAGTAGGCCTGCAGCAGTTCAGGTGCCTACTGAAGACGAAAAATGCGCTGAGAACGGTTTTCAACACTCAAACACAATTTATTTACAAAAGTACGCACTAATTAATTCACTTTATAAGCTCTCAGCGAGGTTATCTGGTTAAAAAGTGGTTGCCCTACTGTTCACTCGTGCCTACTACAGTCTTGCTAGCTGTTGTGTTGGCAACCCTGTGTGCTGAAGTGCAGACTGCGGGCCACGACCTACTGAACTACAGACCTGCACAGATCTCCCTGCTCCAGCACGCCTGGTCTAGTTCACCCCTTTTGCTGCTAGGGACAGAACGTATGAGCACAGTGGCGCTAGTTATAACCTGTTAGCTGTCGTCTGCTTCTGCGATCTGTTCCAGTGCTCGTGCCACTATTTCTGCAGCCACAGATCATTTACATTGTTTGTAAATACATAAATTCACTGAAAATAAAAAAGCAAAATTTGCGAATGATTGCTTCTCATTGCAATCACGAGGTACAGTAGGAAGAGCGGTGCAAGAAAGGAAAACAACGAGTACAGCCGGCAGACGATAACATTTCCTCCCGTTGCCTTCGCAGTAGAAGAAAAAAATCTGATTACCAGAAGATTCCATAGCATAAAATATAGTACAATGGAGTAATAAAGAAATACAATAATACAGAACTTGATGTATTGATATGATCAAGGACATTTAAAAGAATCACGCAGACGATATGTATACGCAGACCACACACAAATCTGCCTGAATCTGCAGACGCTGCAGAAGGCATGGAACTTTAGCCATAGCTACACGCAGCTTGCTTGAGTTAATTACAGATTGGATAACGTAAACGATCAGATTGTGGTATATTGCTGTGTGCCATCATGTAAATCAGAGCAAAGCAAGGATTCTAGCATCAGTTTTCACAGTTTCATAAAAGCTTTGCGATGCATATTTGACGGGCCGAACAAACACGTAAACAATCACTCCATCAGTGAGTTTTTTTTTTTTCATTTTTTTTTCTTGTGTGGAGCGGCGCGAAATTTCAACATAATAGCAAACCTAGAAAGAATTCATGTACTATATTACGCGTTATTACATACCACTACAATGAGTACACTTAAACAATTTTGACATACTAGCTGTTGTCTTTGTAAGAAATTGTCACATATGCTAGCAGCCCCCTACAGAAGAGCAGGCGCACACATTCGAACGCCGCCCAGCCACCCGCCGAGTAGCAGATAGATAGACGGACGGACGGACGGACGGACGGATGGATGGTGAACCCTTTAAACCGGGCGGTGGCATACGCCACCTAGCCATGACTATTAACATATCTGTACTTTGTGGTGGGTGAAATTTCACCCCTGCCTTGATTTTATCCACCAATCAGATAACCTCTGTTTGGTTATTTCTACCCGCTTAAAGTCTATTTTGCCTTCACTGTCCCTAAACCCCAATGCTTTGAAAAAATCAGCCCCGTTGCCTTGCACTGTAGGGTTAAGCCCTTTACAGAAAAGTATGAGGTGTTCAGCCGTTTCCTCTTCTTCTCCACACGCACAGCACAACGTGTCTATACCTTGGTACTTGACTCGGTACATCTTAGTCCGCAATACTCCCGTCCTGGCTTCAAACAACAAAGAGCTTCCCCTAGAATTATCGTAGATATTTTCTTTGGCAAGTTCTTGCTTGAAAGTTCGGTATGTTCCCAGTGCTGATTTCGTCTGCATCCCTGTTTTCCACAGACCCCTCTCTGTTTCCTTAACCTTTTTCTTAACCGCTGTTTCCTGGTTTGCACCCCTCCTGCAGTCCAAATATTTGATTGACAGTTTTCTGGTCAGCTTCCTCCATTTTGTATCAACATTCCTCATGTACAAATAACTGAAAACTCTCCTTGCCCACCGCTTTTCTGCCATTTCTCTCAATCGCTCCTCAAATTCTATCTTGCTGCTGGCTTCCCTGCCCTCGAATGACGTCCATCCCATGTCACCCTGTACCCCCTGATTTGGTGTATTTCCGTGTGCTCCCAGAGCCAGTCTACCTACCCCTCGCTGCTTAACTTCCAACCTTGCTTGAACCTCTGATCTCATGCATAGGACCGCATTGCCAAAAGTCAAACTAGGGACCATCACCCCTTTCCAAATCCCTCTCACCACTTTGTACCTATTGTAATTCCACAGTGCCCTATTTTTCATCACAGCTGCATTTCTGCTACCTTTAGCCGTCACATATTTTTCATGTTCCGTTAGGTACTCAGCCCCATTGTTTATCCACACTCCAAGATATTTGTACTTATCCACCACCTCCAGCGTAACCTCCTGTATCCTATGCTCGCTGCCCTGCAGATTATCATTAAAAGTCATGACTGCCGATTTTTCTTTACTAAACTTCAAACCTAAGCTATCTCCCTCTTTACCACAGATGTCCATTAATCTCTGCAAGTCTTCCTTGCTGTCAGCCATAAGTACAATGTCATCCGCATACATCAGTCCTGGTAATGACTGTTTAATCCATTCTCCTTGCTTGAAATAGGAAAGGTTGAAGCCAAGTCCGCTCCTCTCTATTTTTTTCTCTAATCCTATATATATAAATATACAGCATGAACTAATAATAAATACAGCATGAACAACAGAGGTGACAGAGGGCACCCCTGCCTATATATATAAGCCCCTGCTGTATCTCTATAGGCCCAGATACCTTGTTTTCCCGTTTTATAAGCACCTTGTTACTTTTATAGATATCTTTTAAAAGATTTCTTACTCCATCTTCCACCTCTAGAGTGCCCAGTATGTCCCACAAATCCTTTTGGATTACACTGTCATAGGCTCCCTTGATATCCAGAAAGGCAAGCCATAGGGGCCTGTGTTCCTTTTCTGCTATTTCAATACACTGTGTCAATGAGAACAGATTATCTTCTAACCTTCTTTGTTTTCGGAACCCATTTTGTAGTTCCCCCAGCACCTCCTCGCTCTCCACCCATGCCTGCACTCTGTCCTTTATAATCTGCATCACCACCCTGTAAACCACTGACGTCACTGTTATGGGACGGTAGTTGTTTATGTCGGCTTTGTCCCCCTTTCCCTTATATATCATGCTCATCCTGCTCAATCTCCACCCGTCTGGGGCTTTACCGTCCATTATCATTTTGCTCACTGCCTCTCTTAATGCTTTCTTAGATTTTGGGCCCAATGTCTTTATCAACATAATTGGGATGCCATCAGGACCTGTCGACGTGCTACTAGGAACCCTCTTCTCTGCCCTTTCCCACTCGCTTTGTGCCAGTGGAGCCACTGCACTGACTAGTCCATCCTCACCTGATTGAGCACATGCTATGTTTCGTTTTTTAAGTTTTTCTGTCATCATTGTTTTTATATGTTCCATTGCCTCATCTCCCTCTAGTCGAACACCTTGAGCTGTAACTATAAACCTCTGCTCTAGGCTAGTCTTATTACTCAAGGAGTTGAGATGTTTCCAAAATTTCTTCGCTGCTTTTCTATCCTTTTTGTTTACTTCTGACAACCATTGGCTCCCCTTTCTTCTCATCTTTTCATTGATCAAATTGGATGCTTCCCTTCTACAGTTTAAGAAGTTATTCCATTTTCTGCCTACATCAGCTTCTGATTCACCCCTCTGCTTTGAATATCTGTGTTCCCTGGATGCTTCCTGACGTTTCTCTATGGCCTTCTTAACCTCCTCATCCCACCAGCTCTTGGGTTTACGTCTTCTGTTCCCTTTTGTCCTTTGTTTGTCCTTTTGACGAACAGATTATAAAAGCGCCACCTATGGCCACCGGCTGAACGAAAGTGGGCGCAAGCTGCTCCCATAGAAGCGGGACATCTGTGCAGGTCTGTAGTTCCAGTAGGTCGTGCTGCGGGCAACTGGCAACCTGCACTCCTGTGGCCGGTGTGGCGGACAGAGCCTCGCCTAAGCCTCCCTGGCGAAGTTGTGTCACAACTATGTAACCTTGGTCTGCCGCAAGCTAGCGGCTTGTTAATAAATATATAACAATTGGCGACGAGGCGAAACCACGGATATGGCAGCAGCGACGACGCCAACGTTGGGCTCCATGGGAGAATTTACACCAACAAGCTCCGGTGAGGTGGCATTGTCTTCGTACGTCGAAAGGCTCGAATTTTACTTCGAAGCGAATGACATAACCACGGAAGACAAGAAGCGTGCCGTGTTGTGCACAGTTTCTGGACCGGCGACATACGCCGTCATTCGTTCCCTGTGCTCGCCAGCTCTGCCGTCAGCGACGAGTTACGCTGATATCGTTCAGAAGCTGTCAGTGCCTTTCAACCCCAAGCCATCCGTCACTGTGCAAAGATTCCAGTTTGGCAAGCGTGACCAGCGGCCAGGCGAGAGCATCGCTGATTATATCGCCGAGCTTCGTCGACTGTCGGAGCACTGCAACTTTAGAACTACCTTAGAAGATATGCTCCACGACAGGTTGGTCTGTGGCCTCCGGGATGACGCCTTACAACAACGGCTCCTGTCGGAGCCTGAGTCAACCCAGCAAAAAGTGTTGGCGGCAGAATATGCCCACCGAGAGACCGAGAAAATTCGGGGGGCGGTGCCGGCGGAGTTATGCCGCGTTCAGAAGGCGGCGACATCGAAGCTTGATACATTGAAGCCTGAACCGACAGCAAGCAGCAGTCCAGCAGCAAGTGTTTTCGTTGCGGAGAACGGCAAGCGCCAGACGCATGTCCATTTCGGCACGTGCAATGTCACTATTACAAGCAGCATGGACATATTGTGAATGCTTGTCGGCGGAAAGCTCAGCGCTCTTCGATCGCCAGCGCCGCGGTGACGGGACAACAAACTTGTATGGTGTCTTCCAAATAGTATCGAAAGAACCCGCGTTCCACGTCACTGTTGAAGTAAATGGACAGCCCCTCGAGATGGAAGTTTATTCCGGAGCCATATGTTCCGTTGTCAACGAGAGGACTCTGCGGTGACTGCGGGTATCCAAGCACAAGCTCCAGCATTGTGACTTGCTACTTCGTACTTACAACCAGCAGCAACTGAAGGTGCTAGGCTCGGTGACAGTCCAAGTCAACTACAGGGGCAGGCAGGAGCAGCTACGTCTGGTCGTGGTCAAGGGAGCAGGTGTGAACTTGCTGGGTCGGGACTGGTTTAAGGCTCTCGGGATTGAGCTGAAGGTCAATCAGCTGAGAATGGACAAGGTGAGCCAGAGCCCATCTCTCACTAGTGTGCTAAAGAAGCACTCGAAGGTTTTTCAACCTGGTCTCGGGAAGAGCCAAGGGCCACCAGTACGGGTGGAAGTGCAACCCCACGCGCAACCCAGATTTTACAAGCCCTGGCCTGTTCCTTTCGCTCTGCTGCCACAGGTGGATGAGGCCCTGAACAAGCTCATAGGACAAGGAATTCTAGAGCCTGCCCGACATTCCGAGTGGGCCACACCTGTAGTTCCGGTAGACAAGAAGGATGGCAGTATACGAATTTGTGGGGACTATAAGAGTACCTTGAATCCTGTCATTCATTGGGAGACTTATCCATTGCCTACACCGGAAGAGTTGTTCGCAAAGCTGGCTGGTTTCTCCAAGTTCTCAAAGCTTGATTTCGACCAAGCATATCAGCAACTTGTCGTGGACGACAAGACTGCTGACCTTTTGACAATGTCACCACATCTAGGACTCTTTCGAGTAATGCGTCTGCAGTTCGGAGTAGCAGTAGCTGTGGCCATATTTCAGCGGTACAAGAGCTACTTCAAGGTATCGAAGGTGTGCAAGTCTGTTTAGATGACATTTTGGTAGGTGGCAAGAACGAAGAGCAGCATAACGCGCATCTGGAAGCAGTGCTGCAACGCATACAGAACGATGGTGTGCGACTAAATCAAGAGAAATGTGCCTTTAGAATGGATGAAGTTGCGTTTCTCGAATATAAAGTCAGCGGGGCAGGCATCCAACCAACTGATGACAAGGTGAGGGCTCTACATGAAGCACCTGAGCCAAAGTGTAAAAAGGAACTGCAGGCCTTTCTGGGAGCTTTGAACTTCTACAACAGGTTCCTGTGTGGAGCTGCGCATACACTAGAACCCTTGCACAGGCTGCTTGATAACAGTAGCAGCTGGAAGTGGACAAAACGAGGCAGAAGCTTTTCGTCAAGCTGAGCAGCTGCTGCAATCGTCAACTGTCCTTGCCCATTACAGTGTCCAGAAGCCACAAATACTGGCCTGCGACGCTTCACCTTACGGGCTTGGGGCAGTGTTGAGCCATGTTGACGATAATGGCTATGAGGTGCCAATAGCCTATGGCTCTCGAACAATGACAGCTGTAGAGAGGAACTATGCACAGACGGACCGAGAGGCCTTGGCTATAGGTTTTGGCATTAAGAAGTTCCACAAGTTTATCTATGGCCGTCATTTTCGCATTGTGACCGATCATAAGCCTCTGCTGGGTTTATTGCACCATGCAAAACCAATGCCCCAAGTTTTGTCACCAAGGATGTTACGATGGTCACTAATGCTCTCTACATATGACTATGAATTAAGAGTATAGGCCCGCACGAAGCCTCAGAAATGCAGATGCCCTTAGTCGACTACCTGCAGCAACAGACACTAGCTCAACTGATAAAAAACTGGGAGAAGTGCGAATGCTGGAGTCAGCGCCAGAAATTGCTTGGGATGCCCACAGGATCGCCCAGTGCTCACGGAGCGATCCAACCTTAGCTCGAGTTCAACGTTGGGTCATGAATGGTTGGCCTCATGGAAAACTAAAGGAGGAATTCAAGCCATTTGTTCGTCGGCAGCACCAACTTTCAGAGTACCATGGCTATCTTCCATGGGGCTGCAGGGTGGTTGTTCCGAACCAGGCAAGAAGTCATGTTTTAGAGTTGCTGCACAGCACACATCCTGGTATTGTGCGCATGAAAGCCTTGGCGAGAAGCACGGTCTGGTGGCCAGAAATCGACGGAGACATCGAGAAAAAGGTCCGAGCTTGTCAGCGCTGTCAAGAGACAAGGCCAGAACCACCACGTGCAAGGCTGCATCCCTGGGAGTATGCAAAAAACCCATGGTCGAGGATCCACATTGACTTTGCAGGACCATTCCAAGGGACTGTTTTCCTCCTAGTGGTCGACGCGCACTCCAAATGGTTGGAAGTGCTTCCTCTGAAATCCATGTAATCGGCAATGGTGTGCCGCAAGTTACGTGCATTGTTTGCAGTACACGGTGTTCCGGACATCGTCGTGTCGGACAATGGAACAGCATTTTGTTCGGAGGAGTTTCAAGTGTTCATGCGCGACAACCAGATTCGACATGTCCGAGTGGCACCTTACCACCCATCTTCCAATGGTCAGGTTGAACGCATGGTGCAGGAAACAAAGCAGGTTCTGAGACGCATGAGTGGTGCAGACATGGACACTAAACTGGCTCGTTTCTTGTTAAGCCAACATGTTCTGCCACACTCAACAACAGGGAAGAGTCCTGCTGAAACGCTGATGGGCAGAAGACTCCACAGTGCGCTAGGCAAGCTGCACCCAGACCTGCTGGGGGAGATGATGGATAAACAGAAAAAGCTGTCTCAGCAAAGCAACCAGAAAGTGCGATACTTTGAGTGTCAAGTGTCATACTTTTTGTGTTCGTCCGAAATTACCTAGAGGGTCCAAAGTGGCTGCCTGGTGTTCTATGCGACATCATTGGACCTTTGTCTTATAAGGTTCGTACGATAGACGGCCGTCTTTGGAAGCGTCATGTCAATCAGATAAGAAGCAGAGAGTGGAACGAATATTCTGATCAACCTGTAAGGGTGTTGCCAAATGAGACCATTGACCAACTACCACAGCCTACAACCCCTCCTGACGATCCTGAGAGACGAACTCGGCCAGCTGAGGTTGTCGACACCGCGGACACCACGGAAGAACCAGTGGCTTAGTCACCCTCATCACCCCCTGTCTCAACCCCGGTGGAGCCCACCGAGCAGCGTGGCCGCCCTCAGCGCATCAGACGACGACCTAGCTACCTGAAGGACTACGTTAGCTAGGGGGGGAAGAGTATTGTGTTGGCAACCCTGTGTGCTGGAGTGCAGACTGCGGGCAACTGGCAACCTGCACTCCTGTGGCCGGTGTGGCGGACAGAGCCTCGCCTAAGCCTCCCTGGCGAAGTTGTGTCACAACTATGTAACCTTGGTCTGCCGCAAGCTAGCTGCTTGTTAATAAATATATAACACTACCATAACACTCAGCTCCCTTTTCAGGAGTGTTAAGCCATCGCAGATAGATGCGGAGATTTGTGGACAAAAATCGCTCCAGAAGTTTTCCAATCCCATCTTTGTGATGATAACATGGGTTTTCTGGCAAGGTTACATTCTTTCCAATTTCCTTCAGTGCTTTCAATGGTGTACTCAGATAGCTCAGATCTTGAGCTTCAGCAAAAGACTTGAGAGCACTCTCACATAAAAAAACGAAGTACAGAATTCGTCTGCTTGCATAAATTAAAATTTGCCGCCTTAGACATATTCATTTAGTTGAGTAAGATGGTGTTCCTGTCCAGGTTCTTCAGCCGCTAGCATGCACACAGAGCAGTGTTCCACAGTGCGGTTAATCGGCTTTAACAAAAAGCCTGCGAAGTGGGACAGCACATCTTCCTCAAGAGAAGAAACCGAAATAGAAGAAAGTCGAGAATGAAGCCTCTTCTTTCAGCACTCTCTTCCATCTGAGTGATGCTTCGTGCTTGTTTAATTTTTGCTGATAAAAAAACGACCAGGTAGGCACTGTCATCGATCGCATATCCAGGAAATGAGTTTATGAGTGCCCCAACACTTCTATAGCTACAAAAAAAGGTCAATTCACAAACATCTAGAATAAACCTACACCGTTGCAAGAAGTCAAACACGGCGATCAGACCACACTGCGGCCTTATAATCACTAGAAAAGGCACGCCAACATATACATGCAAATTCTCTGTGAAAATGAGAAGGATTACAAAGGGACATTATTCTTAACAAAATCATGATCCTCACTCGCATATCTTCGTTGTGTCCATTGGTACCCAGTTGTCACATTTTACTTGCGCTGCCCATTTCTTCCTTCGTTCAACGTCGCGGGGGTAACAAAACACCCGCGGCTCTTTTGCGGTCGATCAAATGCACAGAGCAACACAACAGCCCGTCATGTTTCGTTAACACGAACATCACAAGGGGCTACACATAACACTAGCTCTCGCACCACAACGCCACAAAGAAAGCCATAGGCCGAAAGTTTTCATTTTTGTGGGGGGGGGAGCTGTGGCCTGCCCAGCTTTCCGAACCTCACCAATGTATATATGTATGCACAACGACATGCACAACATGCGCTCACAATATATATATATATATATATATATATATATATATATATTAGTGAGCGCATTTTGGGCATATCGTCGTCATCTGTGCAAACGACTCATCATCATATGTGAGCGCTATTTGTGCATATCGTCGTCGTCATCTGTACATACGACGCATCATCATCGTTTTGTCTCGGGCGGTGCTTTGTCTCTGCTTCGGGCGGCTGCTCGGAAATAAAAACATCGCATCGGTCGACGTCTCACTATATATATATATATATATATATATTGTCCACGTTGAAGAAGCCCTCAGGTCGATTAGCTCGCTGGGCTTTGCAGTTGCAAGATTTCGACGTGCGCGTTGTCTACAGGTCTGGCCGCCGCCACACCGATGCCGACGCGCTTTCCCGTTCGCCAGAATCTAATATGAATACAGGACAAGAGAACAGCAGGCAGCGGGTCTCAATCAGAACAGCTCAGGCAATCTCGAGCTCGCGCCTCCCGGACGACTGGCGATGTGGCTGCAGTGCCGGGTATTCCTCTTGACTACAATATATATATATATATATATATATATATATATATATATATATATATATATATATGTGTGTGTGTGTGTGTGTGTGTGTGTGTGTGTGTATATATATACTGTATGTTGTTGTATGGCACCTGTTGTTGTATGGCTTCACGTTCTCTGGGAGCCACACGATAAGGATTTTGGTGAATTGGTCTCGCCGTATCCTCTGTAATGATTCGGTGCTTTGTTAGAGGCGTCCAACCGACTCTTGAAGTCGACGCAAAGCAGTCGACAAACTGGGCCAATAGTGTAAGAAGCTGTTATCGTTCGTGCTGCGGCAAAACAGTGCTGGCGTCAAGTACAGGAGCTGGGTCTTGTGTAGGCGCTTCTTCGAGCAGTGAACAGCAGCCGCGAACATCCGCAACACCGTCAAAATAAGCCACAGCCGTGCCTTTTGGAAGGTGCCGTCTCTCTGTGCTAAAATTTGTTAGCAATAGGTTCGTGCGCCCGTCGGTGACATTTACAATTCCTCCTGCGACCGAGATACCGTGAGTAAGCAACAGAATGGTTATTTGGTCGGCAACTCCTTCGCAATGAAATGGTACATCACAGGCGACCGAAATAAGAATACATGACCGAGGGGGGATTACGACCAGGGGCGGATCCAGGTTTTTTCTGAGGGGGGGTCAGCTTCTGTCATGATGATGATGATAGTAGCCTTTCTTATTTATCGAAATTCACCGTTTCTGCTCACGACAAACCCGCGTTTTATACGGCTAGAGCAACAACTGTAGCCCGCCGTGGTGGCTCAGTGGCTGAGCACGAGATCGCGGGATCGAATCCCGGCCGCGGCGGCCGCATTTCGATGGAGGCGAAATGCAAAAACGCCCGTGTGCTTGCGTTGTAGTGCACGTTAAAGGACCCCAGGTGGTGAAAATTAATCCGGAGTCTTCCACTATGGTGTGCCTCATAATCAGAACTGGTTTTGGCACCTGAAACCCCAGAAAGAGGAAGACCTGTAGCGAAGTCAGGTATCGGTTTCTCCGAGCTTATAGGAAAAGGACGTTACCCAATACAGCCATGTGCTTGGCGGCTGTGCCTGATAATACAGGGTGTTCAAAACTAAGCTTTATGGTTTTCTTAAAATTAGGCACTGGGAGGCACACGAAGACCACCTGTACAAATTAGTTATGTGGCCAGGGGGGCATAAAGTGAGATGATAATTATCGCTGTGAGCAGCCCAATTAACTAAAATTGAACAATTATTTTTGTCGACTGCAGTAAGTGGGTATGTTTGTATTGAAAACTTAGAGGCAGTCGTGTTTCTACACAGTATCAGTCGGAAGAATTCTTCTAGCGCGTCCGTGCTCCGAGATATCCGACTCCATTGTCGTACTGCGCAGAGTTATCGAGTCGACGCGAGAGCGGTTTATGCTTTGTGTTGCTATGCAAGGGAGGCATTTTGAACATCTTTAGGGCATTCACATCTTGATGGGTGAAGTGTTGTCATGAGATTTGTGCATGATAACACCAAACTTAACGCAGCAGTATGAAATATTCGTTAGCATAGCTCAAGAGGTTTCTGCTGTTGATGGTGCAGTTGTTACTCTTGATTTCAATAAAACTTACAATACTTGGAAATCAGCAGTCACTTTATTTGCGTAGCCCAGGCAAGGACCATGCATGCCCGGTCTTCTAGTCACCATTACGCACGAGCACTGCCCTCCGGCTTCTCCGCTCGCGCCATTATCTCGGCATGGCAGCTGCCGCCATCTTTACAGGCTGCGCGGTCGCGTGTTACGACAGCGGTTCCGGGTTCTTCGATTTTTGTTCATTTCACCAGCCGTGAGGGGAAGGGGGACAGTTATTATCTTTGCCAATGCCTCCGCCCCGTTGTCAGACTAAACGCCGCACGCAATTAACAGCCGCGTCACATCAGGGAGGAGCTTTGCGCCGATCCTCACTCTCTTGAAAGTTGCATGCGTAATCGTGCGAACGACCATTAAAATTTGGAGTTGGATATCTCGGAACACAGACATGCTAGAAGAATTCTTCCAAGTGAAACTGTGTAGAAACACGACTACGACTGCCTCTAACTTTTGAATACAAATGGCGTCTACATCGAATACATCGGCGTAATACATCGGCGTGCTTGGCAAGACCTCTGTCACTTACTGCAGTCAATAAAAAGTTAATTATTCAATTTTAGTTAATTCGGCTGCTGACAGCGATAATTATCATCTCACTTTGTGTCCACCTGGCCACATAACTTATTTCCGCAGATGGTCTTCACGTGCCTCCCAGTGCCTAATTTTAAGAAAACCATAAAGCTTAATTTTGAACACCCGACATATCTAGCCTGTATTGTTTCTTAAAATAAAATTTGGGATGATCTGTTGCAGGTTCGTTATAAATGCGCAAGCACGCGTCCGTTCTTGCAGTTCTGTTGGGACACCTTGATTTCCTTAAGATTCTTTGTGTTCGGCTCCCATCTGCTCCCGTTTCTCAAACCACGCGACGCCATCCTAGGCCCGCGCGCTGGCGTTGGCCGCTGACGTCACGCTCCCCCACTTCGCAGACGCGGCTCGAGGCTTCGCCCCGCTCCGCGAGAACGCCCACTCAGGTAAATGGATCCGGCGGGTTTTAGCCTCCCATGCTTAATGTACGACAATAAAACTGCGAAGTTACAATGAAAAACTTGTAGCGTACGAACGGTACTGTGCTCGTGCTGGATATTGTCAACGCGTAACTGTGATCACAATGAGTGCTACAGTTAAAAAAAAGTTGCCTGTGCGTAGTTCTTAGTTTAGCTGTTAGTTGTTATTATTTATATATGAACACTTCAGCGAGAGATCTCTTTCATTAAGCAGGTTGGTCGCGGAACCGATGACAGCCGATGAGGCAACCGATGACACCTCGAGGGGAACTACGTTAATCAGGCGCGAAGGCGCTTGCGCGCACATCGGCGTGCTTGGCAAAAGGGACGTCCCCTCGTTCATTCGATACCACCTACCGGACGAGTAAGGCACGGCTGGCGCCAGGAGGTCCAAGGTGTTCATGAGAAAAAATAACTATGGCAACTTCGCGACACCACACCCCTGCGGAATACAACTAAGCTTGTGAGCGAGCTAGCTTTACTTCTACATGACTGCTACCACTGGTACTCGCGAAAAGTACTTTTGAAGAATGCTGGTGGCCATATTTTTTTGCGACAGGGCCATCCCCCTGTCAGCGAGGGGGCGATGCAGAAATCTGAGGGGGGGGGGGGGGGGGTCAGGACATTCGGACATACCCCCTGGATCCGCGCCTGTGACGTCATCTTCTGTTAGACGAAAGGAATTGTGTTGCGGCGATAAGCAATGGACTAAACCAGGGCTCTTATAAAACGTCACCATGCAGTCTGGAATGTTAATTACGCTGCCATATTCCCTTAGGAAATCCATTGAAATAATCAAATCTTTACAGCACGCAGAAAGAACGATGAAAGCGGCCACGAAAGAATAATCTCCAATATTAATTCTTGCAGTACATCTTCCAGTAGGCATCAGTAGTTGGCCGCCTGCCGTCCTTATGTGAGGTCACGCGTCCATAGCGTCTTTACTTTCCTCAGGCGGAGGACGAGTTCCTGACTTATTATAGAGAAGTCAGTACCAGTGTCGACTAACGCTGTAACTGGCTGCCCATCCACGAAAACATCAAGGTCGGCGCTCACAATTTCTTCGGGGTCGGTGATTATCGGCTTTTCGGCTTTTTATTCTCTTGCAGCGGGCCTGCAACCTTACCCCCAGAGGTCGCCGCCTTCAGTTTCCCCGGCGGGGGTTGGGCGACCTTCGGCCTTGAAGGTTAGCAAAAGTACGTCCAGCAGGCATATCTGGCGTGGAGGGGTTGGTGAGCGCGACCGACGGCCGAAATCAGTCCGATCATTGGGCACGGATTTGCCATTCGGTTGCGCCATGGGAGGTCCCTGAAAAGCAGCATCCTCGCGGCGTAGCAAGGAGTCGCCATCTGCGCGTCGACCATCAGACCACGGACGAAGAGGTCGAATGATGTGTCGCGATGCCAGCAATAGAGCGAAATGTGGCCGGCACCCCCGCAGTTAAAACAGAGAGGGCGGTTATCGGCGGTGCGCCACGCGTCGGATCTCCGAAATTGTGGCCGTCTCGTAGGGTCGTTTTGCGGCGTGGTCCAAGGCGCGACGAATGACGGCTGGCGGTACGACTGCATCGGCATCACGGGTGCGCGCCTCAATTGCCTCCTCTTGGGGCGGCGACCAAGGAGCGGCTCTCGGGAGCTGGTTGTACGGGGGTGTGGTTCTAACGGGTGAGGAACATCGGACAGCGTCGGCGTAACTCATGGGACGCTGGTGGTCGGGAAGATCCGCTGCCGGTAACGCCTGCTGATTTCGTCGCGTGCCACTTCGGGGATTGACGCGACGGGGCTATCCGGTGTGGGTGTCAGGATCCGGTGAAGTTCTGACGATCTCTCTGATCAATTCACGCAAGGGGCTCAGATACTCTGAAGTCAATGTGGCGGCATTGATTGTGGTGCTGGTGGACAGTCGATCGTACTGCCTGCATCGTTGATGAAGGGCGCGCTCAATAGCCGTAGCCTCTTTGATAAAATCAGCGACGGTGACTGATGGATTCCGCACAAGCCCCGCGAACAACTGCTCTTTTACACCTCGCATGAAGTAGCGTAACGTCGATCCTATCCTCGGTCATTTTCGGGTCGGCTCTACGAAAGAGACGGGCCATGTCTTCGGCGAACATTGTGATCGACCGACTCATTGGGTTGTTGCGCCCGTAATTGCATGCACTATCAATTGCTGGGCGCGGTCGCGTCGGTCGGCACTTGCAAAGGTATCGGTGATTTTCTGCCGAAAGTCATGCCATGTCGATAGGCTAGCTTCGCGATCGATTCTCGTACCAAGTACGGCCAGTGTCGTCAAGCGCGAAATAGACGTGGGAGAGCTTTTGCTGCTCAGTCCACTGGTTAATCTGGGCGACGCGATTGTACTTGTCAAGCCAGTCTTCAATGTCTTTGAAGGCTGCACCGCGATTGCATGCGATCGGGAACCAGCGGATGAAGAACAGTTACCTAGCTGTTGTTGACTGGGAGACCGGCTGCATTGGGGTGCTTGCGGTGGGCTGGCTTCGGCCATTGCCAGATGTGTGGAGTTCCTGGAAAGATGTAGTTGAAGAGGGGAGAACTCCGGGGCAAGGCCTAGCAGTCGACGACTGCAGCGATGCACGGGGGTCGTAATTGGTGACAATGCGTCCGGGCTGGATGAACGACTCCCAGGAGTCCGGAGCATCAGGCGTGGTCAATATACCGAGCACCTCCATCACTGTCGCGGTGCAACGCCAAGAGAGGACAGGGAGACGTTCTTCAAGAACAGTAGGACAACCTGATGATGATGATGATGATGATGTACGTCTGTCATGGCTCGCACCCACTAAGGGTGCGGGCCAAGAACCTGTTTTAGCGAAACATAACAGAGACACGTCTTCTTCGTCGTCAGCCAACACCCACTGACCCACTAGACGGAGTCCGTTAATGCCCCCATCGTCGTTGTCGTCTGCCTAGAGCACACGCTCAATATATATATATATATATATATATATATATATATATATATATATATATAACCTTTAATAACAGTTACACTGGAAACTTCGTGCGACCTCAAAAGATTGTTCACTGAAGTGACGAGCTTATATGAGTATTTGCAAGACCTCACAGTAGGAGCTGGACAATTCAGTTTTACAGGCTGAGTCCCTTCGCACGGCCAAGAGATTGTGGGTCTCTTGGTTGAGCCATGCGACAAGCGGATTAAGTTGAACACGTTAGGGAGATACATGTATTTTGTGCGTATTAAGTAGGATAAGTACACATATATGAAAAAGCAATGTAACGCCTTGTAAAAGATTTAATAGAAAAGATACAATTTTTACAATCAAGAAATCTTTTCCTGATGAAAGGTCAGTTATTGAGAAGACATGACATAACATATATAAACAATAAACGATATAACGGTATAACAATTTCTGAACACAACTTTGGCTAGAATTATTAGCATAAGTGTAATAGGGAGTTTTAGTATAGCGGAAAACAGCAAACGCAAGGATTTAGCGTTAGCGTTGCGGGCTGCAAACTGCGCATGCGCCGAACGTAAACGTAGCCAGAACTCTTGCGTACGTACGCTATTTCCCGAATATAGCGTTCAACGCTAACGCACGCAAGGGATTCCGTACGTAGGGCAAGATGGCGGCGCCTGTTGAAGCGAGAGCCGTCCACTTCGGATCTATCGAGTCGTCGGCCTGCACTGTTCGGCTCATTTGTTCCCCACTAATGCTCGTGTTTGCTTTAGATTTGTGTGATGATGCTTCGACAGCGGCGTACAGGTGACAAATGGGCGTTGTTTTCCATATACGTTCTCGATTAGCGGCGGAGTAGGCTTAACGAGAGGGTTTGCTAATGTTTGCTGTATCCGCCTCGAGATGGCGCCCAAGTGTATTTGCGTTAGCGTTAGCGTTTTGCTCCGTTCCGCTATTATTATAAAACACTACCTTGTACCGCACAGTGCAGCCTTTCTTTGCGTTAGCGTTGCGTCGCACGCTAACGCTAACGTAAGCGTTTTACCCTATACTAAAACTCCCTAATGTGATTCCATAACGCCATAGTTTCATTACATGTCAAAGCATGCCTTATGCCACTGATTTCGTTTATTTTCCGGAGGCAGAACAATTATTATAGAGTAAAAATTATCAGGTGCCCAAATAAATAAACATATTAAGAAATAAATAAATACAGCGATATCTCAAAAGCGCGAAAGGACTCGATAACAAATATAGGAGCAACGTGGATTGTGTTATTGAGAGGCAGATGCAGCATACGACGAATAAAAATTAATAAGGAAAATGCACAGATAGGCTAGGGAGTTTTACAAATAGCGCAACCACACGTCTTTTAGTACACAAATGCCCTCACTCTGCTTGCGCTGTTATTGACCCCATTTTCGTTCCTTTGTATAACTTTTTGCATCCCTGGCGGAAGGATGGAAGTGTCGAAGGTCGTCTCTGGGCCAGCGTGCGCCCGTGTTCTCTACGGCACGAGCGATCGTGCGCGTTCTTTTCGCGACGGCGAGCGCGACCTCATCAACCAGGAAAGGTGGCACGCAATACTGCTGTGTTGTTGATTGCCAAAACAGCCTCGAAAGGTCGAAAGCCGCCCGTGAAGTCCTACAGAATTCCGGGGAGGTGGTATGAGAAGGACAGACGATATCTGCTGTGCGCCGAGTCAAGTAAGTCATACGTACTTTCGCATTCGCGTGCAATATCATGGCCGCTCGGTAAAAACGCAATAGTAATATGCCTGTATTTAGTGCATGGCCGTTTGTTTAGACGTGTCGCGTAGTTGAATTGTACAGTGACATCCGCCGTGTTAGCTTAGCGGTAAATGCATACGGGTTGCGCCGCTAAGCTCGACGACGCGAGCTCGATTCCCGGCCACGGCGGCCGCATTTCGATGGGAGCGAAATGCAAGAACACACTTGTTACCATGTACTTTGATTTTTGTGCACGTTAAAGAACCGCCAGTGGTCAAAATTATTCCTTCAATGAGCGGGCCCGAGTCCGGGCCAGACTCGGGCCCGCTCATTGAAGGGCCATAAGTAGGCCTTCGAGCACACGCGACCGTTATGCATTGCATCTTTCAATGCATTCTGTGCCAAGCTGATGTGACACGTGCAAGATGACTGTCATAGTCATCATCAGCCAATATTTATGTCCACTGCAGGACGAAGGCCTCTACCTGCGATTTCCAATTAACCCTGTCTTGCGCTAGCTGATTCCAATTTGCGCCTGCGAATTTCCTAGCTTCATCACCCCACCTAATTTAATTTCTGCCGTCCTCGACTGCGCTTCCCTACTCTTAGTATCCATTCTGTAGCTCTAATGGTCCATCGGTTAACCATCCTACGCATTACATAGCATTACATAGCCATTACATGGCATTTTTCCCGCTTCATGTCAACTGGAATATCGGTTATCCCCGTTTGTTATCTGAACCACACCGCTCTCTAGACTGTATATCTTATCAGATGACTGTATATCTTATCAAAGAAAATGGTAAAACAGATGAAGTTCTCATTTTTAAAAGCGGAGCTGCTTCAGCCGGGCGTAATGTGTCTGCTGAATCCAAAAATGTGGGCCGATCCTGGCAGCTGTGCAGAAAGGGTCCACGCGCAATGGCCCATACACCTGTGAACTATCGAAGCTGAGCCTGGTTAAGTCTAGGTAAGAATGGTGGGGACTACTTAAACTTAATCAGTCATCGATAGACAATTGATAGCCAATCAATAGCTAGTCGATAATCGATCAATAATCAATAAATTCCCGAAAATGCTGGGGATGACTTGGTAGTGCTTAGCCTAGCCCAAATACGTGGCCAATACCTTACAGACTGGGAAGGCTTAGGAGTGAGGATCAACGGCGAATATCTAAGCAACCTTCGGTTTGCAGATGACATTGTCCTATTCAGCAATAATGGAGACGAATTACAACAAATGATTGACGACCTTAATCGAGAAAGTGTAAGAATTGGGTTGAAGATGAATATGCAGAAGACAAAGATAATGTTCAATAGCCTGGCAAGGGAACAAGAATTCAGGATCGCCAGTCAGCCTCTAGAGTCTGTAAAGGAGTACGTTTATCTAGGTCAATTACTAACAGGGGACCCTGATCACGAGAAAGAAATTTACAGAAGAATAAAATTGGGTTGGAGTGCATACGGCAGGCATTACCAAATCCTGACTGGCAGCTTACCACTGTCGTTGAAAAGAAAAGTGTACAATCATTGCATTCTACCGGTGCTAACATATGGGGCAGAAACTTGGAGGTTAACGAAGAAGCTCGAGAACAAGTTAAGGACCGCACAAAGAGCGATGGAACGAAAAATCTTAGGACTAACGTTAAGAGACAGGAAGAGAGCGGTGTGGATCAGAGAACAAACGGGGATAGCCGATATTCTAGTTGACATTAAGCGGAAGAAATGGAGCTGGGCAGGCCATGTAATGCGTAGGATGGATAACCGAGGACCATTAGGGTTACAGAATGGATACCAAGAGAAGGGAAGCGCAGTCGAGGTCGGCAGAAAACCAGATGGGATGATGAAGTTAGGAAATTTGCAGGCGCAAGTTAGAATACGCTAGCGCAAGACAGGGGTAATTGGAGATCGCAGGGAGAGGCCTTCGTCCTGCAGTGGACATAAAATATAGGCTGATGATGATGACCTTACAATAGTCAATCGATAGCCAATCAATAGCTAATCGATAATCGATCAATAATCAATAAATTCGGATAACTTGGTAGTGCTTAGCCTAGGCCATATACGTGGCCAATATCTTGCGATAGACAATCGATAGCCAATCAATAGCTAATCGATAATCAATCAATAATAAATAAATTCCGGGAAATGCTGGGGATGACTAAGTAGTGCTTAGCCTAGTCCAAAAACCAGGACTAGCTAGGTGCCCATCAGCTCCGCCGTCTCTTTAGCATTGCGCCGCCAGTGCAAGCTACGCTAATTTTTTTATTTTCCGCAAAAACGAACATTGTTTCCGCGCAAGGAAAAATAAATCATACAAAGAACCACTCCTCAAACCATTTCCATGTTACGGCTTTTGCGATTGCACTATTACCAGTGTCGATACTATTGCATTATTTTAGCGCTAAGGCCAGTTACTGTTGTGCTTCAATGCATAAAACTGCCTTTTCCTCAGAAAGTTAACTGGAACGCCCATGCGTCGGACACTTTGAAAATTAATATCTCGAAACTGGTTCAGTTCTGAGAATTCGTTCCAAGTGAATACGCCTTGCGAACTCAGCGGCTCTAATTCGTAGATTAGAAGATGTTCCGTAAAATAATTAATTAAAAGGTTAATTAGCGTAATTATGATAAATATTCAACTAGGCGTTTTGACCATCCATTAGGTCATCCATGTCAGAATTAGCTTGGAACTACATAAAACAATTAGCCTCCTTAGAGCGAACACAAGAAATCCTGAGATATGGTAAATTCCATACTTCACAACACTCTATAAGCATCAGTCGTTAATACATAACCTACCATTCAGTTTAAACAAATACAAAAATGTCGATAATTTCAGTAAGAAAGAACTCAGCTCATACATTGGTCGCTTGTAATGTATCTTATGTGATTATTATTCTGCCTTTGTGTGTGGTTCTGAGTATATAATGTACATCCTGTTTCGTTTTCTTAGCAAATGTTAATCTTGTAAAATTTAGTCTCATGCTATGTTGTATAGCTGGTGTTGCGTTGTTTTGTATATATAGTACTGCTATTGTAGTGTTGTTTAAAATACATTCTGTTACACTTTTTCCAATTCTGTTAACTCGCCGTGATGGAAATATTCTTTGTCTTGCCGTTAATAGCTATTTCCGTCTATGAGGAATTCCAGCGATAGCTGGAAATATATATGAATTGTTGTGCATGTGCTCACACTGTTTGCTGTACTATTGCCTTGCCTGGTCTTTTGGGTCACGTAAAGTTACTGTGATGGGGAAAACAAGGACAAACAAACTCGCTGGTTTCCAGTTGGGCCCAGGATCATTTAATAATGACACGGCAGACGGGAGTTTGCTACACGAAACACAGACTTTAACAGACACGCTAGCACGATACAGACGATTCACATACAGACGATTTACATGTACGTGGACTAGAGTTCCCGAATTGTTTGTCCTATATAAATATGTGCCTAGCCCTCATGCGTCACCACTCGCCCGTGTGCCTCGTCGTTGCGTTGCCCGTGACGGTGGTTGTGACGGTGGAGCGTCGTTGTGGCTACGTCGCTGCTGTCGCGCCGCACCTTGTCGCGACGTGGCAGCAGGAAGAAAACAGCAGGCCGGTAGAACACCAGGCCACTGCTGTAGCTGGCCAGTAACGCCTGGCCTGTAACGCCTCGGCCGCTATAACGTCGGGCTCGGTCGGCGGACAGGTAGCTCGGGCGCCCCGGTGGCCAGCAGGAAGCACTGCACCAGGCCGCTGGTGCGCAGGAGAGCAGAGCCACGAGCGGGATCCACGACCAGGTCCGCACGGTAGCAGGACGCCCGGTCGCCAGTACCCGAGCCCGAGGCGGCGGCGGCGGCGGCGGCGGCGGCGGCGGCGGCGGCTGCTGCTGCTGCTGCTGCTGCTGCTGCTGCCGCCGCCGCCGCCGCCGCCGCCGCCGCCGCCGCCGCCGCCGCCGCCGCCGCCGCCGCCGCCGCCGCCGCCGCCGCCGCCGCCGCCGCCGCCGCCGCCGCCGCCGCCGCCGCCGCCGCCGCCGCCGCCGCCGCCGCCGCCGCCGCCGCCGCCGCCGCCGCCGCCGCCGCCGCCGCCGCCGCCGCCGCCGCCGCCGCCGCCGCCGCCGCCGCCGCCGCCGCCGCCGCCGCCGCCGCCGCCGCCGCCGCCGACGACGACGACGACGACGACGACGACGACGACGACGACGACGACGACGACATCCTCAGTACATGGCTCGTACCCACTCCGGGGGATTGGCCAAGAATAGGGCACCTGAACTTTTAGGTACGGTTTTTGAAACTACTGTTACAGTGCAATTTAGTAATCAGAACAGACAAAATAATTTTCCTACACTGCACTTATTATAATATAAATGTCATGCTATATCTCTAGTTGTAAAAGTATGTATTTAAAATTTTATTCGTTTAGTTGATTGAATGAAACTACAAACGGCATCAAACACGTCCCTGTAGCTAAAGCTGAATACCGAGGCACCGAAAGAGAGTACTATTTCTGATGTTAAATTTACCCCTAATTTAGCGAGCGGAATTTCAAGAAGTCTTTTTCTTTGTAATTTATACCGGCGACATATTAAGAAGTAGTGTTCTATGGTTTCTATTTCTAGACAGAATGGACACAGCGGCGATATCGCCAGACCAGCCCTGTGTAAATATAGGTTTAATGGTGGGACACGGCAGCGTAATTTTGTGATTATTACTTCCGATTGTCTTGATGGACACCAATGTATTTTCCATGGAAATTTTAGGTGTTGAAATTCAGTCCATGATGTTATTGTTTCAATTATATCTCTACGAATTGAAAAATTCCGATATCTGATCGCGGTTATTTGTGCCACCACTGGAAGGACCGATATTATTGGTCCATTCAGGGATGCTCGCGCTAATGAATCGGCCATTTCATTTAAATGTAATCCGCAGTGTCCTGGTACCCATAATAATTTTACAAGATTCAGCTGGGGGGGGGGGGGGACTAATGTTAGAAACGTCTTTTTAGAGCCGGCGAATTCGTTGAAGCTGTAAGCGCAGAGCAGACAGAAAGGGAATCTGTTATAATTACCGCGCTGGATTCATGTAAAGGGTGTTTACGCAGTGCAAGAATCATTGCTAAGAGCTCAGCTTCAAATACGGGAGTAAAATCTGGCAGTCTCAAGGAGAATGACCAGCCAAGTGACATCGAGAAAATGCCTACGCCCGCCTTATCGTCGTTCACAGAAGCGTCAGTGGCAATTATGTTAATTGTGTGTACGTGTGCAAGGTAATCCTGCAATAAATTATTTAATAACCTGACTGCATGAAACTTAGGGTTCTGTGGGAAAATTTCATCGAATTCAATCTTTAAATTTTGATTTGAGTCATACGATGGAATAACGTCTCGAATTTTTACATTTAAACTGTCTAATTGTTTTTGTACAAAAATAATCTGTGGGGTGTGAAAACGTGGCCAATGAGCTAGAAAGAAGGAGTTTGGATCGTTTATAAATACATACTCGGATCGTCTAATTGGAAAACTGTAAAATTTTAGAAATGTTTGTATCGTTAAGATGCGGAATCTGCAGGGCAATGTAGGTAGGCGCGCTTCCTGATAAAGGACATTGTTTGCTACAAACCTAGGGAGTCCCAGGCACAGGCTCAGGGCTTCACGCTCCAAAAGGACCAGAGGCTTAGTTTTATAAGCAGGGCTTCCTGAGAATAATACACAGCCGAATTCCAATATTGGACGCATGTACATTTTGTATATCATTATGAGGGCGTCCCTGCGTAGCCCATACTTTCGGTTGCTCAGTCTGCGTAGTAAACCTAAAGCACGCTGTGCTTTAGATGCTACATTTTCTATATGTGGACTCCAGTTGAGTTTTGCATCATAAATGATACCTAAATATTTAAGAGACTCAACCTGGGAAATTGGTTCTTGATTGTAAACTATAGAGACTGAAACCGGATCCGTAAGTGGGAACACCAATATTGCGCTTTTACTTACATTTAATGTCATGCAAATTGATTGAAGCCATACCTCAAGCATACTCAAGTATCTCTGTAATTTTTGGTATAAAGAATATATGTCGTTATCGGCCGCGAAGAATGCAATATCATCTGCATAAACGTAAACTTGCACGTCCTGATTGGCTGGAATGGAGCTCATTAATATGTTAAATAATATTGGAGATAAGACTGCTCCTTGGGGGATACCACAAGTCTGTTTGAATTTAGAGGAAGAGCAGCCATCCTTAAAGCAATAAAATTCTCTTGATCTCAAAAATTCTGCCAACCACGCAATAATATATTTTGGGACATTATGATTCCGTAGTACATTCAGTAAAACTGTATGTTCCACGGAGTCATATGCTTTAGCTATGTCTAATGTCACTAAAGCAGAATATTGTCTTCTTTTTCTAGCGAGTTGTATGCGGCTCTCTAAATCAGCATGGGCACACCATATAGAGCAGTCAGCTCTGAAGCCTATTTGATTTGGATTCAATATTAAATTATCCGACATCCAGACAGTAATTCTGTAATGCAGAATCCTCTCTATGAGTTTGACCATATTAGAAGTAAGAGAGATAGGTCTAATATTTTCTATGGTGTAACCTAATCCTTGTTTTTTAGGTATCGGGATTACTTTAGCTAGTTTCCAATCGTATGGTATCCAGGCGTTGTTTAGAGAATAGTTTATAATGCTTAGGAGGTCACAAGGAGATATTTCGAATAAAATTTTTATCATATGCACTGTAATTCCATCAGGACCTGGAGCTGACAAGGGTAAGTTTCGAATTACTTGAGCTAATTCAGGCACAGTAACTTCGTTGAAGTCTGACGTTAGGGCTGGTTTTTGCAAGTTATGTGACATAGACGACATGAATCTACACTCAAGGCCTTTTGCAATCTGTTCTAGTGATTTTATCATTTCATCCGATGATAGAGTTACATAATCAATATTAATTCGTGGTGGCAGAATTTTTCGATTTCGCATATATCTAAACAGCGCCTTTTTGTTTTTGGGATTTGAAAGGAAATCATAGTGTTTCCTATCATAACCTTCTTTAGATTTAGCTACTGTGCGTTTAAATACAGCAGCGTAAAATTTGTAATCAGCCCAATTTTGGGGGGACTGGTTATAAAGTAGTTTCTTCCAAGCTGCTTTTCTTCGTCTGTAGTCGCGTGTACAGTCTGGATTCCACCAAGGACTATGAGAGGCTCTCTTGGCAGACTCAACAATAAATTCAGCTTCTTTGTATGATCGTTTGATTACAGCACAAATTTTCATAGGTTTTGTTTCTTCGCGCTCTTCAGAATGGTGAGCCAAATGAGCTTTTAAATCATTTCTAAATTTATTATAGTTTACGAATACTCTGATCTGAGAGCACGATGGTATTAACGGGCAAGCAATTTCAAATATTATTGGACAGTGATCACTGTTGGTGGCACAGTCCAAGGCTGCCCAAGATGAACTAGTGAGAGATGAACTTATGAAACTTAAATCTAAGGCTGAGCGCGACCGATTGCAAATAAATGTAGGAATTCTGGTGTTGAGACAAGTCATATGGTTATCTATTGACCAATCCGACGAACGTTTGCCACATTGATCTGTTCGGAAACCCCAACATGTGTGATGGGAGTTGAAATCTCCCACAAGGATTTTATCCTTGCACCATGACGACACCGTGGAATCCAAACATCGAGTGTCTTGCACACCCGCAGGGAAGTATACATTTACTAAAGTGAATGGTAGGCAGCCCGGTAAGGTTACATCTAAGGCAAAAATTTCACTTTCAGGGGGCATATGTTTATATGAAATCTTCACCTTAAGACTAACTCTATTACTAATGAAAAATGCTAAGCCTCCGCCTTTCGAAGGACGGTCTAATCGGAAAGATCGGAAGTTATTTATATGAAAAGATTGATGTGTTGAAAGCCATGTTTCTTGCAGTGCAATAATATCCGGGGTGAATTTCGATGCCAAATACAATAAATCTGTTACGGCAGAGTGAATGGATCGGCAATTCCAATGAAGAATTTTGAGGAATCCTATGGTTGCGAAAGGATTGACTCAGTAACTGCTTTATTTAAAATGCTGTCTTTTAAGAAATCGTTCTTTGTAAGGTTGTCTTTGAGGTATTTTTTCGTCTTTGAGTGAATGAGTGAAGTGGCTGTTTTCGACAAAGGGGATCTAGATCGCTTTAGCGATCTTGGGTCCATGTCCATTTCATCTGAGCTTTCTGCATCCACATTGATGCCTTCACAGTGGTTCTTGCTTACATCAACTGATGGACCAGCAATTTGATCATCTTGGGACGTGAGTTTAGGCGCTACCTCTTCATTTGATGTTCGTGGACACTCAGTAGTTTGCGAAGTCATGCTAATAGCTGCTGTTGTGCCGAATATCTGCGCCATCTGGTTAGTTAGAATTTGTGACAAGGACTCACAGAGGTTTCCAGCTAGTCGCTCCATGGCCTTCTCCATTGCCCTTTCGACTGCATCAGCAATAGCAATTGACAGAGACGCTTCCGTGGCGATTGTATGACGGGCTGTGACAGCTGCGTATCCCTGTGTTCTAGCCTGCATTTCAGATATGGCTTCTTGACGAGAACAACGTCTTCGTTCAATGATTTCAAGAACTTGTATTTCTCGTGCCCTTGCCGAGCAATTCATATCATCAGCAGAGTGACCTTCATTGCAGAGGCAGCACTTTTCTTCCTTGCTGGTGCACTCGCTGGAATTGTGTTCCTCCCCACAAACTCGGCACCTAGGAGCAGACCTACATCCTCTCATAGTGTGTCCGTAGCGCCAACACTTGACACATTGGAGAGGACGAGGGGATAGAGGTTCCACTCGATAGATTAGGGGCCATGCCTTAATTTCTGTTGGCCTATCTGTCCCTGCAAAAGTGACAATGACCGATTCAGTAGGAATTTTGCTCTTGTCTACCACACGTCCCCATCGATAGACTGAAATTGCACCTGCTGGTGAAAACATCTCTAATATTTCTGTTGGTGTCATGTTAACATCAACGCCACGCACCAGCCCTTTCACACACGCCAAGTGAGGTGGAATGAATGCCCTTACCGGATTTGAAGCAAACGTGGAACACTTAAGAAGGTCTTGTACACAGGGCTGGTCTGGGGAAAAGCATAGAACACCTCCTCTGCCAAACTGGCGGACCTCTGTGATATTCAGGAAATGGGCTGTCGCCGATCGCAGTTCCGCCTGAATCGCTTTCGGATTCTTCATCCGTATGAAGCCATCATTGGTTGGGACGATAGCCACGGGAACTGATCTGACGCCGTTGCGAAGAAACAAATCCACAGGTAAATCCTGCGAGGGTATAGGCACCCTGCAATGCAGTTTGGCTGTGCATGTCGCGCCACCTAGCAGTGGCGGTGAGCACCTGCGAGTAGGCCCTCACCGCCATTTCACCTTGGTCCGTACTGCGCTCAGGCGCGCCTGAAAGCTTCCTTTTCAGATTTTTCAATGGATTCACCGCGAGTCCGCGACCACTCGGCAGCTCCTCCGTGAGAAGTGCGAACAAAAATAACATGCGCATATACTGCTGCTTTAGGTATTTTCACAACCGCGAAGAGGATGTCGGCATCAAATTGTGCCGCTTCCCTTCAAGGCTGTGGGGAGAAACCCGGTGGCTAAAGGTGGATCGTCGTGGTTCGGGCCGTCAAGTAAGAGTCACTCTTGCGAATTTCTGTTGAACTATGACGCAAACGCAAAATTAAAAAAAAAACATGAGGCAGCATCCATGAAAACGCACAATAAAGCGACAACTGCTTAAACACGCGTGATCTGATTCCCTCTGTTGTAAATTGGTTTGGATAATTGTTTAGCTATTCTCGCACCAAAACAAATGCGCAGTGGTTGTTATGTGTCAAATCTAGCTTCGTAAGCGCTCCGCGTTGGACCTTTGTACGCACTGTAGTTCTTGTGCATTAATAAGGCAACGTGCAGCTCCTTTCTGCGCCTGGATCAAGACGCGATTGCTGAAACCGGGCTGATTCATGCTGACGTTTTCTCGCGTTTAGAACAACAGAACTAAGGCTGGAGTGCACCGCAGCACACATCGAGTATTCGCAAAATAGCACTTCTCTCGCGCACGCTAGCACACATTTGTTCAGGTGTTGCTTAGTGTCAGCTGATTGCTCTGTTATGTTTCAGCGATGATGACCTCTCCCACTGGAGCCTGAATGACAACACCAGAATATGCTCGAGGCACTTTGTCAACGGAGAAAAAAGCGCCATAAAGAATCATTCAAGTTACCTTCCAACTCGCCAAAACCTCGACAAATGTGATAAGCAAGGCACGCTCGAAGTATACTGAAGATACAAATGAAAGTTGAAAAAGGTCTACAGCCGTATTTTCCCCCTTAAACGGAATAAATTATTTATTTGTTCACTAACTTTGAGTTCGACGTCGTAAACGTGCTTTATTTGTCGTGACAAGAACTTTGCTGCGATGTCCGTCCTGTTTACTCTTTTGACACGAAATACATGGTTGTTGTCGTAAAGTTGACGTCCTTTCTCGAGTGTCGGTGGTCGAAAATGGGCCTCAATGTTTTCAATTGCCTTAAAGACCACAGTTTAGAACGCCCGACTTGTTTCAAATGAGCGCCGCAGAAGCATGCCTTCGTAGAAGTGGCCGCCTCGGTGTTTCGCGGAACTGACACGGCGGCGCTGACGGCTGAGCCGATCGCTGCGCCGCCTGACCATTGAAGGGAGCCTATAGAGGCGGACCAGAGGGAAGCCCCTGGCCCTGGTGACGAAAATGACATCTGTCTGGTCTGATTGGCAAAAAAGCACTTATTAGACAACAAGTACTCTACTAAAACAGTTAACAATCAAAATAGAGTCAGAAACTACTCAATCCTTGGCCGCAACCCCCAGAGCCGAACACGCAGCACCGACTGGCAGAGAGCTGAGAGCAGAGACCCCCAACCGAGCTGATGATGATGATGATGATGACCTTTTCTTTGGCGCATACCCACTCACGGGGATCGGCCAAGAGTCGGGCAGATTTTATATACGTGCTAAGTGAATAAATTTAGCAAATGTCTAATTTTGGTAAATATAATAGAGCGAATAAATTCTAATACAATTCAGTGGAGAATAAATACATAAAAAAGTAGGCATACTAGTACAAGAGGGAATAAGGTAATAATAAATGGATTAATATGATTAACAATGGAACCGGTTTGATTCAACAATGAATTTCTCTATGGCGATGCATACATTCCTGTGTGAGTGTCCAAGCACAGAAGCTCCGAAAGACAGCAGTTCCGGAGAGTTCAATGGCAGGCCGAGCTGTCGCATTGCAATTTGCAATGTTCTTTTTCTTAGGGAGGAGAAACGCCGGCAGTCCAGTAAGTAATGGTCGATCGTTTCGAATTCGTTACAGAAATGGCACAAAGGGGAGATCGCCAGACCAGATCGGTGCATGTAGAAATTTAGGCGGGGGGCTCGACATCGCAGTCTTGTTAATGCCACCTCTGTTTGTCTGGATTTGCAAAAGTTCCTGCTCCAAGGGAATTGTAAGTGGTGCAGTTCGGAGGATGATGTTAGTTCTGATTTTGATGCCATAAGGGTGTATCTTCTAAACCTGGCAGACGTTATGAAACCTGTCGTTGGAAGAAGGGAACACACAGGGCCTGTAATAGAAGCCTTTGCCAGGCTATCTGCCGCTTCATTCATAAATATGCCTTTGTGACCAGGTACCCATACTAATCGCAAATTCTGCAAATGACTTGGAACCAATGAGTGCAAATTTTTTACTATATGCGACTCGCCAGGAGCAGTAAGTGAGGTGCACAAGGATAGAGAGTCTGTTAATACTACCGCGGTTGTTGTGGGAGGCTGTAGCTTACGCAAAGCTAAGACAACAGCTAGGAATTCCGCTAGGAATATTGGAGTATAGTCGGGGAGTCGAACAGAAAAAGACCAGTCTAATGCAGATGAAAAAATTCCAACCCCGGCTTTTTCCTCACTCTGCGAAGCATCTGTGGCTATAATTACGTTTGTTTGGAGCTTGTCCAAGTGATCTTGGAGTAAGCCGTTAAGAATATGCCAGGGAAGTTTCTTCGCATGGTTGGGGTATATGTTATCATAAGTAATAACCAATGAATTTTGGATGCTGCTTACCGTGATTATATCATTTAATCGTACATTTAACGGACTTAATAACGATTCTGTTTTATTCACCTGTGGCGTGTGAAACCGAGGCCACGGGACTCCAAAAAATAAAGCGGGTTGACCAACCGAGCTGGGGGACAGCTGGGAGCTCTCACGCTGATGATGATGATGATATCCTCAGCACATGGCTCGTACCCACTCCGGGGGATTGGCCAAGAATTGGGCACCTGAACTTTTAGGTACGGTTTTTGAAACTACTGTTACAGTGCAATTTAGTAATCAGAACAGACAGAATAATTTTCCTATACTGCACTTTTTATAATATAAATGTCATGCTATATCTCTAGGTGTGAAAGTATGTATTTAAAATTTTATTCGTTTAGTTGATTGAATGAAATTACAAACGGCATCAAACACGTCCCTGTGGCTAAAGCCGAATACCGAGGCACCGAAAGAGAGTACTATTTCTGATGTTAAATTTACCCCTAATTTAGCGAGCGGAATTTCAAGAAGTCTTTTTCTTTGTAATTTATACCGGCGACATACTAAAAAGTAGTGTGCTATGGTTTCTATTTCTAGACAGAATGGACACAGCGGCGATATCGCCAGACCAGCCCTGTGTAAATATAGGTTTAATGGTGGGACACTGCAGCGTAATTTTGTGATTATTACTTCCGATTGTCTTGATGGACACCAATGTATTTTCCACGGAAATTTTAGGTGTTGAAATTCAGTCCATGATGTTATTGTTTCAATTATGTCTCTACGAATTGAAAAATTCCGATATCTGATCGCGGTTATTTGTGCCACCACTGGAAGGACCGATATTATTGGTCCATTCAGGGATGCTCGCGCTAATGAATCGGCCATTTCATTTAAATGTAATCCGCAGTGTCCTGGTACCCATAATAATTTTACAAGATTCAGCTGGGGGGGAACTAATGTTAGAAACGTCTTTAGAGCCGGCGAATTTGTTGAAGCTGTAAGCGCAGAGCAGACAGAAAGGGAATCTGTTATAATTACCGCGCTGGATTCATGTAGAGGGAGTTTACGCAGTGCAAGAATCATTGCTAAGAGCTCAGCTTCAAATACGGGAGTAAAATCTGGCAGTCTCAAGGAGAATGACCAGCCAAGTGACATCGAGAAAATGCCCACACCCGCCTTATCGTCGTTCACAGAAGCGTCAGTGGCAATTATGTTAATTGTGTGTACGTGTGCAAGGTAATCTTGCAATAAATTATTTAATAACCTGACTGAATGAAACTTAGGGTTCTGTGGGAAAATTTCATCGAATTCAATCTTTAAATTCTGATTTGAGTCATACGATGGAATAACGTCTCGAATTTTTACATTTAAACTGTCTAATTGTTTTTGTACAAAAATAATCTGTGGGGTGTGAAAACGTGGCCAATGAGCTAGAAAGAAGGAGTTTGGATCGTTTATAAATACATACTCGGATCGTCTAATTGAAAAACTGTAAAATTTTAGAAATGTTTGTATCGTTAAGATGCGGAATCTGCTGGGCAATGTTGGTAGGCGCGCTTCCTGATAAAGAACATTGTTTGCTACAAACCTAGGGAGTCCCAGGCACAGGCGCAGGGCTTCACGCTCCAAAAGGACCAGAGGCTTAGTTTTATAAGCAGGGCTTCCTGAGAATAATACACAGCCGAATTCCAATATTGGACGCATGTACATTTTGTATATCATTATGAGGGCGTCCCTGCGTAGCCCATACTTTCGGTTGCTCAGTCTGCGTAGTAAACCTAAAGCACGCTGTGCTTTAGATGCTACATTTTCTATATGTGGACTCCAGTTGAGTTTTGCATCATAAATGATGCCTAAATATTTAAGAGTCTCAACCTGGGGAATTGGTTCTTGATTGTAAACTATAGAGACTGAAACCGGATCCGTTAGTGGGAACACCAATATTGCGCTTTTACTTACATTTAATGTCATGCAAATTGATTGAAGCCATACCTCAAGCATACTCAAGTATCTCTGCAATTTTTGGTATAAAGAATATATGTCGTTATCGGCCGCGAAGAATGCAATATCATCTGCATAAACGTAAACTTGCACGTCCTGATTGGCTGGAGAGCTCTCACGCTCTCGTGTCGCTTCTTCGTTCGTGGCACGTGTCGTCATCTTCCATTACCATCAATCCTCTTCTTGTAGCCACAACACAATCATCATTCGAAGCAGGTCTTCTCGCCACCGCACGCCACTATCCACATCATCACAGTTACATACGTAGCTTTAGTCCAAAATGACCATCCAGCATGTAAATTGGAGAATAAATTGATTTGATTTGAATGATTTCGTCGGATACTTTGAAAATTATTATCTCGAAACTGGTGTAGTCCTGAGAATTCGTTCCAAATGGATACGCCATGCGAACTCGGCGGCTATAATTCGTAGATTGAAAGATGTGCCGCAAAATCATTAATTAAAAAGTTAATTAGCGTAATTATGTTAATTCTTCAATGAGGTGTTTTGATTTCTCCTGGAAGTAATGGCCGCCTCATCGAGTAGTTTAGATCAAGGATTATAAGTGTGCTATCTGCCACAGGCAATCTTTGAAAATGTGGTTCAGCTAAAATGAAACACCCTGTATATTTGCGTGCTAAATGATATCATATAACCATATCATACAAATCAAGGTAAATACATGCGCACCAGCGGAAAAATAGCAGCACAGGCAATGGACCAGATTACTGATGTTCCCGTGGTAGAAACAAAGATTTCTGCCTTTTATTGCTTATATAGTGCAGCTGATTAAACCTCCGGAAGGTGAGGCTGACAGATACGGTGCAATCTGTAAGCAAAAGAAAGAATTTTTTTCTTACAGGCCGGGCCTGGTCATGCACACGCGGGCTCTAGCTAAACTTAGTAATGAACGGCCGGGCCTGGGCCGGGCTCAGTAACACGGGCCCGGGCCGGGCCCGGGCTGGTCTCTGTCATGTACGCCCGGGCCCGGGCCGGGCTCGGGCCGAAAAATTAGGCCCATGCAGTGCTCTATTGGTGCCTAATGCATGTATTCTTTCTGTGCTGACAGTGCGGATGCCACTCCCTGGGAGCCAAAATGAGAGCAGCCGTGTGTGCGCACCCAGCGACCAACGAAACAAATCGCAATCGTCACCATCTCTGCACATCTCTGCAAGCATGCATGACCGCTTTGTGACTGCACCATAGAGAAATAAAAGTGACTAAATTACTGAACTCGGTGTGTACCTCTAACTCGATGTCGTATACAATCTTGTTGGACACCTCCGACACGCACTTGGCTTTCACTGTCACATCACCGGCCGCAATTTGTTCAACACCATACACGTGTGGAAGCAGATGCTCCCCTTTCTTGAGATTGCCGCCACGAAAAAAGCTGTCGGCGTCGGCAACCTTCTTGAAACCGCATTGCAGTCTTTGCATCGCCGTTCAGCAAGAACGCGATCTGCCGCCATCGAAAACGGAGCGCCGTGAGTACGAGCAGCGAAGGAAAGTGCGGGCGAAACAATGTAAACAAAGCGGAGACTGCACCACGGCGCGACCGCGCTGTTTGACATTTCCACTTTGGGGGCGCTGTCATGAGGCGCAGTAGCGCCTTCTGGCGATCGTTTTCTCGTCTATAAAGCCATTCGGTCCGCCGCTTGTTGCAGAACCTGGAAGTTTCATCTTTCCTTGTACATCAGGGCGCGAATGTGCATCGTAGTTGCACATTCGAGGCCATGAGTTTTCGACGAACCTTTTCCTTTCAATACGATGACGGACAAATCTTCTGCCCCTGTAGTGCTGCTTCGCCACTTAGTGGCCGAAAAAAAATCGCCCCAGGAAAAAAGTTCAGCCAGCGGAATAAAACCAACGTGGACCTACGTATAGAGAGAGACCTAGAGCATATGCCACTAATGTGCAATTAGCTGATGAAGTCTCGCTTCGCTGCAATCAGCATTTTAAAAATCGCCCCATATATGTATTTTAAACGGGCCTGCAAAAGTGTCCCAGGAAAGAAAACCTGCCAGTTGACGCCGACGTGGGTCACTGTAGATATCGCGACGAGGTAGGTACCAGTGAAACTGTGACGCCGACTTGGAGCACGGGGCACGGGCCACTCGGTCTGTGCTGGTCTTCAATGAACCTCTTTGATGCCAACTTGAGTCAGCAGGTGTGTGCCGCTTTTCAATGAACGTACTGGACGCAAACTTGTGAAACCTGGTATGTGCCGCTCTACAATGACGGAATAGATCCCTTAAGTTTCCCCGATGCTGAACGGAATCGACGCCACGTCACAAGGGTTATCAGGCTGCGGCACTAATGCACTGGGTATGTGCCGCTTTCAATGAACGCCTTTCACGCCAATGCTTTAGCGAGATGCTCCACGAATGCACAGGGTATGTTTCACGATTCAACGAACCTCTCGCCAGCTTGGGTCACCGATTGTGCGCTGCTTACTGTGTGTGCGTTGCGCCATTTCACTAGGGGACAAGACTGCGGCAAGCGAGGCAATGATTCTTACCGTTCGCAGGCGCTGGCGCGACAAGCTTCTCGCCTCGGAGGCCACGCGCGGACATGTCGGCGTTGCAACCAGATGGCGCAGCGTGTCCAGGGAGAAGCGCGAGAGTAGTAGTAGTAGTAGTAGTAGTAGTAGTAGTAGTAGTAGTAGTAGTAGTAGTAGAAGTAGTAGTAGTAGTAGTAGTAGTAGTAGGGGATGCAAGAGAAAAGATGCATGTTTCTGCAGCTCTTATAGGGAGCACGGCTCCACATCTGAGGGGCGGGGAGGAATGGGGGATACAAAGTTGGAAAAGTGGAAGAAAGGGAGGGAAAGGCTAGTCGTCATCGTCTCGGGCAGGGCGCCCTTACAGTCGGTCAGCCAGCATCGAATCGGCAAGGTAGCAGAGTACGACCTTGAATACCCTGCTGGAACTGTGGGCTGGGAAGAGCAGGTCCGAGCGGGAGGCTGAAGGCAGGCCCATGCGGCGTAGTTGAGCCACCATGGTGGCTCGGTGTTGGTTGAGTGCGGGGCAGAAACATACGAGGTGCTCCAGTGTTTCGTCTGCCCCACACTGTGTACGCTGGTGAGTCAGTTCTACCCAGGCGGAAGCTCCGGGCGGCTGTCCAGCAGCAGCCAATCCGTAGGCGTAGCAGGAGGGATCTCTCACTCCTTATCAGTTCTGGGTCCGGCAGCCGTGTCGGGGGACTCCGCCTCGCCACGCGTGCGTCGGGGTGACAGCTCAGCAGCAGTCGCTGCAAGGTGCTCCTGGAGTAGTCTGAGGCAATGACTTCCGAGCTGATCGCCGTGTCCATGCCGTGTGCCTCCTTTGCCAAGGTATCTGCCTCTTTATTGCGCGGGATTCCCACGTGTGCAGGGATCCAGTGCAACGAGACATCGGTGCCACTGGTACGGAGGGCGTGCAGCTTGGTTACCAAGAGGGCTGCACTAAGGCCAGACCTCTCCGGGAGACACACGGCCTGGAGAGCTGCTCTTGAGTCGCAGGCCACCGCCACAGGTACTCCAGGAGGGTCTGCTGCCAGCAGATCTGAGGCCAGGTGAAGGCCCGCCATCTCAGCAGCAGTGGAGCTGGCCGAGAAGGAGAGTCGGCAAGTGGATGCCCTGCCGAGCGCGGGGGCCACACAGGCTGCAGTGGCTGAGCCGGTGTCGGGGAGGACGGCGCTGTCTGTGAAGACGAGTAGTCTCTCTGCCAGCTCTTCCTCCAGCTTAGGGGTGGCCACCTGCAGGAGTGTGCATCTGGAAGAATGGCGCTTGGAGTGTCCCTCCAGCGAGGTGCAGATGACCAAGGGCCTCTCGTGTGGAGGTGGGAGTCGCACCGCTGGAGGTACCTGGCCGACCACTGTCTGGTAGGTCTCGACCAGGCTCCCCATTCTGGAAGAGGGTCAGCGCGTCAGGCGGGTCAGCAGGGGTTCTCCGTCAGGGGCATGGGCCAGCCTGTCAATGTGCAGCAAGCCACGCTGCTGCAGCAGGAGAGACAAAGGCACGCTCCCGCCTCTGTAAGCGTTGCCGCTATCTATGAGGACCGGGGCAGCCCCAGCACGCTCCTGATGAAGCCCCGGTGGAGTTGTTCCAGACATGTCAGCCGGGTTGGTGAGAGCGTGATCAGTGGCAGGGCATAGAGTAGCCTGGAGGTGGCGGCTGCTGAATGCAGTTGCAGCGCCCAGGATGGCGAACATGCCCGCCCCCTCAGGAAAATGGCTCTCACCGCTCTCTGGATCCTCTGGACCTGCGCCACCACAGCCTTCACAGCGGGAGTCCAAGTCAGCAGGTGGTCATTCTGCAACCCGAGGTATGTGACCGTCGTCTGCCATGGTATCCTGGTGCCACCTATATATATATATGAGACAGGCAGCGCTCCGTCGGGTGGCCGATCGGGGGTGTACCAGGAGGGCCCTGGTCTTGACGGGGGATACCGAGAGGCGCACGGAAGCAAGGTGGCCCACCGAGGCGTCCAGGGCCTCCTGGAGGCAGGTCCGGACTGCAACGACGTTGCGTCGTGGACCGCTGGTCCACAGGGTGATGTCCTCAGCATACACAGAGCAATGCACAGGGAAGCGCCGATCCTTCGGGATGGTTGAAGGCAGGTGTGCTAGGGCCACGTTGAATAGAAAAGGAGTCAACACGGATCCCTGAGGCATGTCTGCCGTGACCGGTTGCGGGGAGCTCTGTGCATTGCCCACACGTTCGCGGAAAGAGCGGCCAGATAGGAAGGCGCGCACGAAGTGCCCCATGTGTCCAGACACCCCCAGTGCATCGAGGGCGTGATCACCACCAGATGGGGCAGTCCGTCGAAGGCATTCTGCACGTCCATAAGAACCAACAGAGCTGTCTCCCCTCGCTCCTTGCCTGCTCCAGTGTCTACACGACATCGCCGATGGAATCAGCTGTGCCGGGGCGGCTCTGGAAACCACTCTGCTGCTCAGGGAAGAAGTCCAGCATCCTGGAGATGCACACCAGACGGGCCAGAGCCATGTACTCCATGAGTTTGCAGGCAGCGGATGTTAAGGAGACAGGCCTGTGGGACGATGGAGCGGTGGCTGGCTTTCGTGCCTTTAGTATAGGCACGACAATGGCAGTGAGCCATGACTCGGGGAGCTGTACACTGGTCCAGACGGTGTTGAGGCAGTCCAGAAGACGAGCCCTCTCTGCGTCTGCCAGGTTGCGGAGCATCTGGAAGGTTATCCCGTCTACTCCCGGGGCGCTGCGCCGCCTGGAACGGTCGAGGGCCTTGGTGAGCTCGTGGAGTTGGAATGGCTTGTTGCACAGTGCCGCCACTTGCTCCTGTGTGCAGTCCTAGTGGTGGACGATGTGCGGGGCTGCTCCTCTCACCATGCTGGCAGGATCGGGGAGCGGGACAGGTGGCCGAGAGGCAGTGGCGTAGCCAAGGGGGGGGGGGGGGGGGTTCAAACCCCCCCGAAATTTTTAACCCCCCCCCCCCCCACTAACCCACCCTTTGCTCTCGTCGCTTCGCGCTGACATATTTAAAGAAACCGGTGCTACTTTCACACTTTCATTCCTGGGCGCTTCCGTTTGGGTTGGTAATTTACAGCGAATCATGTCTGCATATGGAAAAAAACTGTCACGGTGTTTGTCAAGGCCTTGACACTCTGTGAGGTTTTGGCGCGAATGTGGCGGCCGCATTCTGAAACAACAAATACGCAACAAATGAAGCAACAAATGCGGCAGCCGCATTTTAGATGAAGGCGAAAATGCTCGAGGCCCGTTTATTTAGATTTAGGTGCACGTTAAAGTCCCCAGGTGGTCGAAATTCCGGTATACATTTCCGCCGCTTCCCTTCAGGTGCCGGTTAGGCCGCGTTCGCGTAGGAACTTGGTCTCGAAGCTGGCGGAAGCGGCAAAATCTTGCAAAAATCCGCCCGCCTAGGCGGCAAAACAGGCAGAAAAACAGGCGGCGAGCCAAATTGGTCTTGGACCGATTTTTTCGCCATGGCGAAGCGGAAACGTGGCGGAATTAAAGTCGTTCTGCTCGACCGAAAGCTACACTAGCATGTAAACTTCCGGTCGTAACATTGAACATGGCACCAAAAGTGTAGGCTGCAATGCTGATCGACGCGATCAAGAACCACCCCTTGCTCTACGACAAGAGAAGTACTCAGTGATGCTACTGCGGACTTCTGATTTGGAGCAATTTTTGGAGCATCAGAAATTTCATTTTGGAGCACTTTGGAGCAGGCAATTTGGCATTTGGGAGCAGCTTGGAGCAGCTGATTTTTCACATCCTGAAGTATTTCAAAAAAACGAGTGTACATGCGACACACACACACACACACACACACACAAATTGATATCGTGTCATATATTGCTAGTTTTCCCAGATGTCATTCCATATATCCATAAACAGAAATGATGGACACATTGGCGGCATGCAGTTATTATAATCACATGTCATGCTGCGCTTCAAACAAGCGACAGTAGAACCCCGCTGTTACGTTCCCGGGCGCTGCGTCTTCCCGGCTGTTAAGCTCCCATAGTACCCAATGCATTGGTAGCACCGCTGTTGCGTCGCAAATGTGGGACCGTTCCCGCATCATGTGGCCTCTGGGCTGCTGTGCCTTTGTTCTGCGTTTTTCATGTTTGTATGGCATTCTTTACTGCTGCTCTACAAAGAGCATGGTGCCTGGGTTTCAAACCAAGTGACGTGCAGAACTATGTGGGCATAAATATACAGTATAGTTCTAGCGTTGTACCTGCAGACTGCCTCATTGATAGCAGTCTCTAGTGCAGTCAGTGAGGCATTGTTTTTTTTTTTTTTTGGTAGAATCGACCATGTTACTGAATGAAGGCTCTCAGCAGCCTTCTGAATCATCTTCCATTGACATGGAGGTTAGGAGAGTCTCTGATAGATAGGCAGCAATGCAGCTGCTAGGTGCTTTCCAGCCTGTACTTTTGTATGATGCCTCACTTCTGCAGCCAGGTGTCTGTGCCAGCCCAAGTGGTCTAGTGAGCAGAGCTCATGATGAGGTTCTCTTTATGAAGGGGTGGTAGATAGGTATTGTTACGAGATATCGTGGCATTACGATAATAGAGTCGGCACACGATGTGCTAAGTCGCGGGTACGAGGTGCCGACGCGCGAAATGCCTGGTCGCGGGTCCAAATAATAGACGCTCTGTAATCGCGCAGTCGGAGGGGCCGACGCGCGAAATGCCTAGCCGCGGGCTCGAGGAGTCGACGCTCAGGGTGCCGACGCGCGAAGTGCCTAGCCGCGGGTCCGACGAGTCAACACTCGATGAGCGATGTACCGACGTGCGAAATGCCTAGCCGCGGGCTTGAGGAGGCGACGCTCGATTAGCTTAGTCGCGCCTTCCGAGGTGCCGACGCGCGAAATGACTAGCCGCGGGCTCGAGGAGTTGACGCTCGCAGGGCCGACGCGCGAAGTGCCTAGCCGCGGGTCCGAGGAGTCGAGACTCGCTGAGCGATGTGCCGACGCGCGAAATGCGTAGCCGCGGGCTCGAGGAGTCGACGCTCGAGGTGCTTAGTCGCGCAGTCGGAGGCGCCGATGCACGAAATGAAGGATCCGAGAAGCCCGCGCGCGATGTGCTTGATCGCCGAGTCGGAGACGCCTACACGCGAAAGGCTTAGCCGCGTGACCGAGAATTCCGTGCCCGAAGCGAGGTCGCGAATCCGCGTCACCGATGCTCCGAATGCTTAGCCGCGGGTCTGAGACGTCTACAAAAAGCGGGATCGGCCACGCTGCTGCGATGTCC
This sequence comes from Dermacentor silvarum, assembly GCF_013339745.2. Lineage (NCBI taxonomy): Eukaryota > Metazoa > Arthropoda > Arachnida > Ixodida > Ixodidae > Dermacentor > Dermacentor silvarum. The sequence goes on along the minus strand of NC_051156.1, from coordinate 15,935,421 downwards.
ACGTAGCGCCCGCTCTAATACTAGTCGAGATTACGGAAACCGCTCAGAGCTCGCGAAGAGACCGCAACAAGCGGTGCAGACGACGCCATCGCGAAGCGAGCACCGGACCAATGGCGAACCGCGCTGGAGTCACGTGGCGGGCGCGGGCAATCGGTGGCTCCGGCACGACCTTCAATCGTTTGCTTTTTGTGTGCTTGTTTCTGTATGGAGGAGATAGCTGAAGCGGCAAATTTGAAGACGGAGAAATGCGCTTTCCAACGAATCCAAGATGGCGGCGCTCGGCTGCGCTGTTCCGGAGATATCGTGGCTTGAAAAACGCCGTTTTTTCGCGATTTCCGCGAAATTTTTCGGCACCTTGGCTGATACTATTTTTTTTAGAGCACTTCTACTTGGTTTTCAGCGATGATATTTCGGAATCAGATAAAATAAGAGTTACAGAAATTGAAAATGTGATTTTCAAAAAAATCGATTTTTTAGCCATTTTTCGCGATGCGAAAGCCGCGTCCCCCCTTAATCGGGACGCACGCGCTAGTGCTGTTTAGTCTCCTGTTCGCAACTAAGGCTAGCCTTATCATCGCGTTGCACGTTTTAATTCCCCGTTGGTGCAATTGTCGGCGATAGACGCCGCCAAATCCGAGGCTGTTTGGCGCAGTTAGGCGCAATTTTCGTCGATTGTATCAGGATGGCGCAGTAAATCCCATTTGGCGCACTTTGGCGCAGTTGGCGCAGGAGTGGAATCACTGTACTAAAACTTACTGTCAGCAATACTCGCGATAGTATTCAACGTCGCGGGACCGGAGGCGCGGCAACGAAGCCAACGGAGTCGCGTGACCCAACTTCTCGCGCTTTTGCAAAGCCAGGCGAACCCACCACCGCCGTTTCCGAGGTTTTCTTGTCTTCCGTTTATTCATTGTCCATTTCTAGAAAACAAGTAGGTAGAAGTATAAAAGCCATTTCTTCTTCCACTTCCATGACAGACAATAGTTAGGCAGATTCCTCGTTGGCGCTCCATAATTCTCCTCGCACGTGCACGGTATGTTGCAGAAGTCGCGGGGTGCTTTTCTCGTCGCGACGATAGATTGGGAGCGTAGGTCTCACGTAGGACGCGCAGGCTTCGGCGAACCTCAACACAAAGGGCCAACCCGGATTTTAGCTTTGGTGTTCCCGTTGCCACTTTCGTGTCCTGGAGGCGCCGAAAATAATACGAAATGATGAAATGTTATTACAACTTGTAAATAAAAGCTATTAAAGAAATATAATCACGCCTAGGCAGCAACCTGTGACACAGCGCTACCGCGCCCGTGTGAGGAGAATTACAGAACGCCAACGAGGAATTTACCGAAGGTCGCAGATGACACGCGAAATTGCGCAAGATGATCGCTTTTGATGACGGGTGGGTCAGTGAATGAACATACCGCTCGAAATAATGCGATAATGAGCGCCACCACGCCGACAAACGTGCGCAGACTAGATGGATGTGGACGAAAGCGGCAGCGGCGGCCGCGGTGGTAGCAAAACAAATGTGAACTTGGACATGCGCGGAAAAGATTTTTCGGCCGCTTTGGCCTTTCCGGCCGCTTTGACCTCTCCACCCGCTTGCCGCTTCCCAAGTGTGAACGTAGCCATAGTCTGCAGCGCAAAACGTCTCTCGTTTGCGATTGCGCCCCTACGGAAGGCTGGTAGTTACTGTTGTGTTGCTGAATCCCAAACCAGCAATTACGGAAGGCTGGTAGTTGCTGTTGTGTTGTGGAATCCCAAACCAGCAATGTACACACCAAAGGGTTGATGCCAGCAGTGAAATTCCACCGACTCGCAACAGAATGCACGAAACAGACAGCTGACAAGCATGGATTACATGTGCGCAGTACAGTGTAAGTAAACACTTGTTGCAGGCGCTGACAGTTCTCGTCGGAGTTCACGCGTCCTGAGAAATTGATTATGTGCACTATGCACTGAACAAGACCGGAGTTCATTCCTGCATCACTAGTACACCAATCAGTCGAGATTCTGTGAGGTACAAGGCCGCTTCCTGTTTGCACCGGCCTAAGTGAAGCAGAAATGACTCGCACGCACTACTTAAAATGCGTACACATGCCATAACTATGCAGTGCGGTGAAATATTCTGTACAATTCTGAATCTGTTAACGTAAAGGCAAATGACGGCTGCACGCTCGCCCACAGCGGAAGACACAGCGGCCCATGCACTTGCCGCAGTAAATACAAGGCGACGAAAGCTTCGTAAAAAAAAGCATTATTCGTTTTTGCGCGTATTTCAGTTTTCTAGCGCAAAAACGCAGCGAACAAGCTATTGCTATGGGAGTAGGTATATAGCCTGCATGGTCACACGTGCATTTTCACGTGTATAGCCGACCTTGACTTGTGAAACGCACTTCGCCCCGACGAGGACGACGCCATCTACGCTTAACGGAGATTAACAATTAATGATGGCTGCTCCGATCGGGCGGGTCGTCTCAATGATGCGTTTTCGAAGACTGGTCCATTCAGTGGCGCGATGAGAGACGGTTGCTCCAAACGCCCACTGTACCTGTCGTACTTACTGTATTTTACTGAGCTTACATTACTTTTTACTTCATTTCTGCACAAGCACACACTAGAGCACTGCACGGGCCGATTTTTTCAGCCCGTGCCCGGCCAGGGCCCGTTATTACGTTGGGTGGCCCGCCCGAGCCCGATCAAAACTTTTATGGCGAGACCCAGGCCCGGCCCGGGCCCGGAAATAATCTACGTTACCCGCCCGGCCCGGCCCGCCACCCCTTTACCTTAGGCCCGAGCCCGACTGAGTCGGGCCCGAGGCCCGAGCCCGACTCAAAACCGGCCCGAACCCGGCCCGAGACTAATGGTTTTGGGAGTTGAGTCGCCCGAGAATAACTCACTGCACGTTACATGCACACCACCAGAAAGCCCGAGCCCGGCCCGGGCCCGGGTCAAAAAGCACACGCCGTGCCCGAGCCCAGCCCGAGCCCGTGAAAAAAACAGTTCTACCCGGCCCGGGCTTTCGGGTAAGCCCGAGCCCGTGCAGTGCTCTATATAGCACACACACACGTGTGTGTGTGTGTGTGGGGGGGGGGGGGGTCCCATGTCTTTGATATACATACATAGCGTGTGCTTAAACTACCGATATTTATTATCGATCACGTCACGTAGAGGAAAGCAGACGCTTGCCCCCCCCCCCCCCCGGTCGGGCCGATGAACCCCCCCCCCCCCCCCCGAAAAAAATTTCTGGCTACGCCCCTGCGCGAGAGGCAAAGTGACCGGCCAGGAGGTTTGCCAGGGCCTTTTCTGTCAGCCCCATGGAGACAGCAACAGCCATAATGGGCTGTGGGAGGCTTGGGCCCTGCTGGAGTGAACGCAGCAAGCACCACACCGTTCAGCTGCTCGTGGCAGAGGAGATAGAGCTGCAGACTCCCTCCCAGCTCCGCCGACGGCGCTGGTTTGCGTGTCGTCTGCATACTGCGTCCAGCCTCCGGTATATGGTCCAATCCTCCTGGTCAGCCGTGCGGATGGCCCGACGTTCTGCCCTCCTCCTTATGGCCCGGAGATTCAACTGCCGGAGGTCAGGAACAGGGCGTCCTGGCTGCACTGGCTTCACTATGGTGGCTGCCGTGGCGCTGTTCTTTATGTGCTGGAGGAAGTCGCCATCTGCTGGATCGCCTGTGCAGTGTCTCCTGAAGAGGGTCCAGTTCACCATCGAACAGACCCTGCTCCGGGGGGCCCGACCAGCGTCATGAGAGAGGATAACGGGGAAATGATCGGACCTCCACGTGCCTGGACAAAATGTCCAGGTGTACGCACAGCGTTCAGTCGCGAGACTGAGGTCTATTGCCGTGCGCACACCTCGTAGGACGTAGGTGACCTCTCCGGTGTTGAGGATCAGGAGACCTGCAAGAAGGCTTATGTCCGCGATGGCACTGCCATCAGCGTTTTCCACCCCAGGCTTTGTGGTGGGCATTCATGTCCCCACACAGGAGGAAGTCTTTCCCGAGGCGGCTTGCCAGCGGCAGGAAGCTGGAAGCATCCCAGGCGAGACGGGGGCGGATGTACACGCTGGCCACTGTGGTGTCACACGAGCCTATGCGGACAGTGACCACACAGCACTCCATCGCGCCACCTGCCAGATCATCCACAGGGACCACCGCAAGGGGGATACTCGCCCGAACGTAGACGGCACATCGGGCAGCTCCCTGGGCATGGCCGGCCGTCCGGCAGGGTGCCTCGGTGCACGTGTCCAGCGTGCAGGATGTTATACTTAGGTGACCCACATACCCTGGCAAGCGTAGAGCTCCAGCCGTCACGCACACCTCCTGCAGGGCGAGCACGTCGTAGTCCTCCTGCAGGAGGTGCAAACACAGCTCCACATGCCGTCGCCTCAGTGAATTCTCGTTCCACTGCAGCACTCGAGGATGTCGGTTGTTCCCTCGGCCACTAGCCATGGTGGTTCTTGCCTCCCTGCAGTCGCCCAGCCTGGAGGCAGAGGGTTTTCAGCGGGCTGTCCGCTGGGAGGAGCTCACCCACTGCTCGGAGAGTCAGCTGCAGGTAGGCGATGGTGGCGTACCTCGGATCAGCGGCAGGAGTCCCCAAGGGCTGTGCTGCATTGGCTGGTGGTCGAGCAGCAGGGGTGGTAGGCTGTTTGGAGGGGGCTGCGGCAGGCTGGAGTGCCGGGGGGGGGGGGCTGGTCTCCAGGGGCCAGCAGCAACTTGAGCATAGGTGCTGGCAGGCTTGGCTGCAGGGGTGCCCTCTCGTTCCATCGTCCGGACTGCGTGCCTGGACAGTGCGACTGAAGAAGTCACCAGAATTGTGGCCACCTTGCGTTCCTCCTGCCATCTGGGGCAGGCTGGAGTACAGGCAGGGTGGTTGCCTCCACAGTTGGTGTAGCGGGCCTGGTTGCCGCAGAATTCTGCAGCCGGGTGTGTGCGACTGCAGTTCTTGCATCTGTTGCGCCATTTACATGTGGCTGCCACGTGGCCGAGGCGTCCACACTGCTGGCACTGGAGCGGACGAGGGCGGGCCGGCCGCACTGCAAAGCGGAGCTTGAAAATGCTGACGCTTTCAGGTTGCAGCGGGCCGGCGAACCGGAGGACTACCGTGTTCTCCCGTCGAGTGGCAGCTAGGACGGGAATGCTGCTCTGGATGCCCTCCAGTAGCTCAGCTTCGCTGTGCGTTCCATCGACTCCGTGAACAAACCCTGTGCTCAGCGTGCGATCCGCGGGTAAGCGGGACGCAACAGGGATGCCACGTAGTTCGGTGGTGGGTAGCAGCACATCGTGGCAGCTCTGCATCGCTGCGTCTGCGACAACCACATTCCTTTTCGCGTTTACGCGCACCACAGTGACTCCCTGGAGAGACGATATTGCACTAGCTAGTGCAAGGCGCGATTCCTTCGCAAAGGAGCCGCCCTTCTCGGAGGGCCGGAACAAGACCATTCCTGCCAAGGCAGGATCTGAGGCCAGGGCCACGGTGGCTCTGGTGCGACGGCAGACGGCCCGCGACATCAACAGGCTGAAGTCATCAGCAACCCCAGATGGCCTCAGGCGTCGGCTGTTTGTGGTCTGCCTGCTGTGGGGGGCTTGCTGGGCTAGACGTTGAGGCGTCCTGCAAAGAGCTGGAACCAGCAAGGGGTGCGCCAGCTGGAGGGGAGCGCTTGGCCTTTGCTGTTTTCTTTTTATTCTGCTTTTTCGTTGCAGCGTTTGTGGCTGGCTGCTGATTCCTTTCCAGGAAGTCAGCTGCACTATGTTGCAGCACCTTTCGGTGAGGCTCAAGCTGGCGAGGTTCTGCCTGGGAAACAAAGTGAGAGAGGCATAAAGGAGAGATGCCTCGACCTGCACCACTACTGTATCGCAGGTTGCCTGGGAAACAGTAACTCGGGTAAAGGCAGTAGCTGGCCTCCCGGGAACAGCAGTTGATGCGGTCTTTTCTGCAGTAGGGGTGGTAGCTGCAGGCGCCACTGCGCCGGTCGCCGCCGTCGCTGCATCTGGAGCTCCTTCGCCAGCAGCAGAGCCGAATGGAGGAGTCAAAAGCTTCCGCTTTGAGTCGGGAAGGGCACCGAGGCCCTTCGACTGCTTGGGAACCTCCTCCTCGTCCTCGCTGTCTCGGCCACGCTTCCCGGAGGTTGACTCGTCCATGACCTCCTCGTCGGAGGTCACGGGGAGCTCCACCGTGACTGGCTCGAAGGCATCTGTGGGCTGCAGTGCCGCGGGAGCTGCAGTGGTGAGGGGGAGATCATTTGGGACCTCTTCCGATGGGACCGGAACATCGGCGACAGACGCAGCCGGGGAAGATCGGCGCTGGGTGGCCACGCCGCGCCTCACCAACCACTAGTCGACGATGTCCGCAGCCCTTGCCCGTGCGGCATCGCGATGCCGAAGCTCAAGGCCCAAGGACTGCGGCATGTCGACCGTCGCACTTAGGTCGGCAGGAGGTTGCCGCGAAATCCGCCATGTCGCGTGGGCTCTGCGGGACACGGGAACGGGCTACCGCAAGGTGCACAAACACCGCGCGAGCACGTGCACGAGAGAAGGCGGACACTCACGTAGTGCACAAAATGCACATGGTACAGCACGGCGTGCAAGTACGACACGCACCCGCGGTGCGCGGACACCTGACACACGAGGCGCACGCACAGCGGCGAACACGTGGCACGTGCAAATCGCAAAACACTCGGGCATGTGCAGTTCCAGCAGGCCGGGCAGCGCGTTGCTCGCGGAGAATCCAGGGGCAAGCTTGGAGGGGATGACCGAAGTCCTTCTCGTGCCACGGCCGCTCGATGAACGCGAGGCCTAGCGGTCCGCGTTCGGCTCGAAGCAGGAAAGAGTTCAGGACTTCAAGATCGGGCCGGAATTGGCCGTGAAATGGTAGAAACTGGTGTAGAACACCTTCACTAACCGATTGCAGCTGGAGTCAGACCATTCTGGGTCGAAAAACCGCCTTTCCGAGTCGAAAAATGCGGAGCCGATGTTGAGTGCGTCCGCTCGCTCCGCCGGTCAAGTTGGCGTCCCACGAGAGAGGAGTAGGGTTGCTGCGTGGCGCGTTTCCCACCGGCGCGCCAAGAATTTCGGGGGCCACGCGCTGACTTCGTGGCGGCGACACCATGCAGATAGCGCCGAGTGTTTTTAGTGAAGTGCGAAAGAGGAATCCCGCTGCAGTACACATATAAATCTATTCAACGGTGGCAATACGTTGTGTCGCTATTAGTGGCGAGAAGTTGGAGTGGCGCCCTCTCGCGAGTGACGTCACGGCCAGGACTCCGCGCGCACATTCCGTTCGTGCATGCTCGGGGTATTGGTGGCTCGAGCCGTACTTGTTGAAGGATGTTTACGCTTCTTTCTGCTGTTGTGCCTGAATCGTGAGTCCCGAGTCCTGAAAATGTGCGGCTTGGGCCTTGGTTATCGCAAGCTATGTAGCGTTGAAGGGATCTTCTGGTTTTGCAATACATACATCCGCCGTTTCTGTCCGTAAATTTTGCGTAAAAATAATTACTGCAACTTCAACACGCCAAGTTATGTATGATGCTCCGCTAAACACTTCACATTCCCTTAGTACTGACAGCTACGAAAGACATTGCATTTTAAATGGAAGAAAAATCTTTGTATTTGGTGTCAACATTATAAATCCGTGTTAGAAGGACACTGCCCGCCGAAGCACCATCATGATTCTTATTACTCTGGTGAGTTGTTCTAGTCAAATGTGGCCACTTTATCAATGTGTAAAAGCAAGAGTTAGGCACGCATATTGTATGAAAAGGTTTGCAACTACTTTCACCATACCCTGAAACAGGCACCCAGACAACTAATTTCTCATGGCTGTTAACACGAAGGCGCGTCATGTATATACTTCACGGTATATACTTCAGGTATGTATATACTTCACGAATACCATAACAGAAATCACCTGAAAAAAGTTTCGTGGTTAAGATCGAGAGCGAATCAATTGCAGGCGATGAAATGTTTCATAGTTACCCTCACTAGCCTTTATCGACAATATCACGCACCCCTCACGCAACGGAAGCAACCGACTGTTGCTATGGCAAGGCATGCAATCTTTTCGAAACCCATCTGTTCACTGCAACTTCGAATTGAAGCCATGAAGCAGTTCTTTACAGCGCCAATTGCAATGCCTAAAGTATACTCGAGGCAGTACAGTGCAGCTCAGGCTGCCTTGAAAAGGAAAATTCAAACACCTACCATGTCATGATCCTGCGTTGTTTGATATGCACGAACTGATAACTATTCTCTTCGTCAGTACATAAAAGAGAATCTCGCATGCCTGCCTCATAAAGAAGACACCACAAGCATCACCTGTTGCACATGAACTAACTTGATTTTTGTCCTCCACCGGGGAATAAAACGTTATGTTCAATATGGCCCATACTACTAATGAATGGGGCTTCGGCTTCCTGCTGGATGCAGCCATACGGTCCAAAAGGCATATTTCGCTCAAAAATTTGGGCCGAGCAGCCTGTCTCAGTTCACCAAACAGATTCGTTATGTCTATTCCCCAAGCAACAAGCACCAGTAAATTGCTCAAGTGAGTTAAATGTGTAGCACAGAAAAGGGAATAAATATTGCTACATTCCTTTCCGTGTGCTGCAAAGACCTGTAAGCCTAAATCGGCTTTACTTTAAATTACCGCCAGTTAACGTTAACCGGTGAAGAACGGCCTAATTTTGAGAGCCAGTGAAAAAAATGGTGCTGGCAGAATCTAAAATGCAGTGTTTGTTGCCTCGTATTACTGCCGAGCTTTTCTGTGAAGAAAGGCAAAATTTCGATATTGCACCATGAACTACTCGTCGTGAGCAAACATGTTTTAGCTTGTTAAAATCAAGGTACACGTTGTAGAAGTCATATATAGCCAGCGCTACGTCTTTGCGTTTATGCCTTTATTATTCACGTGAGCTACTGCCGCAAAGTGTAGATCCACGCATGAAAAACACGCAATGGGCTGGTCTGAGCTCCTTCGGCTGGCATTGTAGCGTTGCCGTTGAGAAATATATTGTCGTACAGGAAATAAGCTCTTTGAATAAATTTTCGCGATTGACGACGTCGCAAAAAATGTCACAGTTTCGCCCTAAGGGCGAAGCAATGAATGCGATAGCAACACAGCAATGTCATACGAAGTAAGGTGAGCGGCTTGCAGCAATATGAATAGTAGTAAACAGGAGCTTATTAATTAAGTAAGCAGGTGTTCCGCGGCGTAAGTAGACCGACATGAAGAGAGACTCGATGACCACGACAAGGTGCGTGTGAAACGGTGGTGTTGATGAGAAGCGCTTCCCGTAGGCAGCGCGTGCGGGTGCGAAGGGATATATACACACCTGTAGCGCTGCACTGCCGATCCGGGCAGCATTGCATGTGTAGCGCGCGTTGTAAAATGAGCATGTGAGATAGGCTTGACTATTACTAACTGAATTAACAAGCGTGGTGTCAGCGCGCACAAGCAGACATGAATAGATCACACTGAATGACCGCAGACAACGACTGTCACAACGCTGGCAGCAAGCTCAGCCGCCGCAGCGGGCGAAGGTTCGTGCGGTCGATCGCTTCAACGGAAACTGAGCGGCGAATGCACAGCGCATACAAAGGTCAGAGCCATGTGGAGATAAGAGACGGTGCGGGCGACCGCCACAGCTAACGTACGAGCACGGTTGCTGGCAGAGTAGAAGCTGCCCCCCCCCCCCCCCCCCCCCGCTCCCTCCTGCGCTGCCTTGGTTGCAAGATACGCCTTTGGTGCCGGAGCCCAGTGTCGCCGCGCCTCCCTCCCTCCCATACCCCCACGGCCTTTCGCGCGACGGTCGCGTTTGCTTTCCGCCGTGCGTTCGCTCTCCGTAATAGCGCGCGGAGGAGTTCGCCCTCCGTGATAGCGCGCGTCCCCCGCGCGCTTTCGCTCGCGCATACGGCGCGCGGCGACGATTTTATCACCATTGGAATCTCTACGGAACCTCACGGCGACGGCGACGCCGACGGCAGAAATCCGGTTGAAGTGTCCATATAATTGCTATCGCAATAATATATTTGAGAGGACCGTCATAAATATACAAGCAAAGGGAACGAGAGCGAACGAACGGAAACATTGCAGAAGGCTCCCGGACACCGCCTGAACTGCAGCAGACGACAGGGGTAGCAACTAAATCCCCATCAGAACACACCAGTGTTGCCATATCTCGTCTTGTGCGGTTCCCTAGATTTGCGAGGCGGAGATGTCCCTAGTGAAGTCTGTGGGGATCGAGGTGCCTTCCCGCGCCTCGTCCCCCAGCTCGCGCGTGGCGCTTAGCTCGATCCCCGGGAACCGCCGCCGTAACGGCAACATGGCGGACACGGCTAGCGCGCCGGACTTACTTTCCCGCGCAAACCGTGCTTCTCCCCCCCGGAATTGGACTTGCCCCGCGAGACACGTCACCGGGACGCGCCCTGATTGGCCTCCCGCGCGGCGGCCCCCGGGCACCCTCTCCACCCGAGCTCTCGTCCGCTGAGCGCTTCCTCGCCGCGGGAGAGGTTCACAGGCTCGCAACGAGGTGGTTACATGAGACCTTTGTTCTCGCGACTCCTCGTTATCGCGCTTGGCGGACCGCTACCCGGTTAGCCCTAGCGCAGCGGGCGCGCGTACTCGATCGGTCTTGCGGCGAGCCTTGGCCCGTAAGCGCCGTGACTGTAGCACTGAGCTGTACCTTGGGTGAATAAACCCGAGTTTGTTGGCGATCTGACTCCGGAGCCTTCTCTGCGCCGTGTCGGAGAGTCGACGAACCCTGCCGTAGCGCCTTTGTGCGTTGCGGAGTGGAGGAGCGTCGTGCCCTTTCCTGACCGTCGCTCGTAGGGTAAGCCTTGTGCAAACCCATCTCCACAAGTCACGCGACTGCGTGCCGCGCTCGCCTTTATCGCCTCCCCGTCCTCGTCCGTGCGTGCGCCAGATTTCAACGTGTGTGCGAGCAGAAGATGAACGTGGGCGCAAGGTTTACACTTGCAGCTTATTCTGAAGATAAAGTTAATAAAGAAATGAAACTGTGCTTCATTTATTTATGAGAAATCTAAGTTAGCACGTGTTACGACGGGGTAGATAAGCCTCAGCTAATCGACTGGCCACGGCCGTCTAGTGTTGAGCGATCGGGCAGTGACGAGACGCGCTTTCGACTCGTTCTTGACGCCTTTTATGCGCCCCCCCCCCCCCCCTCTGCCCATTCTTAAATTTATTTTCTGTTACGTTAGTCACTGTCGCACTCTTCAACGTGCACCTGATTTTTGAACGGCGTGGCGGCGCTTAGCATTCCTATATTTGTTTCTGCGTAGACCTGCCCTCCCACCTGTTTGTTGTGGCCGTTTCTTAGCTTCCTTGGCCCAGCACACCCGCCCTTGACATATCTTGCCGTGCGCAAATTAGCGTTCTGTAGGTCTTTCGATCTTGTCCATGCTCAATACATTTAATTAGCAGATGTAATGTTATCTATTCCACAAGACAGTTGCTAGACTTATGGTGGTGCAGTTTATTTTGCAATCAGCATGACATCAGCGCTGCATGGTTCCAGCTAGCAAGCTGACCTGAACTGATTATTGTAAAAATTTTGCACGTCTGAGAAAACTCGATCTCGGTTCCGTTTGTGCCTTTGCATATTCTGCATCTCATAGCAGCACACACTGCGTGACTTATCAATTCACAAGTTCAAATAAAGTCAGCCTATAATCTGCGTTGACAAACGCGTTGACAAGCTACAGGTGCATTGCAACAGTCGCCTTACTTCTTCGACCTTCCACGCGGACTTCCCGTAGCTCTAACCGGCAACAGCTCACTGGTTCAAGAAAACGGAAAGATCATGTTTCTAACGTGACTTTTTGGAATCATGAGGTTAGTGGGTGCGCAGATGTGAACATATTGCGCAATTTGAGAACACAGAAAGAGCCTGAAGCTTGACCGCGGAGTGAACTAAATTTCTTGTCAAATAAACACACACACACAGGTTAATGCGAATAACCGATTCCTTATCGCGCACAATCGACCACTTACATACACAAAAAGGATCAACAATCGTCGCCACCAAGATGATTCATACTAATGATCGCACATGCCACACAAGACATAAGGCATCGTCGAAGATGAAGTTGTTGACAGTCCTAACAATCTCCCCGTGAAATCATGTGAGTGCTCGCGAGATAACGCAATCCTGGCTAAAACAAACAAACAAACAAACACAGAAAATATTATAAACAGAACAATGCGCATAGGCGGGTCCATCATTAATCACATGGGCAGCAGCGAAAAAATATGCACAGCGAGTTTCACTTCGCCTGTTCAACTGGTCGACTTGAATAGGGAATTTCGGCCTCCACTCTGGGTACATGAAAGAGCTAGTTTTGGTACAGTGTACTAGAATAACTCTTCTAGTACACTGTAGTTTTGGTGAGCAGCCCAGAGTTGCCAGCATGGTGTTTTCTATACCGCTAACCTTGGGCGATGTTGCGGTCGGTATTTAGTCTCGCGCGACGACAGGAGCGAGTCCGTGCCCTGACGTCGCGCGAGCGGCGCTCGCAGTGCCCCTGTAGGTAGTTCTCGGGGCTAATATTGATTCAATGCTAACGCATTACCGTCGACAGTCATCGTGAAATAGGTGCTGCCGCCCATTTTTATGCAATTAGCCTTCTTAGGGTATTTCACGCATTTTCTGGGGCTATGTATGTAACTGTGGGCAACTGTGTGGGCGCAGGTCAGCCAGACGCACAAGAAGGCACCCAGAGACACAAAGAGACGTCTTTATGACACGAAACGGCACATGGGACGAATACGGGAACACAAACTATACAGATACGCTGGGTAACTGCCACGCTCGAGCACTCACAATGCTAATCAGGAGTTCCGGCCTCGTGGCGATGGCTCGGCGGACTTGGCTCTGACGGCGGTGAGTACGGGCAGTGGTTGAAGTTCAGGGTGGCACCAGGACGTAGCCCGGTTCCGGAGCGTTAGCTCTGGGACGTAGCCCGAGCTCAGCAGCGTAGCGGTGGGGTGAAAGCCAGGACGAAGCCCAGCACAGCAGTGGGATGAAAGCCGGGACGACGCCCGGTTTGGAGAACAGGACCAGGACTCTGGGACGTAGCCCGAGCCCGGCAGCACGGCAGCGGTCGTGCGAGCCTAGACGTGGGTCAGCTCAGCAGGACCCGCGACGATGGTAGAAGCCGGGGCGGCGCCCAGTTTGCAGTACAGGACCGGGATGCCGGGACGTGGGCCGACGTTCGGCCCGCTCCATCTCGCTGCACTGCCCGTTCTGTCAGTTTGATGATGATGATGATGATGCCTCAATCAATGGCACAACCCACTGTGGGGGATAGGCCACGAACCCGGTGGTATTATGATAGAAATTTAAAATAAATTAGTTCAGAAATAAATAAGTAATAAAAATTAAAGGAAAAGAAATAAATAATTGAAGATGTGAAACGAACCGATAATAAAAGAATTAAGTAGTCTATACTAAGTTATAGTCAGCCTTACCTAGATAGGAGTATTAATATGAATTTAATTATTAATTCAGTATAGTAAAGGAGAGACGTAAATTTTGAATAATAATATTAGTACTAATATAATTGTGATTTTGTGACATTACTTTTAGAATTTGCTAATCCGTCGTTCCAGATAGTCTCTCACGGCACGGTCACTAGCCACGCGCACTCCCGCGCTTTTCGGCCCCGCACGCCGAACACAAGCACAGAAAAGCCCGCGCATTTCACCTCTCGGCCCCGCACACCGAGCAGAAACATTAAATTCCCGCCCTCCTACCACAGTAACCGTGTTCCTGCCTAGCTGGGTCACTGGGTAGTCGGTGGTCGAATGGGTAGCGGCATCGTGCAGCTGTGCTTTGATGACAAGGTTCGAAACCAGCCGTCGGACCAATTTGAGTATGTGAGAATCTGTACATCGCTCTTCAACGAACCTCTTTCACGCCGACATGGGTAGATGCGGGAATGGGTGGGTACCGCTGTTCCATAACAATATGTGACGCCGACTTGGAGCACTGGGTATGTATACTTGCGAACCGTTCTTCAATGAACGTCTTTCGCACCAAATTAGGTATGTGCTACTGGGAATGTGCCGCTCCACAATGACGAAAAATATCCCTTAAATTTCTCCGACGCTGAGATAAATAGAACGCACGGTCGCCTCAAGGACAGCAACCAGACGTTTTTGCAGGCTGCACCACAAATGCACTGGGAATGTGCCGCTTTTGAATGAACCCAACTTGGGTCACTGAATATGTGCGTCAAGCGAGGGAAAAATGCTCAGCGTTGGTCGGCGCGCCACGCTTCTAGCTCGAGGCCAGCTGCGAACATCTCGGCGACGCCTCTAGATGGCGCGGCGTATCCAGAAACTAATATATTGAGTCCACCCGTTACAAAGGGTTCATTAGCCACAAATCATCATCATCATCAAGCGCGAGCGAGGAGCCCGCATGACGCAAGTGTTCGCACGCCCCAGCGTGCCATGCAATTCGGAGGCGGCAACGCCGAGTGTTCTTAAGGCCAACCTCCAAGCACCTAACAGTCGCGACGAATTTCACGTGACGAAAAATGCAGCGCGAAGCGCCATCGCGAATTCGTCACACCACACTCCATGCAACTACAGTGTACTAGAAAACCCCTATTCTAGTACACTGTAATGCAACCAAGAGCCGGCGAACGCCGCCGACCATGCGGTCGACGCAGCCTGCGAGGAGTCATTGTGGCCAGACGAGATAGGCTACGAAAGCGACGTTGGCGAATGAAAGCAGAAGGCAATACAGCGCCTAAATCAACGGTTTTACACGTAAAATAAGGCACCTGATATGAAAAAGTGCGTACAATAAGTGTTTGCCGTTAGCCGGAATCTATTTAGACTGTGACTGTTTTTTTTTTTTTTTTTTGTGTGTGTGTGTGAATACGCAGCACGTCGGTATTTCTCCGATACTCATCCCTCGTCTGTCACCCTGTGTTTGTTTACGGCTCTCTCCGCTCGCGCGCAGCTGAGTTTTAAAGACGATAGTCTTTCTTGGGGAACTTAAACGCTGAAAACTTGGTCTGTCTGTCTGTCTGTCTGTCACCCGATTCAGCCACCCGGCCAAAGTTGGACCACTTGCTTACCGCCCACACTACTTAAACTGGTACGGCTGTTCATACTTGTGAACGTTATCGATCACAAAGTAAATATTACGCATATCTGAGGCGCAACATCACTAGGTAAGTATTAGGAGGTGTGTTCCTTTAATAGAAAATACATAGATACGTAACTCTAAAGACCCTAGTTTCTTAAGCTGCGCTGAAAATGCCATGCTATGCGCGCCGACGAACGACGTTCCCCGACTGCGCGCCGACGAGCGCCCTCTGCCATGGAGGAAGGAAACCCTCTGCACAAGCTCATGTTTCCCGATGTATTGCCAGATGGCGTCCATGTCTCACGCAGCGCCTCCTCAATTTTATCAATGCCAGCCAGATGCGGCCGATTCAACATAAAGGAAGCGCTGTCTGAGGCAGGGCAAAACATAAATGGCCGCTTGATGAAATAATGCGGTAAAATGAAATCTGTTCAAACAAACCTCCATTGCATTTATCATGCCAGGACGGAAATAGTACGAGAACAGCATCACGGGTGGCCGCGGATCAGACCAGCACTCATGTAGTACGGCCGGCAGAAGACTATCGTCTTTCGACGACATTTGCAGCGAAGCACGCAGATACGCGGCAATTTTTCTCTAGTCAGCTTCCGCCTTCGAGCCTGCCCTGCCATCGAGGAAACACGGAAAGCTATTAGACAGTTTTAGTATAGCGTACGCAACTAATAGCGTAAGCTATGCGCTATAGTACAGAGTACGCTAAGCAGCGCACGTTTATTACAGTTTTATTTATTATATTTATTTATTACAGTTTATTACAGTGCGAGATCTTCCAATCTCAGAGGCCATATGCCATCGTCGCGCCTATCTCTGGACTTCATCGATAGGTGGCGATGACATATCTCAAAGGTTTCCCTCGTTAGGCTTCGTCTCGTTCGAAACGAGAAGCGATCTCAAAAACTCCACAAGGTTATCCATAATACAGTGTCGTCGAAGCGGCCTGAGACTAAGCGAAAGCCGTTTACGTCATTTGCTACGAACGAAGCGAATTCTACAAAAGCCACGCCAAAATCAATTCGAAGCGGGCAGCGGGGTCCACCGCCATGTTTTACGTACGTGGCTTGCGAGAAGGCTCTTTTGTCTCTTAAAGTAGCGAGCCGCTCATATGCCGCACCTACGCGATGCTTCAGCTCGCGTTTTTCTCGGATGTGCCAGTGAACTACACCCTGCAAACTTTATTCAAACGTCTTTCCAAAACACAGCGGTACGCAAGGCAACATGTTGCGGGTATGCATGGGCAAAACGTCATCGGGAAGCGAAGCCGCTAACTACATAGAGTACACAAAACAAGCAGTGACCACATATTATTCACTAGAACATTGAGGCAGAACAACCAACTAGGAGGTGAAACAGCGCTGGAAAACGAGCGTTTGTAACGAAGTTAGCAAATTGTCGAACAGTAGCCAAGCGTCAACAACCAAAACACCCGTCAACGGGCGACCGACGGAAGTCAACCTCTGTGCTGTGGTCCGATTGGTCCACGCTCTCCGCCGCGCGTGACGACTTCCGGCGGCGGCGGTTCGCTGGGCTATTTTCTATAGTGCACTGTAGCTGGGCGGCGAATATCTGGAGAGAGTGGATCGGCGGCGAACAGTCATTTTTTTGATGTCGGGCGGCGGGCGGCCGTCGCCGAGCGGCCGCTGCAGAAAGTTCGTCGCTTTTTCGCTCCATGGAGGTTGGCCTTTATGGAAGCGCGAAAGAGAAATCCCGCTACAGCCTCATACATAATTCGTTTCAACGGTGGCAATTCCCAATGCACACAGACTGTCGCGTCGCGTAGTGGCCAGTGAGAGAAATATTTCAAAGAGTATCCGCACGGTGTTACCGTGTGACTCGGTATGCGCGGACGCGTTTCTGTTTTGTTAACAGCTTCCATTTACGCCATGGAAAAAAAATATTAAAAGCAACGGTATGTGTTGCGTGCCTCAGTGCACCAACCGAGTGGCGAAGGATGAGAAAAGGTTGTCCGCTTGACGCGTGTGTTAAAAAGCAGTGGGCATTGAAGTCCGGATCGGCAAGCCTGAGGCGCCGCCAGTGAAGGTTTGCAGCACACGTTTTGTTGCCGTAGTTTGCGCTGCAAACCTCTCCATGTCCCCCCCCCCCCTCCCCTTCCACACACACACACACCAATCTTCGCTTTTGACTCAGTGGCAGGCAAAACGGCAGCAAACAATAAATTTGGGCAGCACGCTGAAGCGCGTCCTCGACCTCGCCAGGCTCGTTGCATCAGAGCGTAACTACGTTCGCAGCTGCGCGCCGATCGGTAGGTCTCTGGCATATTTGCTTGCACTGACCCTTTTGGATTAAAACCGAATTTGAAAACAATATCAGCGTACTTTTTCTCGCTCAAACTTATAACGCTGCACTCTAGCCTAAGCGTTCGTTCTAGATTCGATTCGCGTCGCATACATCTGGGTCAAGGGCGTCATTCGCTGTAAAATAACAAGCACGCAAGTATATTTCTGGTTATGCACACTAGTCATCTATATTTACGCGGGGCGTTAATTATTACATTCAATACTGATTTCGCTCACTGCGGCTGCAACACACAACAGCTTGGACGTGGGACGTCTGCACACACAGTGCTTGAATTGTAACAGCGTGAGCACTGCATGTCTTGACGCCGCAACAAATTAGACGGCCAGCGTTGAAAATCTCTTCGCCTTCGATTAGACACTGGATCCTTTTTTCTTACGATTCAAGGTGTGCCATAATCTCTCCTAGAGATAGCTGTTTCGTAAAAGGCAGCGGCATTTCCCCAGCCGATGATAATAAACTCTAAAAAATAATTCACTCGGTTTGTTACGAGCAGGATTAGAAAAAGCCCAGCGTGCTACGACGCGAACGCGCCGTCGAGAATTCCGATACTCTCTCTGTCCGCCATCGATGATGATGATGATGATTTATTGGCATCCCCTTTGAAACGGGGCGGCGACAAATAGTCACCTAGCCTGCTTGATTTAATCAGGTATACTATACATGTTCTTTATCTAGCATTTTTGTATACCTCTCATTATTTTTCTTTTTCAAAAATTTACCTTGTACCACTGCCTATGATTTTAAGAGATCAGGTGGTATCCATCTTTTCCCTGCTTTTTTTCCACCAGTACTCTAATCGTCTCTTGCTGATCTCTACGGCTGATCTGTTTATGTTTCCTTCCACTTTAAACCCAAGCGCTTCTGGGAGTTACACGTTACCTACGATTCTCGCTGGGTGGATCCCGTCGCATTCCATTAGGATGTGCTGAGTGGTCTCTGGATCTTTACTGCAGCATACACATGTCTCATCTAGTTCCGAATATTTGTTCCGATATGTTTTCGTCCTTAGGCAACCGGCTCGAGCCTCAAATAGCAAGGCACTGCCCTTTGTGTTATCGTACAGATTTTCCCTTCTAATTTCTTTCTTCTCATTCTTGTAAATCTCCATTGCCCTTTTCGTTTCCATTCTTTGCATCCAATTCACGGTCTCTATTTCTCTCACTTTCTTTCTGATGACCCCTGGTTGTCTATTTACAGTTTCGATTATCCTGTACTTGGTTGCCAACTTCCTTGACCTCTTCCTCCATTCTGTGTCCACGCTTTTCATGTACATCATGGATCACCTAGGGCGCCACCTATAGTCCGTGTGCATTGCGAATACGTTGAGTCGCTATATTGGTTCAATGCTAATGCATTACCTTCGACAGTCATCGTGAGATAGGTTCCACCGGATTTTTTGAGTACTTTGACATCGGTGGCCCCACACCGGCTTGTTCTACCCGTCCTGTCCGGTGGGGAAGAGTGAGCGAAGCCTACATAAAGACACTGCTAAGGAAAGTAGCCGAAACCCGGACGAAGACAAGGCCCCTTGTGGAAGCGTTATTTTCTCTGGCGACATTCCTTGTTCGACCGCTGCTAATCGTTTCCTCGTATCAGCTTCTATTCTGTGGTGGGTATAGGCCACTTTTCGGTACCAGCTGCAGCGCTGCACGTGTCCTTCGTTGCACGCGCTCCTCGACGGTGCTCAACGCAAAGAACGTCCCTTGCCGATCACCTGTGAGCCTTCCGCAGTTGCCCACTTCATCAGCCATGTCGGTGAGTGGACCATTTCGGCAATGTGTTCTGGGCCGCGACGCGCTAGTCGGTGAGAGCACGTTGATGGCTGCGTGCTTTTGTGATCCGTAGTGCGTTCTCGTATAAAGGCTTCACCGTGTCCATGCTGTAAGATACCACTATCATTTTCCACTGTGACCGTGTCGAAGGTTGGCGTTGTGGGAACGGAAACAACTAGTAGACGACAACACTTACTGTGGCTTCTCTTCACTGCTTCCTGTTGTATCGGGGTCTCGCACGGCGAGGCCGCTGGACGCGCAGACTTGCGTGGTGAGGCCTAACGGCCGGGGCGCTGAGCGCCGCAGACAAACGAGACGACTTTTTCTGTTGGAGACCAAACGACAACTCCCGTTTATTCGGAGAGGGGGAAGGTATCAGCGTTCGCGCTGATTACAACATTAGGCGCGGCAGGGCGCCAGTAGTCCGGATAAATTTTAAACCGAAATAAGCAGAATACAACATCACCTCTCCCTTAAAAAAAAAAAAAAAAAAAAAAAAAAAGACTGAACGTATCTTCTCTCGCCAAAGCAGCATATGTGACGGAAGAAGCACCGTATGGTGTATTGGACTAAGAACTTTCAAACATTTTGAAATATCACTTGACAAGCGTACAGAAGTGCACGAAGTACAGACATTATACAGTAGAAAACGTCATTTTAACTGTAGGTACCTTAATTTTAAGACATGTTTAAACAGTAACAAGGTTGGTTCCCTTTTTGTTTTTTCGGAAGAACTAGACGCAAGTAACTCTCGCACAGAATAATGCACAACTGTACATGAAAACACTGGAAAAATCTACACACTGCAAAAATAACTAAAATAGTCGTCCTTTGGGTAGCGTTGTACAACAAGGTTGCATGAAATGAGGAAGAAGTGTGAACATTAGTGTGACCTGCTTGCAGACACAAATGTGTGGCTCACTCGCTCTAAGCTTGAATCAGAGTACACGGCTGCACGACCTTTTTGACTTGGAGTTGTGCTTAGCGCACGGTTAAGCAGACATAACGGGTTCTCGACTACGCGAGGCCGTGTAAAACCCCTACTTGAAGGTAAAGTACCTACCCTACCCTTGCCATTCTTAAGTTGGAAAGTGTATCGACCTATTTTGCTATGTATCTTGAAAGGACGTGAATATTTAAGACCAGACTTACGCGAGTTTCGTACTCGTACAAGATCTCCTGGTTGAAACTGAGGAATTCTTGTTCCACGCCGATGGTTTAAGTACGGTCTGACATTTTCCTGCTTTTGTAGCACACGCTTTTGAACTTCTGGCGTAACTTTGGCGGAGCAAATTATCGATGAATAGGAGGCACGTTAGCCACATCCAGTCGAGTCCTCGGTTGACGACTATGGAGCAGCATAGCCGGGGAGACACCTGTAGTGATGCGTGGCGTAAACCGGTAAATTGCAAAGTATTCTAAGACTGCAAGCCTAAGGTCACGGCGTTCCAATAACGCAACCTGTATGAACTCTTTGAGGACGCGGTTGAATCTCTCTACCTGGCCGTTTTGCCTGAGGGTAGTAAAGAGAAGACAGGAAATGCTTAATGCCTCTCTCCTTTAGAAAGTTTCTGAACTGAGTGGAAACAAACTGTGGTCCATTGTCGGACACTATTGCGTCAGGAAAACCTTCACGACTGAAAATTGTAATAAGTGTTTGCATGGTAGCCTCGGACGTGACTGAAGACATGAAAGCAACTTCAGGCCACTTGGAATGATAGTCAACTATTGGCGAATTCCATTGGGAGAACAGGAGCACTCAAAAGGACGCTGAAAGTGCTCGTTCAAGAGGCGACGTGTTTCAGTGGTCGAACAGGAGTGGGTGAGCCGTCATCCAGTGGTAGAACAAGAGCAGTTTCGCTGCGCTGAGAGCAGCCGGGAGCAGTCTGGACTGCTCTCGCATGAAAAGCGGAGTACGGAGGAAGTCACGTGACTTAAACCGTCATATCCTCCTCATTTCTTTTTATTTTGCTTCAGCCGGCGCTCGCGGCGGCAATGGCGGCAGCCAAGCGTAGTTGGTGTTTTGGCACCGCTGTTTTTGACGTCGGTGGTACGAGCGAGCTTCGCAGCGATTTAGCGCCAGATCCTGGCATTTCTAGTCCGCTTTGCTTCTGTTTGGATGCGTGGGGGACAGCGGCAGCAAAGCGTCTTCGCCTTGCTGAAGTGCTTGAGACGCTCCACGGTGACAGCAGCGAGAACTGCTGGGGCTCAACTGCAGATTCAAGTTGCAGTTTCAGATGATCTTCGCAGGCCGAAACATTGTGGGATGCGTCGGCGCTGCACAAAAGTGTGTAGTACGTGGCCGCAAATGGTGACAGCGTTACGCCCGACAGATTACAAGACGATCACGCGTGTTTTGCCGCTCTCCTGCAGAGAATAGTGGGACGTCGATTGCTTTAGTCACATGGTACATTTCTCCTCACACGTCCCCCTCCGAATGCACGCCGTATTCCAGTGGCGGGTCGAGTGTCCCTGCTCTCACTGCGCTGTCACCCGACTCCGCACTGCGCGGCGCCCTGCTCCTGTTCTCCCAATGGAATTCGCCATATGTCTAAAGCAAGACGTGCGTACTGTGGAGCACGAGCTAAAGGACCGATTATGTCTATGGCTAATTTTTCCCATGGTCTCAGAGGCCATTGTAAAGGTTGAAGTGGAGCGAAAGAAGGTTTGGCAGATTTATCGGCTTGTTGACAAACAAAGCAGTTCCTCACGAGTTCCTCAACTTGTTTATTCATGTGAGGCCACCAGTAGATGCCTCGAAGTCTGAGTTTTGTTTTAGTAATGCGAAGATGACCTTCATATGAGCGATGGACAGTAGCTTATGACGTAACGAAGCTGGAGAAATAATGCGATCTCCTCGGAGTAGAAGATTATCTATCTGACTGTAAGGATGCGTATGCCTGTAAATCTGGAGAAAGATCGGAAGCATTTCTCCAACCATGTACTATTTTATCTTTCAAAGCTTGGCAAACAGAATCGTTCTGCCTAACTGTCTGCAATTCTTCCTTTGCAATGCATACGGAAACCAAAGATACTATTTCCTCATCTAGCACTGGTTCAGTTTCAGGAGGTACAGGAAGACGGGACTATGCATCAGCTATGACATTTTGATAACCCTTGCAATACTCGATGTCGAAGTTGTAGTAAAGTAACCTTACATTCCACCGTGAAATTCTTAGTGGACGTTGTCCTGAACCATTTCAGGACAGTAGTGCAACTAGAGCTTGGTGATCAGTACGTAAGGTGGACTGTCTACCCCATAAGTAAACATGCCAATGTTCAAAAAAAAAACAACTACGGAGTACTGTCGTTCTGCGGAAGTTAATGTACGAGATGCGAAAGCCACTGTAAATAACTGATTTCTGTACTTCTGCTGAAGGACGGCTCCCAAACCAACGTCAGAAGCATCAACAGTAACAACAATGGGTAAACATGGTTGGAACATGCGCACTACTGGACGCGAAGCAAGTACTTCCGTAATAGACTGAAAGCTATATTCAGTATCTTGGTCCCAGACAAACCCGCCGCGGTAACTCAGTCAGCTAAGGCATTGCACTGCTGAGCACGAGATCGCGGGATCGAATCCCGGCCGCGGCGGCCGCATTTCGATGGAGGCGAAATGCAAAAACGCCCATGTGCTTGCGTTGTAGTGCACGTTAAAGAACCCCGTTGGTCAAAATTAATTCCGAGCCCTCCATCATATACGGCGTGCCTCATAATCAGAACTGGTTTTGGTACGTAAAAACCAAGAAAGAAATGGTCCCAGACAAAAGCTTGTCCTTGCCTTACAAGTTTCCTTAGAGGTTCTACAATGTCAGCATACTGCGGAATAAATTTTGCATAATATCCCGTAAGTCCCAGAAGTGAGTGCAAAGCCGTCTTGTCAATTGGTTCTGGAGCCTCTACAATAGCCTTGATTTTATCTTCCATCGGCAAAATGCCTTGAGCGGAAATTTCATGACCAAGGAAAGTTAATTCAGGAACACTGAATACACACTTGTGATTCAACTGCATGCCTGCATTGCTTATTCTAGAAAGGCGATGAGTAACACGAGAACAAGGTGAGAGCAGGAGCCAACGCTTTCGACAAGTGGACTTGTCTTCTTCAAGGCAACATATGCTCTCCTTAGTGATCTCCACAGTGCTGACTTAGTGATTGTTCATTGAGTTGCTTAGGTGATTTTTTTATGCGATTGTCAATAATATGCCAACCTCCCATTGCTTTCACTCAATCCTTTCGTCCTTTTATCTATATATCAACACCCTCCCGCTTTACCACCTTTTCTTTGTGCGCCTGAACACCATTTTTCCGCCGCTACTTTTATTCTCCCTGTCAGGCACGATAGTTCACTGACCTCCAGCCGAGCATACCCCCCCCCCCCCCCCTTTTGTCCAGACCCCTTGCATGAAAAGAGAAACCTTCCATGACACGTCAACCTGCTAACACACGGCGCTGCCTCAAACTCCTCCCCCGACTATCAGTAGGGCATTATATTTCTTTTCAATTCTACACCCTCGCCGTTAACACACTCTCGCTCGTTACCTCACCCACCCGCCTCACCTTCTCTCCCCTTTAGAAGAACCCTACCTATATATACTGTGCCGAAGAGAGCATATGTCGCCTTGAAGAAGACAAGTTGACTTGTCGAAACATTGGCTCCTGCTCTCACCTTGTTCTCGTGTTACACATCGCCTTGAATCGCCATCTCCCGCATTCCCCTTGTTTTCCCTTATTCTAGAAAGAACATTTTGCAAGTTTCTATCGTGGTCATGTGGCGTATGATCCCAAACAAGTACATCATCAAGGTAACATAATGTACCCGGACAGTCTTAACACAGATGACATGATCTGCTGAAAAGCGGATGGCGCAGATGCAAACCGAAACACACTCGCTTAAAGCGAAAAAGACCCTCATGAGAAATAAATGTGGTAAGCTCACGGCTTTTCTCGGATAATAGATTTTGATGATAAGCGGACTGTAAGTCCAACTTACTGAACACAGTAACATCAGCCAGTCGATGCAAAAGTTCATCAGTCCTGGGAAGAGGGAAGGCGTTGACGACGATCACCTTGTTGGGTTCTCAAAGATCGACGCAGACTCGAATGCTATTGTCGTTTTTCCGAACCACGTCGAGCGAAGAGATACACTCGGACGCTGACACTCGTTCGATGATATCAGCTGATTCGAGACGGACAACAGGTCGGCGGAGACTTGCTCACGGAGAACCAGAGGCAGCGGACGTAGTTTCGCTAAAACTGGATGAACAGAAGATCGTAGACGAATGTCATGGATAGAGCCTTTTACAAGTCCTAGCTCACCTGAGAACAGATGAGCGAATTCCGCTGGAGCGTTTTGCGGTACAGACAAAGACGATTTCCGGAACAGCCGGCGTCTCGGTCACTTGTTGACAGGAAAGGGAAGATCCATGAATATCGATGCCTAGGACTTGTATCACGTCTAGGCCCAGAAGAGAAGTGCTTTCATCGGTGACGTGAAATGTCACGGCTGCTGAATTGTTGCGGTATTTCACAACTACGGAAAAATGTCCTGAATGCAAAATTCCTTACTGGGAATACTTCTTGAGTCGGAGACTTGAAGGCGATAATGGGAAGACCTTGTATTGTTCCTCGTACGTAGCGCACTTCATCAGCGAGACAGCAGCTCCGGTATCCACAAGAAGCTTGATTGAAGTATTCCCAATGAAAACTTCGGCGAAAATTGTTGCCGGACGGACATTTGTCAACCCTGAAGAAACTGTACTTGCCGAATCTGTTGCAGCAGAAGAAACGAGCTGAGCTCTTGCTGGAGACGCGCGATGCGTTTGGTTCCGTGAACGGCAAACTTTTGCATCATGTCCCACTTTTTTGCACGTGCGGCAGGAAACGTGCGTAGCCGGACAGCCTGGAGCGGACGCTATGTGCTGAGTTGATCCACACCGGTAGCAATGGACAGTAGCGTCTTGACTGTGCTTGGAAAATTCTTGCCAAGCGCCATGTTCGCCGGCTTCCCCAGATCGCGACTTCCCGTCATGTCGTCGGGCGCCATCTTGGACTGGTATGGTCGAGGAAGAAGCTTGGCGAGGACCGCCATCTTGAGCACCCAGGCGAGGAAGGCGATGGTTAGCGACATCATCTTGCCGCGGCGAAGAAACGCGCTGTACTGTAGACCCGGTGAAAGCTTGAAGTTCTTTGTGAACTTGTTCAACGCTTCGCCCAATTTCTTCCGCTTTCTTGAGCGTCAACGATGGTCCCTCGTAGAGAAGTCTCTCACGTATTCTTGTTGACGCGACTCCTTGCAGATTTGGTCGCGGAGCGACTCGTCGTGCCAAGCGCCGAACGCGCAGGCTGGAGCCAAGCGGTGAAGCAAAGTCACGAATTCTTGAAACGACCCTCCTGGCTGCTGTCGTCGGTCTCTGAAGATAATGCAATGGACGAGTCTGTTTGTGCTGTCTTCGTAGTGCTTGTCCAACAAGCGGATGCTATATTGGAACTGTAGCGTAGCCGCAGCCGCAGTCCAATGCGCCGTGCATGACGCGACGGCTCTCGAGTTGCTACCGCTTTGCGTAAGGTGGCAGCAGGGGTAGTCTGGACTCATTTCTCCGCTCCGCCGTATGTGAAAGTACGTAGCCGGCGGGCGTCGCGAGCATTTAAACTGTACTAGAATACGGTGTCTGGCGCTGCGGTCGCCGAGGTCTGTGGACGTGTTCCTATCGGCTCCGTAATCTTCACATGATTCCGAGCGATTTCTATCCAATTTCGCCGAAGTTCTTGCACCAAGAGTTTCGTGAAGTTACAAGGAAACCGTGGATAGCCGATTCGGAGGTAGGGAACCATTTCTGACGAATCTACGAGAACTTTTCTACAGCGTCCACGCCGCTGCCGAACTGAGCCTAGGCGTGCACACCAGACGCTAGGCTCAGCCGACGCGCTCGCCGCGCGCCAGTCGGAACACGAGAGCTCGGCGAGACGCCATCCGCCCTTCGCGCCGGGTGCGACACGGAGAGAATGGCGACTTCTAGCGAAGAAACGGATAGCTCTGCGGAGGATTTGCCTGCAACGCCGACTACTTCAGCAATAACTAATGGGCAAGAGGACAAGACGGGCTGGAAAGTGGTGACCAGCTGGAAAACGAAGAAGGAGGAAGGCGCCGGAACAACTGCGCAACAGCAAGCACAACATACAAGCGGCGGGCAGCTGAGCTCTTCTCGCACGCCTCCTAACATTATGAGCCGGGTGATTAGAGCCTCACGCATGCCACCAACATCAAGATAGTGCTTCGCCCAAAGGGCGGCTTGAGCATACAAAAGATCGGACCTACCTCAGTGAGTAAAGCCCTCATGGCAGCAGTAGAACGTAATCCAGAGCAGACCACGGAGGACATTATATGTCCCAATATTACGCAGAATATCATGGTGGCGAGCACGCCCTTTCGAGAAAATGCAGACAAGTATGCGGACGTAAGGGCTATCCGAATATCCGGAAAAGAGTACGCAGTCAGCGCTTACGAAACTGCCCAAGTGACACCTGCAAGGGGGTAATCAGATACATCGACACTGCCGACGATCACAGGACGATTGAAAGAAACATTGTGAATGACCGCAACCCCTTGGCACTAGCGGCGAAAAGAATCAAGAACTCAGGATCAGTGATCATTGTGTTTGATGGACTTCGCGTCCCAAACTTCGTAAGATATGGACCAACACTGGTACCCTGCTCCTTATATCGCAAACAAGTGGACATATGCTACGTATGCGGCAAACTCGGACATCGTGCGGACGTTTGCCCGGAGTCGGGTTCCACCGAATGAAGGGGCTGTGGACTTCCTAAACCCACCTCATCCCATGTGTGCGATCCGAAATGCAAACTGTGCGGGGGCTTGCACGCGACAGCGGATAAGGTGTGTAAGAACCGCTATCTCATTCCATACGTAGTACGCGCACGACGACAACGAGCGCGACTGGAGCAACAAGAGAAGGCACAGCTAGTCGAAGAAGAAAAGCAACACGTGGAACGAGGCCGATCTACGTCGAAGACGTCGGGACGCAGCCGCTCTCGATCGAGGAGCCGCACACCTGCGAAGACAAGCAGGAGTCGTTCAAGGTCACAGGTGCGCTTCAGTGGAAAGAGCAACGGAGGCAACGGCACGTGGCCAGACTAAGTCAGAGGTGCTACGACGACCACGCCAAAGGAAAGTGAATCCCGCAACCCAGATAAAGAGCGGATAGCTATGCTAGAGCAGGAACTAAGAGAGCTAAAAGCCGCTTATACTGAGCTAACACTCGAATTAACTGAAATACGTAAAGCGAACAGCAGTAGGCCAACGCGTACTCCCGAACCACCAACCGACATCGAAACTCCCCAGCCAGTTGAGATTGCGAGACAGGGAGAACAACGCGAAGAATGCCCGCCTCCTAAGAAGCGAGCTGTAACGCAACCGCGAATGGCCGTGCGATCAGACGTTAAGGACGCCATGGACGCCATGAGCGAGAATATGAGGCTAATGCACGAGAGCATGGTGCGAATGAACGAGAAAATGGACATATTTAGCACGCGAGTTCAGAAAATGTAAATGTATCTAAACAACACGGTAGTACCGTCCATGGAGAGGATGCGTTCACAACACATCGGTGCGCAAGGCCCACCACATGACGGTTTCACTGCAAGTGAAGGGGGCTACAACAGCCAACATGGCAATGACAAATAAAACACGAAATCTCCGCATCTGGCAATGAAACTGCACGGTGTTCGCCTCAAAAAAGGCGTTCTTCCTGCAGATGGTCAAATCAGAAACCGAGAAGCCACACGTCATCTTGCTACAAGAAACACTCATAACTGAACTGGCCCTTACGGGATATAAGGCCGAAGCCCTCAGATACGAGCAAGGCAGAGGCGTCGCTATTCTGATTGGAAAGAAGATCCCGTACATCCGGCATGAAATCCGCAACACAGCCTGCTATCTAGAACACCTCACGATCGAGATCATACCAAACGACCACGTAGGGAACAAGCAATGCATTTTTCTCACTAATCTGTACAGCAGCCAGGACACGAGGCAAGGGTTCAGAGGCATACTGGGCAAGATCGCGCGCATCTCCAAAGATAGTCCGCTGATTGTAGGTGGGGGTTTTAACGCCCCACACCAGGCATGGGGCTACGCGTATCCCTCTAGCAAGGGAGATCCGTCTTCACACGGCAAGCCTCCGATCTCGACTTCACGCTGATCACAGACCCGGAAACCCCAACTAGACGTGGCACTTCCGCATGTCGAGACACTACACCGGACCTCACTTTCGTCCAGGGCGTAGAGAAATGTGCCTGGCACAACTCGGGCATAGACCTTGGCAGTGAGCACTATATTCTCCGAATTGATGCAGAGCTCCCGGGAAAGAAGCAAAGGAAGTACAAACTAATCGATCGGGACAAATTTCGTGCAATACGGACGCAGCCATCCAACTCAACATGAGCAAACACGAAGCACACGATAAAGAGCTGGACCGAACAGCTCAAAGCAGACATCGTGGCCTCGGAACCAACGATTACGACGAACGTTAAGGCAGAGAGAATGGACAGTCGGCTAGCGAATCTACTCGAAGCCAAACAATCCACACTAGCCATGTGGAAGGGTCAACGTTTCAACAGAAGACTACGAAGGAAACTCGCCGAACTCAACAAGACCATTGAAGAATACTGCGTGGTTCTCTCCCGACAACAATGGGACGAAGTCTGTCCCTCAACGGGCAAATACGCAGAGGGAGTGGGTGGAGGCTCATAAAACACCTCCTCGACGAAAACGGAACGAAGTACAAAACTATGCAACGGATCGGGCTAAGCAAATTAGTACACCACGCGAAGCAAAGCAGTACTGCCGAAGCACTTATAGAAGACCTTTCCAAACGGTACTTACCGCTTAAATCGGGGCAATCTCGTAGCTTACAAAGGAAGAACTACGACGGTGTCCCAAACTCGGAGCTCCATGCGTACTTCACAGAAAGCGAAGTACGCTTCGCAAGTCACAACCTCAACAGTAACTCTGCAGCAGGCCCCGATGGTATCACAAATCGGGCTCTCCGAAATTTAGACGACACTTCGGTCACGTTCTTAACGCAACAAATCAACGAAGCCTGGAAAACTGGCCATCTATAGATATAGCATGCCAACACGGTCCTCAAAACCGGCAAGCCGCTGGGGCTACCAAACCTCAGGCCGATCTCACTAATGTTCTGTCTTGGATAACTAGCCGAACACGTCATCATGAACCGACTATCGGAATACGTAGAGGAAAAGGAGTACTTCCCCTACAATATGATCGGCTATATAGGCAGGGTCTCTCAACGCAAGACGCTATATGCTAAGAATCAAGAAAAGTCTGCTGGATCGTCCCACAGGAGACACCAAGGCGCTACTAAGACTTGACGTGGAGCAAGCTTTTGACAATATCCAACATCAAGCCATTCTCAAAGCCATATCTGAACACAATCTCGGAACACGCTTCTACCGCTACGTCAAGGCGTTTCTGGAGGATCGAACGAAATATATATATATATATATATATATATATATATATATATATCCGCTGCGGCGGCTTAGTGGCTATGGTGTTGCGCTGCTAAGATATATATATATATATATATATATATATATGGCCGTTTCCGTTCGAATGTAACGCAGAACAGCACTATTGCAGTCTCAAAGGTGAGTGAAAATTCGCAGAAGTACTATGCA
This sequence comes from Dermacentor silvarum, assembly GCF_013339745.2. Lineage (NCBI taxonomy): Eukaryota > Metazoa > Arthropoda > Arachnida > Ixodida > Ixodidae > Dermacentor > Dermacentor silvarum. The sequence goes on along the minus strand of NC_051156.1, from coordinate 15,905,474 downwards.
CAGCAGGCAAAACCAATATATATACATATATGCGTGTGTGTGATGGTTTTGCCTGCTATGCATATTATTTCTGCGAATGAGAGTTTTCTGTGCAGTATTTACTAATAAGTGTGGTTGTTACTGCAAACACGTGCGCTTTTTCCGGTCGGGAGTTCTCACTTTTTCAATTAGTGCATTTAGAATATTTGTTTTTATTGCGATAGCAATTATATGGACACTCAAATCGGATTTCTGCCGTCGGCGTCGCCGTCGCTGTCGCCATCGCCGTCGGGTTCCGTATGACGTCAAACGGCGATGAAATCCTCGCCGCTTTATGTGCGAGTACAGTGCCTCTCTAGGCACTGTAGTGCGAGTGACAGCGCGCGAGGGTGTGGTGGTGGTGGAGAAACATTTAATCAGAAAAGTACAGAGAGTTGCTCTACAGAAGCACTTGGGTGGTCTCCCTATTCCGGAAGTCCACTGGAAATGATCGCCGCTCGGGCGCGGGCCACCAGGGAGCGTTGAGCGTCCAGGGTAGAGCAGCCAAGCAGGAACTCCTCCCTCTTGTGGGTAGGGGGAAGGGGGATGAAAAAGGAAGGGGTATGGAGGGGCATACTGCCATCATGTGATAGGTGTCGGCCAGGACCCCACAATGCGCACAGTAGCCGTGTATACCCGGCATGAAATGCTGGGCGGCCGCAGGACACAGGGATGCGCGCTATCACGGGGAGCGAACGCATGGCGGAGAGCAAACGCGCGTTCTGCGCCGTGCTCCCTGAAGAGCTGCATAATTAAGCGTCTCTTTCCTCCTTTACAATCACAATATATAGATAAAGCAAATTCGACTTCTTCCGTCGCGCGAAAGGCCATGGGGGATGGGAGGGCGGGAGGGGAGGCGACGTTTAGCTGCGGCACCAAATGTGTATTTATATAAGAACGTTGCGAGGAGAGAAGGTGGGTAAGATTTCCGACGCTACTCGACGAGTGTCCCGTTCTGATCTCGTCGAAAACCTCCGAGCCTAAAGTCCCTAGATTTTCTGCTCTTTTTAAAGCGAAAAAAAAAATATCTAGGGACATTATCCAAGCCTATAAAGTCTGCTCTTTTTTAGCAAAGAAAAAATCTAGGTACTTCATAAAGTCCCTAGATAAAGTCCCTAGATACGAGCCGACCCCAGAGCCACCGGCAACAGTCACCAACGCCGCGCGCGTTCGGTGCGAACGCGGGCAAAACTCCGACGGCGTCGACAACAGTTCTGCGTGTTGCTTCTACTGCTGCATGTCCAAGTTTATACAGCTGAAAACTACTATCCTTACTCCATATAGCTCTCTACTAATTTGCTATCGCAATTGATACTTCGCCTTTCGGGTGAAACTACGACATTTTTTTTCTTCCCTTACATATATGGTGAATATATATGTCTATGTACGCTTTGATTTAATTACCTAGAAATACATTGGTCATTCTTTGCGCCACGTAGTTAATAAACCTGGTTTATTTCACTCTACTATTGTTTTTTCGATCATATTGTCCCTGATCAATATCAACCAACAAGAAACGCGCGTAAAATGACACGATATCAATAATAAAATTTTCCTACGTAGCTTGATGTTGCAGAGATACCAGTTACTTTTAAGAGACGGTGGTAAAAACAGCAGTTCACCTGGCTAAAGCTACATTTGGTACCGGCCGTCAAGAGTCATGGGCGCACCAAAGTAACTAAAACAAAAAAATACTGCACAGACCATAGAGTTTCATATTACTATTTATTATTTAGAAACTCTATGGCACAGACGTTCTGTGAGAAAAAAAATCACAGCATATCCACGGGGTGAATGATGATGAGTGGGCGAAGCTCCGGAGGGAATCATCGGATCTCCCGCTTAAGGGGACGCTAGCACAAACGTGTTAGAAACGTGCAGTACTCTCTAGTAAGGGGGAGCGGCCACAGCGTCTTACGCAGCCATTTACACATGCCGGAACGTGCACCGCGTTTGCCGACGCCATCACATGACTGCTGAGAGAGTATACCCCCCGTATTCATAAACGCTCCTCGACTTGAACTTGACTTGCCACCGCCTTGGGCAGCGCGTTCGAAACGCGTTGAAGGTAAGGCGGAGAGGCCACAGCGTCTTACACCAGCTTCTTACACGGGCCGTAACGCGCTAGCACAAACGCGTTAGAAACGCGCTAGAAACGCGGCCTTTCGTTAATGTTGGGTATTTATTGCCATCGTGGTGCGTGTGTCTATGTGCGCTTCGTGGCGTAGTGGGCTAACGCCGCGCGCTCGGAAGCGAGGGGTCCCTGGTTCGATTCCGCGCTACGGACACAACTTCGGAATTTTTAGGAGCGAAGCTCCTTATAGCGGCACCCGTTCCGTCCCCGTCGTAGTAGTAGTAGTGTGTAACCAGTCTGGGAAAAATGAGAAAAAAAATTCCGAAGTTGTGTCCGTAGCGCGGAATCGAACCAGGGACCCCCCACTTCCGAGCGCGCGGCGTTAGCCCACTACGCCACGAAGCGCACATAGACACACGTACCACGATGGCAATAAATACCCAACATTAACGAAAGGCCGCGTTTCTAGCGCGTTTCTAACGCGTTTGTGCTAGCGCGTTACGGCCCGTGTAAGACGCTGTGGCCTCTCCGCCTTACCTTCAACGCGTTTCGAACGCGCTGCCCAAGGCGGTGGCAAGTCAAGTTCAAGTCGAGGAGCGTTTATGAATACGGGGGGTATACTCTCTCAGCAGTCATGTGATGGCGTCGGCAAACGCGGTGCACGTTCCGGCATGTGTAAATGGCTGCGTAAGACGCTGTGGCCGCTCCCCCTTACTAGAGAGTACTGCACGTTTCTAACGCGTTTGTGCTAGCATCCCCTTAAGCGGGAGATCCGATGATTCCCTCCGGAGCTTCGCCCACTCATCATCATTCACCCCGTGGATATGCTGTGATTTTTTTTCTCATTTTTCTCAGACTGGTTACACACTACTACTACTACGACAGGGACGGAACGGGTGCCGAGACCTACACCACGGCGCTACGTCACGAAAATGCGGTGGCGCTGTCGTCGGAATTTAGTTTCGCTTGGTAGGCACTCCGCCGCCGAGCCGCCGCCCGTGTCGCGCCTACCACAGCAGCCGCTGGGTTTCGCGGGTGGTTGTGCAGTTCCATCTGTGAGGTCTTTATTCTACGATTTTACAATGAAAGAAACGCAGTATGTGGATGAGCTGAGTTGCGTCGAAATACGCAAGAGACAAAAGTTTTCATAGGTTTCCTGTTGATGAAAACAGTCGCAAGCAATGGGCCGCCGCGGTAAAAAGCGAAAGTTGGATTATGATACCAGATCATCCATTATGCGCAAAACATTTCGTAACCATTAAGCTTCTCTTTTATTTTGATTGGCGTGCATTAGCCGATCTTAGGATCGTTACGATCTTAGGATCATATACGATCATGGCAGTCAGCGGCAAACCGTGACCTGCTGCTAACCACTTCTTATTCTTCTAATCGGCAGGATACCCCGTCACCTTCGTATCAGTGCGTGGGTGGATCGTCCACATACGGAGCCAACTTTTGCCTCGGAATACGCGTCTACGCATGCGCTGGGCTGCTGTCGTGGACGCCTCAAGCTGTGTGCCGCCACCCCCCTTACCGTCGAAGTCACCGATGCTCAAGCCTTCGTCCTCCTGGCGTCGACTGTGGTGTACTTAAATCCTGCTTCTGCCACACCCTTGTGCAGTCAGCGGCAAACCGTGACCTGCTGCTAACCACTTCTTATTCTTCTAATCGGCAGGATACCCCGTCACCTTCGTATTCAGTGCGTGGGTGGATCGTCCACATACGGAGCCAACTTTTGCCTCGGAATACGCGTCTACGCATGCGCTGGGCTGCTGTCGTGGACGCCTCAAGCTGTGTGCCGCCACCCCCCTTACCGTCGAAGTCACCGATGCTGAAGCCTTCGTCCTCCTGGCGTCGACTGTGGTGTACTTAAATCCTGCTTCTGCCACACCCTTGTGCAGTCAGCGGCAAACCGTGACCTGCTGCTAACCACTTCTTATTCTTCTAATCGGCAGGTGAGCTCATCGTATTGACCTGTTTCTATTTTTTCTTACAAACTCTCTGTTTGCCGCTGACTGCACCGAGATGTCAAATATTTGTGCCTTGTGCTCCCAGTTGCTGCCAACGGATGGCAAATTTCTGACGTGTATGTTGTGCAAGCGAGGGTATTACCTTGGCAAAAATTGTTCCGTGGTTACTGAGGGCACCTACACTAAGATGTCAATTGAGAGGCGTGAAGCTTGGTCGTGCCAGGCTTGCAAACAATCTGGAGCGGCGACAAGTGATGCTTCGTTCTCCCATCAATTGACATCAGTAAGCCAAAAATTGGATCAGCTTACAACAACAGTCGGAGCGCTTGTGGTTAAAGTAGAGGAGTTGCTAGTGTTTAAATCCACGGCAGAAAGGCTGGCTGAGACTGTAGGAGAAGTACAAAAGTCTATCGAATTTCTCTCCACGAAGTACGACTCCGTTCTCTCCGCTGTATCAGATAACCAAGCTGAACTTGAACTTCGTGCTCATTGCGAGTCACTGTCCACAACTGTTTCTGCTCAGGCTGCAACCATCCACTCTATGAACACCGAGATCAATGCCCTTGAACAATTTACCAGAAGATGCAACTTTGAGATACATGGTTTGCCCGTCGAGCGCAACGAGAACCTCATGTCAATACTTGGCAAAGTGGCAGGGAAGCTAGGGATAGAATTTCAGCCTTCGGACGTCGCAGTTGTTCACAGGCTGCCAGCTCGCATGGATAGCATTCCGGCAATCATTGTTCAAGCACACACAGTTGCAATCAAACAAAAATGGCTGGATGCTCGCAAAGGTCTCCCAAAACTTGTGTTGGATGGCATGGTTCCGAATCCTCGCCTGTATTTCAACGATAATTTGACTCGTGCCAATCGGGATTTGTTTCGTCAAGCTCGCATGAGAGGAAGGGAAAAAGAATATAAATTTGTCTGGACACGCGACGGAAAGGTGCTGGCGAGAAAGGCGGAAGGCTCTCCTCTCGTCCGCATTGATACTCTAATGGATCTCGAGAAACTTGTCTAAATATGGGCATTTCTAACACACCCTCATTTGGTAGCTTTTCAGAAGCCCATCACTTCATTTCGAGTTCTAATAATGCATTCACAGCTATCCATGTTAATATCCGCAGCATCCGGAAACACTGGAATCATTTCTGTGCACTGATCTCTTCCTTCGTGTCTATTTGTGACATATTTGTGCTGACCGAAATTAATACTTCCGCTGATTGCATTTCGTCATATTCCATTCCCGGTTATCAACTGTTTTCATACACGCGCTCACTGCGCAGAGGAGGGGGTGTGGCCGTATTTGTAAAAGATGCATGGTCGGTATCAAGGTTAACGCTTTCCTTCTCGCAAGCAGAAGTGGTCGCTTTGCGCCTATGCGCTGCTGAGCTATCGGCAATTGTATTGTCGCTCTACCGGCCCCCATGCTGCAATGTCCGATTGTTCTTATCAGAACTTGATGCAGCGCTATCATCCCATTCTTTTGACGACAACGTGCTTGTGCTGGGCGACATCAATATCGATACCCTTCGCCCTGCCGTGCCACTAGTTGCTGATTATCTCGACGTTCTATCGAAATGGGGTTTGGAAGGGGCTATACATCTACCGACACGTGAAGAATTTCTATCTGGAAGACTGGTGAAATCGTGCATCGACCACATTAATGTCCGTTGTTCTAATCTTATAACACAGGCAGCTGTCGTTGAAACCAAGGTCGCTGATCATTATTTTATCTGTTGCAGTCTTGTGAACTGTTCGAATCCTCAAAAAGGACAGTACAAAAAAAGAAATTTCCATTGTTCATCCAAGGCTTTTTGACGACTGTATTGCAAAGCATGACTGGCACTCTGTATTATGCGCTGTCTCCCCTGCTAATTTATACGATTCTTTTGTTCAGATACTACATAACTACAGGAAAAAATGTACCCGTTGTGTTAAGATACGATTACGCCGTGAAGAGAACAAATGGTTGTCGCCACAAATATTAGCTGCAATCAAGGAAAAAGACCTTTTGTGGACCCAAGCGAAACGGGCTCCCAACCACCCTGAGTTGCTACAAAAATTTAAACTATGTAGGAATCGAGTGAACGCCATGATCCGGTTGGCCAAGCGAAATCCCCTACGTGGGAAATTTAGCGAAGCTCACTCGAACATGAAAAAGACGTGGTCTCTAATAAATGAATTAAGAGGCGTATCTAAACGCGATGGCCACCAGTTGTCGCTTCTCTCACACTTTCCACAGAGAAGCACAAAGCAAAATTAGTTTTGAAGAAAGGCTCAGGAACATGGATGAAAATAAATGGGCGGCTAAAGTGCACAAGTATCTCTACATGAAAAGCGTGGACACAGAATGGAGGAAGAGGTCAAGGAAGTTGGCAACCAAGTACAGGATAATCGAAACTGTAAATAGACAACCAGGGGTCATCAGAAAGAAAGTGAGAGAAATAGAGACCGTGAATTGGATGCAAAGAATGGAAACGAAAAGGACAATGGAGATTTACAAGAATGAGAAGAAAGAAATTAGAAGGGAAAATCTGTACGATAACACAAAGGGCAGTGCCTTGCTATTTGAGGCTCGAGCCGGTTGCCTAAGGACGAAAACATATCGGAACAAATATTCGGAATTAGATGAGACATGTGTATGCTGCAGTAAAGATCCAGAGACCACTCAGCACATCCTAATGGAATGCGACGGGATCCACCCAGCGAGAACCGTAGGTAACGTGCAACTCCCAGAAGCGCTTGGGTTTAAAGTGGAAGGAAACATAAACAGATCAGCCGTAGAGATCAGCAAGAGACGATTAGAGTACTGGTGGAAAAAAAGTAGGGAAAAGATGGATGCGACCTGATCTCTTAAAATCATAGGCAGCGGTACAAGGTAAATTTTTGAAAAAGAAAAATAATGATAGGTATACAAAAATGCAAGATAAAGAACATGTATAGTATACCTGATTAAATCAAGCAGGCTAGGTGACTATTTGTCGCCGCCCCGTTTCAAAGGGGATGCCAATAAATCATCATCATCATCATCATCATCCAGATGATGGAATCAGTGTTGCGAATGAATTTAATACTTTCTTTTCACGTGTCTCCGGTGTTGCTAAACCACACCCCGAAGTATGCACCCTAAAATATAGCGCATGCAAATCTGCGCATCTTCCTTCTATTTCAGAATGTGATCTCAAATCTATCCTTTTTAATCTAAAATCTAATAAATCACCTGGCATTGACGGAATTTCAGTAGATGAGTTACGCAGAAACTTTAATGCTATTAAGTGTGTGTTATTAACATTGCTCAACCATATTCTCGACACTGGATTTATCCCAGAAGAAATGAAAAAGGCCCTAGTGATACCGCTGTTCAAAGGAGCTGCACGAAACAAGCATGAAAATTACCGTCCTATCTCCATTTTACCTTGCATCTCTCAAATACTGGAAAAACATATCTTGCAAGCTATGTTCACGTACCTTGATGCTAATAACGTTATATCAAATGCGCAATATGGTTTTATACCAGGTAAAGGCACACAGGACCTCCTAGAAGATATTGCAGACCTTATAAATTCTGCTTTCGAAGCCAACCAGGTTGTCTGTGCTCTATTCGTGGATGTTAGCAAAGCTTTTGATAGTGTGTGTCATAGTTTATTATTAACAAAACTCTCATTGATCGGATTTCGTGGGCCTTTTTTAAAATTACTTGCTAATTTTTTAGACAATGGAACACAGTTAGTATCTATAGGACAGTACCGCAGCAATATAACCTCTATAAAAGCCGGAGTCCCCCAGGGATCAATATTAAGTCCACTTCTTTTCAACTTATATGTCAATGATCTCGCCGCGGCTGTATCTACTTGCATATTTCAATACGCTGACGACACTGTCATTTTGTCTTGGCATTCCCGTTTCCCAGAAGCAGTTTCCCTTCTGCAAGATTCTACGATAAACTTGATGAACTGGTTTGCCAATAATGTGATTAATGTAAACGTCTCTAAAACACAGCTCATTTGTTTCCATAATCCACTAAAAAAAGTTAGTTTAAGCGTCCCATTGCTGGCTCACTGTTCATCTTGTTCTCCGTGTTCTTGTACACCTGTTCCATATGTTTCATCTGTTAAATACCTTGGTGTACTTCTTGACAGTGACTTCACCTGGAATTCTCACCTGGCGTATGTTTGTTCAAGGCTCCGGGCAGTGTCTCGTACATTATACACTATCAGATACTATACGCCACTATCAGTTCGCAAAATGATACTGCAAGCCTTAGGTTATAGTGTTCTTCGGTATGGTATTACGACGTTCGGTCACTGCGCGAATCGTTGGAAAAATAGAATTAACTCTATCCTTCTCTCAATTTTGAAAGTGATTAGTTATGATTTAAGACTGCCCTCAGGAACAGACCTTTTTAAATCATTACGATGCTCTAACTTTGATGCCCTTCTGACTGAGACGGCTGTCCTGAGGCATTTCTGGTCTAACAAGTATAAAGTTCCTTACGTCCCTACACGCTGCCTTCGACCTAAAAACCGTTTTCGGGTGATTCGCTGCTCCACCAGATATGGTCAGCGCACTCGTAGCTACTTTATACCGTCTTGCTTTAATCAACTACCCCCGAGTGTCTTTCGTGCAAAAACAAAATTCAAGCTGAAGCAACTGCTTCGTCGCATTCATCTCTAACTCTTCCGTGATATCTATTCCTTCGTTTAATGCCGCTGCGGTATCAAAAACCTTAAGGTAACCATGTATTTCAGGCTGCGCATAGCTGTTGATGTATTAAAGGCATTAGAAATTTTTTCTTTTCCTCGAAAATATGATGGTGATCTATTATTGTTTTTTTGCCATTGCATGTACGAATGGTCAACTCATGTAAGGCTGGGTGACGTTATATGTATTACCATCAGTGTTTTTTCTTCTTCATGCACTGCTGTACACGCGCGTCTAATGTCTGCATGTATGCGCGAAAGGAAAAAAAAAATGTATCTGCACTAGAGTGGTCCTAGGTAAATGAATTCCTGTTGTCTGCTGTTTGTCGGCTCTGCCCTTCAAGCCCAATGAGGCTTTGGCAGGCCAATTTTGTATTTGTTTCTGTACCAAATGTCAATAAAGTATTATTATTATTATTATTATTATTATTATTATTATTATTAGGATCCTTATTAGCGTGTCATTATAATTGCTTGCCGCACCAGAAACAAGTCATCACCATCGTCTTGGCGCTCTTTGGCCACATCTGGCCCTTGCGCCAATAAACCACAATAATCATCATCATCATCATTGCCGCACTGTGGGAAAGCTAGATTAGGATTAGCCTTGAATGTAGGTCGAGCGAGCAGATGCCCCACAAAACACGTCACATTCGAATTTGTTTTCATCTCAAAGAATTGAGCCACCAGCAGTGTAAATATCCTATCACACATTCACATACGCAGGCAACAGGGTCACAGCTGCGTTTATTTCAGTGTGGAAGTCATAAATGCGCCTAAACGTGTCAGTTAAATTTCGAGCGCGATACAAAATGTACAGTGTTAGTACAGAGTTGGAGGGATCGGACGGCCGCGTACAACAGCTAGCTCACATTGCGCGGGCCTACACAGGCGGCGTCGCCGTAGGGCCGGTACCTTGCCGGTCCCATCACCGAGGCGATCGCTTCTATCGCCGCTCACGGCGACGTAGAAATCGGCTACAGCTTGTTTTTAACATAAAATAGTTCTTAATAGAAAAGCTATCTCGAATTTGCACGTGTTTCGTAAAGCAGCGCCCAGTACTAAACCACTGGCGCGATCCGGAGCAACGACCCGACGGCATTTCGTCTCGCAGACGGAAACCGAAGCACCGGCCGTCTCAGCGAGGTGGCTCGGCTGGCTTGCAAGTACTAAGTTTCGTTTGTTATTCTCACCAACGACACCGACAAAACCGATTCATTTAAGCCCACATTAATCGTGTTGTCGAAAATAAGCGCACAATGATGAGCAGCAGGCCAGGCCTCAAGCGCTGTCGGCCGTCACTGCGGCGGTCAACGAGCTAGGTCTAGCGTCTCGTTCTGCCGTATCCCGATGGGGGCGAGATGCAAGAACGTGCATTGGGTGCACATTAAAGAGTCTCACGTAGTCAAACTTAATCCGGCGCCCCTATTACTGTGTGCTTCATAATGAAATCGCGGTTTTAGCTCTCCCACCCCCTTAAAAAAAATGCCCCATCCGCGAGTGCAAGCGGTGGCGGCGAACGTGGGCGGAGCCGAACGTTGGGCGGAGCCTACGCGACGTCCTAAAATATATCGACGGTGCCTACCGCCGTTTACAAACATAGTGTAGGTCTTATGAGCTTCGCTCCTAAAAAACGGGCGCCCGCCCGCGTCCGCGTAGCGATTGCGCGCTCGCTAGCAGACGACGCGCTTGACAGTGACAGCAAAACTGAAGACGTCGCGTTGTATAATCCATGCCTCAAATATATATGTTTAGCAAAATGGTGTAAACATAAATTTGCAGTTGAAATAAATCACTATTTTAAGAGCGTACTATGCGCAATCGGCCTCGGCGACCGCAGCGAAAGTACGGTGGCTAGATGGGTAGGTGTGCCGACCGAGCGTAGTTCACCACTTCTCCGCATCATGACGCAGAAGTGGCGCTGCGGACAGTAGAATGGCTGAGCTGCGCGCAACGTCGGCTGCGCTGTGTAGACGAGCAGCGTGTTTGATAGTATCGCTGCCTCTGCTCTAGCTTTGAAGTACGCGTTATACAATGGCGTTTCAAGCAGAGTAAGCAAAGCCAGAATTGGGGAATTTGTTACTGTCGTCTACTCAGAAGACACAATTTGCTGAAGTAAATTTTCTAGCTTGGCGATTGGTCGCACATATTTATTGGTACAAATGCGGCGCTCCAGCCCATTGCATTAAATACGTAGATGCATTTTTCCATGCATAAAACAAAGCTGCAGTGGTTTTATACGGTATATGGAAACGTGTTTGCGTGATATTTAGTGAGTTCTAATGTTTCAATTTCGAGAAATCCAGCTATTGTGTTTATTGCTGGCTCAGTTGCGGTATTTAAATTGTTACTAGACGAATTGTGTTGGTAAGTGCATATGGTTCACTGTTTAGTTGCAATAAAATAAAGCAATACGTCTTGAGCTAGATTTATGAATATATTCAAGAAAAATTGCCCGCCAATCCACCCTGTGAAGGTGGTTGGAAAGCGAAGTTTTTTACGCCACCCTCACGGTGACTGCGGCGCACTTGATATTTTTCACGCTCTTCTTCTGCCGTCTTTACTTTCCATGGTCTACCCATAGTGGGGTAGTCTAGAAAATGAACCGAAGCAGTTACTAGGCTGGAAGGGTTTCGAATGACGTCAACCCTCTTTCAAGCAGCTGCATAAGCTTTGCAACAGCTGCAATCTAATCTTACGGACCGCGCCGAGCCTGTTTCCGTTGTTTGCCCGCAGCCCTTATCATCCATCACGTTGGCTCATCACTTTGAAGCTTGTTTTTGTGGTTTTTCTTGCGAAAACGAGTGCTTAGTTGTACGCTGAATGCCTGAATTCAAGTAATCTATACTGCTATACCTGCAATTGTTAGCGGTTCGTCGGGATCGTTTTTTGATTACAACGACGGACACGACAGAACCCTTGGCTGGTAGAGGTACAAAGCTTCGCTTTAATACAAGAAACGCTCTCATAACTTGACGCACCAACATAAATAGCCTAGCGCCAGCAAGGTCGCAACGTTGGTCCACCACATCATAGCATTATTCACAGCACACGCCTCCGCTTCAGGTGATTCCTCTTCTCCCTGTTGCTTTCACGCGCCATGTTCTTGCCCTTGACAAGAAAGTAAAGGCGTGTAATTGAATGAAATTTCACAACATCGTTTGTGAGCTCTTTCTTGTGTCGCTCACAGCCGATCAAATTCGGAAGATTCAGCTGCAGAAAGAATGTAAAGTTGGCGATACTGTTCCTTCATAACTCATTTAAACTGAAGCACAGCTTGAAGGAGTCTTCGAGCGATGCTACCAGTTTTTTTTTTTTTTGCTTCAAAAGGGAGCAACAGCCCTGACCTACTCATTCTGTTGAATTCAGTAATGTCCCTGAGCAATCGGAGCACTTGGTTCTTTGCAGGAACTTCCTTGCTACATAGCCTGCTATATATAATATAAGCCTAGAGTCACTTTTCTTTTCCCTGTAGCAGCGCAGCGGTGCTCGATGTCGCAGGCGTTGAGCACTTCATGTGCGGCTTGCAAATTTCCAATGTCGAGGATCTCATAGACGGACGCTTTTCGGTGTACGGCTTGCTCATTAACGTCGCCGATACTGAGCAAGCTACTGAGCAGCCCGGGGCGAACATTTCCGCTGTCAGACAGCGGAACATTTTCGCTGTCTTTCTCACAAATTTAGAGCCCGACTTGCAGTTCGGAGCGAAGCAGTAAGTCTCCTTGGTGGTCTTCTTTGGTGGAGCAATGCCGCCGCTAATCTCGCTGGTAATTTTTCCGACCTGGAACATTCCACATCGCTTAGGAACTTGCAAACAGTACGAGAGACGCGGAGCTCTTCATCTTTGAAACTGACATGAACAGACGACATACAACTATTAAAATACGGGCTTTATTTATTTATTTATTTATTTATTTATTTTTGCTCGCCGCCTGCCCCCTGTAGCAGACGACGCGCGCTGCGGAACCGTTCTACTGACCGCAGCGCCAATTTTGCGTCATGACGCGGAGAAGCGGTGAACTACGCTCCAGACGCGCCGGTCGGCACACCTACCCATCTAGCCACCGTAGCGAAAGTACGTTGAATATGCCGCGGAGCGCGTCGCCGCCCCAATCCAGTTAACCCATATATGCCTAGTGTCCTATATGTAGGACGCTGAAACTTTTCATTGTAACTCGAACTTTTTTTCAGTAAAAAAGCTAGCGCCACCTGACGTGTGTTTATGAGGCCCTTCCCTCCTCACGTGCAAGTCTAGGTGATCGCCGGGCCGCAAACCGCCACGTGCTCGCAGTTGCAAAATTGTTGTTTCGCGTGCGTGTAGCCGAACGCCATGTCACGAAAGAAAATGTAAGTAATACAGATTTAGATTGTTCTCCATGCTGCCGATATTTTAGTCGAATGTTCCTCAGTTATTGGGTGTGCAGTTAATTTTGTATGACTGTGATACGCGGTAAATTTCTTTGTTGGCGATGTGTCAAAAATTGGTGTCCTACATATAGGACGCTAGGCAGATGGGGTGTCGGCGTTGTGTATATTTGGAACGCGTGCCGCGTCGTGCCCGTTAGGCTTGTAGTACCGTAATGACATACGTATGGATGCATAGTACATTCCTGTTTTTATTTTACTTGCAGTCATGAGATTCCCTGCAGTTCATTTTATTCAAGAAAAGACCCGCAAACGCTCAACGACGTTTTGAATCGTGTGGACGCTGGCGAAGATGTGCCTTCAGTTGTGACCATTCTTCCGCCCGACAATTACGCTGCGGCTGTGACAGATGAAGAGAGCGGTGACGAGGAATGCACCAACATGGACCATCTACCAGGAAGCACTCTTCGGGCCGAAGTCGTGGACTCCTGTTCGGAGCCAAGTGACAGCGAGAACGAGGAGGAGTCGCCATCTAAACTGGAGAAACGTCATGTCAAGTGGGATAAACGTGACTTGAACTCAAGCTTCCCAGTTGGTGACTCGTGTGAGCAGGATTCCGCCGAACGAACACCGCTAACTCCAGTAGAGCCATTTGAAAAATTTTTCGATGAAGAAGTCGTCAACCTGCTTGTTGAAAGCACCAACACCTATGCACAACAGAAGAATAGGTCGCTGAACGTGAATGCTGGTGAGATGAAATGTTTTCTCGGCATTTTACTACTTAGTGGCTATGTACCAGTTCCAAGGCGTCGAATGTTGTGGGAAAACTCACGTGATTCTCACAATGAGCTCGTCGCGAACTCCATGAGGCGTGACCGATTTGAAGCCATCTTCACAAACCTACACGTGGCTGACAACAGCAACTTAGTCCAAGAAGATAAATTCACAAAACTGCGACCACTGTTTAGGCTGTTGAATGAGCGGTTCTTGTTGTATGCTCCTTTACTTGATTGCTTCAGCATTGATGAAAGCATGTGCGAGTATTTCGGAAAGCATGGATGCAAGCAATTTATGAAAGGGAAGCCTATCCGTTTTGGCTACAAACTGTGGTGCATTTGGACCCCACTGGGCTACTTGCTATCCGTTGAGCCCTATCAAGGGAAGTACGACGTCAACATTGCCGATAAGAACAAGCTCGGCCTAGGAGGATCTGTTGTCACAGAAATGGTCACCAGGATGAAAGCAAAGCTCTAATATTGTTTTCATGTGTTTTTCGACAACTTCTTTTCAAGTCTAAAGCTAGTTCGAACGCTTTCGACAATGGGTGTGAAGTGCACAGGCACCGTGCGAGATAACCGCATAGAAAACTGCCCCATCCTCACGCAGAAGCAAATGAAAAACAAGGCTAGAGGCTTCTACGACTACAGAGTCGACGCCGAATCGGAAATTTTGGTATGCCGTTGGAAGGACAATAGCACGGTTACCGTGGTGTCAAATGCGCATGGGCTTGAACCATAGCTAATGGTGAAAAGGTATTCCAGAGAAAACAGATCCACGATCATGGTGGAGCAGCCTTTTTTGATTTCCAAATACAATGCCAACATGGGAGGCGTTGACCGACTAGATCAGAATATTTCAAAGTACCGCACTGCCATTCGAGGAAAAAAGTGGTACTCATCACTCCTGACGTATCTTCTTGATGCATGTGTGAACAATGCATTCCAATTATACAGAAGAGGAACTGACAAAACGGAGCTCCTCACTTTTCGCAGGACTGTAGCGATAGCGTACATGAAGAGCTATGGCTCCAAGCCATTGCGTGGGAGAAGCCGCCAATCTGTGCTGGAAGCGCAAAGCCGATTTGACCGCACTGACCACATAGTAATCCCTCAAGAGAAGCAAACAGGGTGCGCTCATTGCCATGGCAAGACCACCACACGGTGTGAAAAATGTGACATCGGAGTGCATGTCAAATGCTTCAAGTTGTACCATTCAACTAAGTAGTGCATCTGCCTAGTGTCCTACATGTAGGACGGCGCAGAAACCGTTGTTCGAAGAATTTTTTTTGTGAATAAAAGCCTTATTCCCGTTTCTGAGGCGGTAGAAGCAATCATTTCGGGAAAATAAATTAGTTTTGGTAATTTCCGTAAGTTCAGGCATATATGGGTTAAAGCCCCTTGAAATCCAGTTCGCTCGCAGCGCCCTCGCACAATTTTTCCACACGCGGTGCCTCAGTGGGAGAGCGCCGTTCGGCCCACTCGACCATTGTCTAGTACACTCTAAGTCGTTCATAACTGTTTTGGGACAGTTCGGCAATGACGAGCTGTGCTCGTCCGAAACAGATAAGGGGTTGAAGTCAGGTTAACAGCGCAAGACCTACAGAGGGGACAGAAGAGAGAAGAAAGCACCGAGTTCCAATAGTTTATTTTCTTTTATTGCGATAGCAATTATATGGACACTTCAACCGGATTTCTGCCGTCGTCGTCGCCGTGAGGTTCCGTATAGATAAAATCTTCGCCGCGCGCCGTATGCCCCAGCGGAAGCGTGCGGGGACGCGCGCTATCACGGAGAGCGAACGCACTCAATCTCCCACGCGCAAACAAGGAAGCGGAAAGCCAGCGCCGGAGGGAGCAGGGGGGGGGGGGGGGGCACTTCTCTGCCAACAACCGCGCTCGTCGCTCGACCGCACCGTCTCTTATCTCCACACGGCTCTGACCTTTATGCACTGTGCATTCGCCGCTCAGTTTCTGTTGAAGCGATAGACCGCACGTACCTTCGCCCGCTGCAGCGTATGGGCTTGCTGCCAGCGTTTTGACAGTCGTTGTCTGCAGTCATTCAGTGTGATCTATTCATGTTTGTTTGTGCGCGCTCACACCACGCTTGTTCATTCAGTTAGTAATAGTCGGGCCACATTTTCCAACGCACGCTACACATGTAATGCTGCCCGGATCGGCAGTGCAGCGCTACAGGTGTGTCCCTTCGCACGCGCTGCCCACGGGAAGCGCTTCTCATCAACACCACCATTTCACACGCGCCTTCTCGTGGTCATCGAGTCTCTCTTCATGTCGGTCTACTTACGCCGCAGCACACCTGCTTACCTAATCAGCTCATGTTTACTACAATTTATATTGCTACCAAAGCCGCTCACCTTACACCGTATGACATTGCTGTGTTGCTATCGCATTCATTGCTTCGCCCTTAGGGCGAAACTGTGACATTTTTTTAGAAAGCATCGCTACTTGTATAGTAACACAACAGCAAACCAACCATGCGCAAAACGCCACGACAAAGCCACACAAAATTCAACGTGGTGATAGCTCGAGGTATCTGATCTCCTTGTCAGTGAGAGCGGCAGAGGGGGTACTGACGCAACCATGCTTTAAACGTAGAATTTCTCCCGCTTCGATTATCTCACGTGTAACACGGTCTCTGTTTTGCGACGATACTACATTTTTTATTCTTGGTCTGCATCCACATGCGCAGCCCATCCCTGTTTTGCGCGGTCTACATTGTACTTGTGTTCCTTCAACCTTTCATTTATACATGGGCCCGTCTGTCCGATGTAATATTTGCCACAAGACAGGGGAATCCGGTATACGACGTTGTCTGCGCAATCTATAGGTTTCTTTTGGTGTGTGATAAGGCACCCTAGTTTGGGCCTAGATGTTGGGACGGTCATATTGCATATGTTACCCAATTTTTCCGGGGCAGAGAACACAACTTTGACGTTTACACGCGGAGCTACCGTTTTTAGATTATGCGCGATTCTATGTATGTACGGAATTACTGCAGTTTTCTTGCCTACCCCGAGTTGGTTCTTCTGGATTTACATTTGCCACTGACAAAGATCTGCGCAGCCGGCCTTCAGCAACAGAGACCTGTACAAGGATTGGGTAGCCTACCGAAGTTAGTAGGACGTTCTGGAGGGCTAGTTGGTTCATATCTTTTAGACGTTTATATCACTGCACGAAAAAACGACGACACACGAAAGAAACACACACGAGCGTTTTCTATCCGAGTTAGGGGAAAATTAGCTTCGGAGGTTAGCAACTCTGGAACGATGGACGCCGCTCGGAGCCCGCTTGACTCCCGGTCTAGCGGTAAAGACCTCAAAAGAGTTCATAGTTGATTCATTTACTTGGTTTGAATCGTTGTGCTTTAGAAGTACTCCATTAATCCTCGTTGGGGACTTAAACGTGGATATAGTTAAGGAAAAATCGAAAAAAAGAAAAAAAAGAAAGAAACATACGCGACAATCGCAGAAACAAAACGTCCTCCGCTGTTTCGACAGATTTCACTTGGTGGAACTGTCTGCATTTTTTTCAAGCAAAGCTTGTATTGCCTCACAAGTATCGGGGCCGTTGTAGGCGTGACCGCAAAAAACTCTCATTTTCAAGCCGCGCGAAAATAAAAATTGCTCGTCGGGCAGCGCATTCGAACCACCGACCTCCCGGTTGCGACACCACTACGCTAAGCGATTCAGTCACTATCGGTTCATCAATCATCATACGCTCCCTTTAAAAAAAGGGCTAAAAAGAGGGCAATCACTAACGAGCGAGAAAGAACACCAGGTAGGGTCAAATCGGAAATTCGCGACATGCTCTCCGCTCTCAGTGACAGCAATAAGTAGATAAATAAAAAGTTCTCGCTCTTCCAAAGCAACATGGCAGGAGCGCACTAATCAGCCGATCAGCAAAATTGAATCCTTCTTAGAAAACGTGGTAGCACCTGTTCTGGTACCTAAAGCTCCCACACCCCCAGCAACAGCATCGATTAGTAAAAGCGCGGGGGCGATCCGGCCTCCGAAGGTGAGCACAGCAACTCAACAGCAATACGATGGCCACTCAAACTAGCTCATTCAGGATGTGGCAATGGAATTGCAGGGGTTTCCTTCCCAAGAGGGCTTCCCTGCAACAATATATTCGCTCACACAGAGAGAAGCCACATGTTATCCTTATACAAGAAACACTAACCTCTAACGTCACGCTGTCCGGCTACATGCCCGTAGCGAAGCACGAAGAAGTACGGGGGGTCGCCGTACTGATTAGCAACAAGATGACCCACATCACTCACGACCTCAGGATGACCGCAAGTAAAGTGGAATGCATAATGATAGAAATCATCCCCAGCCCAGCGAACCGCGAAAGTATATTCATCCTAAATGTCTACAGTAGTCCCAAAGACCCACGACAACGCTTGAAAGCCCTGATCACGAAGGCCACGCTACTAGCGCGCGACTCCCCTTTGATCGTAGCTGGTAACTTCAACGCTCCCTACCACACCTGGGTCTACCCATACAACACTAACAAGGGGAAGGACCAGATACGGGACATCGTCGAGCCGTGACACAACACCGGATCTCACCTTTGTAAGGAGCATCGCAGCGGTCAAATGGACGAACCTCGAGGTAAACTTTGGTAGCGACCATTGTATCTTGGCCACGCACCTCCAGGTCGAGCAGAAGAGACAGCGCATGTTCCAGTATACAGACTGGGACAAGTTTCGCAAGATTAGGGAAGAGCGAACGCAGAATGAGCACAAGCCTAGCCTCGAACAATAGGTGGCACAGTTACCAAAGAGGTTTGTACCGACCCCCCGGTGGAAAAGATGGACAGTCGTCTGGCTCACCTGTTGAAGGCCAAGCGGTCCCTCCTCGCTAGGTGGAAGGGACAACAGCTCAACCGCAGGCTCAGAAAAAAATATCTCGGAAATCAACAGAACTATAGAGGAACACTGCAGCGCCCTCTCTAAACAGCAATGGGATGAGGTGTGTAACTCGATCTACGGGCAGATGCGCAACGGGGGAACCTGGAACCTCCTAAAGCATCTCCTCGACGAGACGAACACTGAAACCAACCAACGCAACACACTGGCGCTCACCCTACACGCAGCCAAGCGAGAATATTCGAGCGAGGAAATTTTATCCAGACTCGTGAAGAAGTAAGTAAGTACCTATCGGTCGTATCGGGCTACACCACCTTCCCCTGACTACGAAGGCTCCGGGAAACCTGAGCTCGACGCAGAATTCGGGATTGAGGAGGGAGGCGCTCCACGCCCTCAACGGCGGTCGGCTCCGGGTCGGGACAAGATCACAAAGTGCTGCGGAACCCGGACGACAGGTCCATCGAATACCTAACGGACATCATTAACCAAGCATGGTGCAGTGATAAAGTCCCGGAAATGTGGAAATCGGTCAACACCATTCTCATGCCCAAGCCAGGCAAGCCGCCCAGCCTCGATAACCTCCGCCCAATTTCGCTCAGATCGTGCGTGGGGAAGGTTGCTGAGCACGCAATCCTAAAGAGGCTTTCTCGCTACCTGGAGGACCACGACATTTACCCACACAACATGATCGGCTTCAGGGCCGGACTCTCGACACAGGACGCGATGAAGCTCACCAAGCATCACATTATTAGGGAGTTTTAGAATAGGGGCCCCAACCGTTTTGGGGTCCCAAAGAAATAGCGTCGACACCACTGCGCATGCGCGAGACGCTAACTGCATTTGGGTTGTGCGTTGCGCACGCTATTTCACCGATTTAGCGGGAGCCCCAAAAGCAGCCCCAAAAGCTTTGCGTCAACAAACATGGCGGCCAGGGGCGTAGCCAGAAATTTTTTTCGGGGGGCGGGGGGGGCAAGCTTCTGCTTTCCTTTACGTCACGTGATCGATAATAAATATCGGTAGTTGAAGCAGACTCTATACATGTATATCAAAGACATGGGACCTCCCCCCCCCCCCCCCCCCCTCGCGTGTGCGTGTGAAGAAATTACGTAAAAAGTAAAGTAAGCTCTGTAAATACAGTAAGTACGACAGGTACAGTGGGCGTTTGGAGCAACGGTCTCTCATCGCGCCACTGAATGGACCAGTCTTCGAAAACGCATCATTGAGACGACCAGTGCCATCGGAGAAGATATCATTAATTGTTAATTTCCGTTAAGCGTAGATGGCGTCGTCCTCGTCGGGCGAAGTGTGTTTCACAAGTCAAGGACGGCTATACGCGTGAAAATGCACGTGTGACCAGGCTGTACCTACTCCCACAGCAATAGCTTGTTCGCTGCGTCTTTGCGCTAGAAAACTTAAGTACGCGCAAAAACGCGTAAGGCTTTTTTTTTTTTTTTTCGAAGCTTTCGTCGCCCTGCTCACTTATACGAGAAAGTTGCATTTCCTGCGGCAAGTGCATGCGCCGCTGTGTCTTCCGCTGTGTGCGAGCGTGCAGCCGTCATTTGCCTTTACGTCAACAGATTCAGAATTGTACAGAATATTTCTCCGCACAGCATAGATATGGCATGTGTACGCATTTTAAGTAGTGCGTGCAACTCATTTCTGCTTCACTTACGCCGGTGCAAACAGGAAGCGGCCTTGTACTTCGCAGCATCTCGACTGATTGGTGTACTAGTGATGCAGGAATGAACTCCGGTCTTGTTCAGTGCATAGGGCACATAATCAATTTCTCAGGACGCGTGAACTCCAACGAGAACTGTCAGCGCCTGCAACAAGAGTTTACTTACGCTGTACTGCGCACAACAGTAATCCTATCCATGCTTGTCGGCTGTCTGTTTCGCGCATTCTGTTGCGAGTCGGTGGAATTTCACTGCTGTCATCAACCTCTTCGTGTGTACATTGCTGGTCTGGGATTCCACAACAAAACAGCAACTACCAGCCTTCCGTAATTGCTGGTTTGGGATTCAACAACACAACAGTAATTACCAGCCTTCCGTAGGGGCGCAATCGCAAACAAGAGACGTTTCTCGCGCAGACTATCAGATCCTGCGCGAGCGCGGCCTAACTGGCACCTGAAAGGAAGCGGCGGAAATGTATACCGGAGATTTCGACCACCTGGGGTCTTAACGTGCACCTAAATCTAAGTAAACGGGCCTCGAGCGTTTTCGCCATCTAAAATGCGGCTACCACATTTGTTGCTTCATTTGTTGTGCATTTCTTGCTTCAGAATGCGGCTGCCACATTCTCGCCCAAAACTTCACAGAGTGTCAAAGCCTTGACAAACACTGTGACAGTTTTTTTTTTCATATGCAGACATGATTCGCTGTAAATTACCAACCCAAACGGAAGCGCCCAGCAATGAAATTGTGATAGCAGCACCGGTTTCATGAATAATGTCAGCCCGAAGCGACGAGAACAAAGGGTGGGTAAGGGAGGGTTGCGGAAAAAATTTCGGGGGGGGGGGGGTTGAACCCCCCCCCCCTGGCTACGCCCCTGATGGCGACACCCATCGAAGCGACGGCTCTCCGAGTACTAAACTCGGCTTGATTCTTGGTAGCGCGTGAAGTTCGTAAGCTAGAAGTGACTGCGGCTATCGCTTTCTCTCAACTAACGTGTGTAATGAAGATTGATTCATTAGTTCATGAGAGTGGCTTGTTGGGCTAGTTGGTACATGGTTATACTTGGAATGCCAGCAAACTTGGAAGTAGAAAAAATCGAGAAGAAGACATACACAAAGTGACAGGAAGGTGGCTGGTCACCTTCCTGTCACTTTGTCACCTTCACCAGCCACCTTCCTGTCACTTTGTCTATGTCTTCTTCTCGATTTTTTTCTACTTCCAAGTGTGCTGGCATTCCAAGTATAACCTTGATTCATTAGACGCCGCTGATTCCGAATTCGATTGTCGATTTCATCGCTCGTAGGCCTAACGTGGATTAGCTTGGCTGGTGAAGGCACGTCAAGTTGGTTACTCAAAATTAGGCGCAACAAATCGCTTGCTGCTAATAGAATAACCTCTCAATTGTAATTAAACGCAAAACGACGAAAGTCAAAATTACCCTTCCTATCATAAAATGGTATAGTTTATTTTAATATTTATAATAGTTTTTCTTTGACGCCGTAGTGGCGCTGCAAGCGCAAGACGCTATTCGCAAACGCAAAGCCCTATTCTAAAACTCTTCACTCTTGCATGCCCCAACGCTAACACCCGCAAAGCTCTTTGGGGCCCCAAACTTTTGGGACCCCTATTCTAAAACTCTCTATTGACTGTAATACGCGGACCACGAGAGCCATACTACGTCTAGATCTGGAAAAGGCTTTTGACAACATTCTTCACTCGTTCGTTTTAGACACAAACTCGAGCCTTAACCTGGGGAAGCACTTTCATTCCTACACGAGATCTTTCCTGTCAGACAGAGAAGCCACCCTTAAGATCGGGGACCTGACCTTCAGACATGATCAAGCTGGGGTCTAAGGGGACGCCACAAGGGGCCACTCATATCCCCAACCCTCTTTAACCTCGCCATGATTGGTCTATCCAGGAGACTATCTGCTATCGACGGTATCAGTCATACCATATACGCAGACGACGTTACCATCTGTTGTACGGGAGGTAGAGACGGCCCTGCAAGAGGCGATTGATGCTACCGAGAGATATACCTCGAGTCCACGGGCCTTCGGTGCTCACCTCACAAGTCGGAACTGCTACTATATTGACCCAAGTGCAGAGGCCCCAAACCAAAGAGATGGAATCCACGTGCCGAATGCGACATCAAACTACGCACAAACGACGGAGGCGTTTGTTCGTATTCCGAGGGTGGATGCCATCCGGATTCTCGGCATGATGGTAGTGGCTCTAACAACCATACAGTGCTGCGACTCGCTAAGAAGACGGACAATGCCATCAGACTATTAAGAAGAGTGGCCAACCGGCAGCAAGACCTCGGAAAAGATAGGCTCGTGAGATTGGTACATGCGTTCGTAATGTGCCATTTCACTTACGTCGCGGCCATGCACAGCTGGCAAAGATCGGAGCGGGACAAGCCGAACGCATTAATCAGGAAGGCAATCAAGAGAGCTCTCGGCCTCCCCATATACACACACACAGAACGCTTACTTCAACTCGGCATGCATAACACGCTAGAGGAATTAGAGGAAGCGCAGGAGAGGGCCCAGTTTGTCAGACTATCTACCACACAAGCTGAAAGACACATCCTACAGGAGCTGAGCGTTCCCCCCCCCCCCCCCCCCACAATAGTCAAAACAAAGTTCTGCAGCATCCCTCGAGAGCAGTGGGACCGAATCACTGTCGCCCCGATCCCACGAAACGTCCATTCGGAACACAACGTGGGAAGACGTCGGGCACGCGCGAAGGCCCTCCCGGAAAAGGCTCGTGAACGGGCTTCGGAGAACAGTTTCGTAGACGCAGCGCGCTACGACGACGGACAGGCCTTTGCTGCGGTTAGCGTAGACCATGAAAGTCAAGTAATGAACGCAAGCACGATTCGGACGACGTCCTCTGAGATCGCAGAGCAGGCTGCATAGCGAGGGCCTTGTTGGACGACAAGAGGACATCAATCTACAGTGACTCGAGATCAGCCGTTCGGGCATTTGGCAAAGGAACCATATCCGACCTGGACCTATAGGGATACTAGGAAGCAAGGAGATCAAGCCACACACAGTGATCTAGTTTCCAGCCCATGGGACAGATCGAGGGTGCCCGATCTGTGTGCCGAGGTGTGCCATCAACCGCGTAGCTACCGGGAAGCGTGACGTTGGGGGTACTGACAATCGGGACTCTCCTTCCTCGTACAACGAAATTACTAAGCACTTTTACTTGGCTCGGAGGATCTACCCCCTCCCACATTTTAAACTCAGGCTCAGGCTTTAACACTAAGGCTTCTACAGACGGCGGCATACCCAAACCCCCAACTTCTTCACAAGATGTACCCCGAAATTCAGACAACAAATGTATGTGCACTATGCAATGACTTAGTGAACTTACCGCACATGCTCTGGCGGTGTCCCGCGTTACACGGCGATGAAAGCAACACTTCTTCACGCTGGGATGCGGTTCTACGAAGCCCTGGAGAGGCTCAGTCTCTCTGTCCCGACATGGGAGCGGCCCGCTGCGCGCTATCGCGCGGCCTAAAGGATTTTAATAAAGCTTTAGGGGCGAAGCACCTTAGGACCGAGCCTTGTCCCTCCCTCGTCGTCCGTTGTATACGTAGCTCTGGTTTGCATGGAGACCGCTAGGGGCGCTGCTGTGCACAAGGGCTATATAAGCGGATTATATACTGTACACATGTACAGTATATATATATATATATATATATATATATATATATATATATATATATATATATATATATATATGAACGTGAAGATCCGGCTTCCGGTTGCGGCAGTCTTAATGAAGGGAAAACGAAGTCCGCACCTAAATACCATATACAACCAATAAAACAACATTCTATATACTGTACACATGTGTTGTCACTCATTTGCATGTTCGTGTGGGCAATGTACGGGGGTTCACGGTTACCCGAATGATCGCCCGGTGCTTCGCCCACTCATCATCATTCACTTCGTGTATATGCGGTGATTTTTCATCCATCCATCCATCCCTTAAAGGGACACTAAAGAGAAACAGGAAGTTCAGCTGGAATAAAAGAGGGACCTTCAGGAATGCATGCCGTTTTTGTTGGGTGCAAAAATATGAGTTATTAGCGGAGAAATTCGTAAACAAAGACCAAATATCTCTTCCTCAATTTCTCTCACCCCAGATTTGGCGCTGAAGCAGTGTCGTCACAGATTGCATTGCTCTCAGCGAATCAGAATGCGCCATGATACGTCACCGCTTGCGTAAACGGCCGAGGCGCTGGGCTGGATGCATCATGGCTGCATGCATGGTCGCTGCGTTTGCGTTCGCCGCGATGGATGCCGTAGCTGCCGGCTGAACCTTGCAACGAAGAGCTCGCCAGGAAAGCAGGACTGCATCTCAGCGATATTCAGTGAAACAGAGCGCGAAATGATCCTCTGTGCTCGAGTGGTAGGTGCTTCCGCGTGCGATGGCGGTGAGCCGCCGGCCGCGCCGGCGGAATGCAGAGCTGAGTTTTCGTCAACGGGAGGCGAAGCGTCCGGTCCGCCAGGCGACGATGTTCCCGACAGAACAAGCGTAGAAAGTTGTGCACGTACTCGGTATGGTTATTTCGTGGCTTTATTTAATGACATTCAGCACTCACCGAGCCGCCAGTTTGCTGCTGCAGGGGAACCGGTAGGAGGTTTGATGAAGGCCGCATTGAGGGAACAGCTGCTCGAGAAAGGACTGGCCTCTGGGGCACGCCAAGATACTTTCCGAGGGCAAGATTATACACATAATCCGAGGGCGAGAAATGCAGAGAGCACACCATCGGTTTCTCTGGCTCTTTTGCCGTTTTATCATCGGCAGAGCACTGAGCCATTGCGAACGCCGGGGAGCCGGGGCTCTCCGAGCGACGCCACATGAAAGGACACAATCGAGTCAACACTGCCGCTGCCCCTGAGCAAGCGCCTTAGGCCATTTATACAGCCCTCAACACTACACACACGAGGCATTTTCTGGCTGTTTACCGCGAAGTCAACGTTTTTCGAGCCACGCAACACGCAACCAAACCACAGAACACCCATACAAACTTAGAGAAGGGAAACTGTACCTTCCACAGTGCAACGAAAATAAGCGTAGCGGTGGCGTTGTGAACTAAAGTATGCGACCGAGAGATGGCGCTGGCAGAATCAAAACTAATATCATCATCATTATGTAGTGAGCAATATGGCCGCTACGGTAGCGGTTCGTAGGGCTGGTCGCGCTGCTCGCTCGCTGCTTTGAGGCGTTTGGTTACCGCTTTCGGGGAGGTATTCGTGTGTACTGTACTCTAACATGACTACAGATATCTTCATTATGTCGCCAGGTGACCGAGAGGCCTCAACTGGCAATAAAACACTTCAAACAAGTAAGCTCACATTGTTTATTGTCAATGGTGAATGAGGCAGTACATGATCACAATTTTCATACAGCTCAGGTGGACTTAATGTTGTCCGTCACTGAGTTTACAACACAGAAACACAGATAACCATCTATTTATTGGGACCCAAAGCTGAAATCGAGCGAAGTTTTCTCATCGTGTTCGGCGTGCCGTAAAGCAGGGAGAACGAAGGTTCAGACAGTGATATTTATGCTGAGCTGCCCTCGTACTTGGATTGCGTACAGTGCTGCTTGACCTTTTACATTCTTTGCGTTCGACGATTTCAGCTAGATTAAAGAAAGGAACACAAAAAATTGCTCGGCAAAAATGTACTGTCAGCAAGATAAGCTCGAGCTGCAATGTCTCATTGCTCTCATAACACATTGGCGAGAGGCACGAAGTGTAGGAGGGGGGCGTTATGCTAAATTTTACATGACATTTCCTGCTCTTGATATTTTTCTGCTGCACATTTAGTGCTCAGGTGCGGCAGCAAAGGCTTTGACACAAGTGGAGTACTTGTAAGGAAACCAAGGAACGTTATGGAGACAGCAGTGCTTACAAGGACTTCTGGAAATATTGTGTGAATGAACAAGGGCACTAAATAAACATATAAGCAAGCCCAATTAATGCTCACAGATCCTTGGGAAATTGAATTTGTGGTTTCATGGTGAAAAATAATCTCGGTATATGTATTCAAACACAGCAAAGAGGTTGCAAGGAGATGAACACTTCAGTTGAGTAACAGGTGACCGAGGGAAGCCTCAGCTTGGAGCCAGCGTTTCACCAAGCAAACATATTTGTGAGGGCCGAGACGAAGACCAGTTCCCACGCTGAGGTTTCCCTTGCTCGTTCACTGTTGATTAGCTGAATGTTAAGCTGAACTTATTCTGTGAGTACATTTCAAAATATTTTTGGGAGCACACCGTGCGCAGGTTTTGTCATCTGCTGTTTGAAGAGAAAGAAAATTTGCTTTTAGTGATTTCTCAAGTTTGTGAAGTGTGAAATAGGCTGACCGGTTGTGTGAGCTTGCCTTTTCTAGCTATCTCTTATGGTGCAGTACTAGCCTAGTTATTGATTTCATGCAAACTGTATATGAGCCTCTTGTAGTAAGCAAATGTAAAATCATGCGCATTTCCAGATCTAATTCTAATCCTAGCACTTGCCATGCTAACGTTCCCTTAGATTTTGTCATGTCATATAAATAGCTTAAATTGGACCAATAATATAAAGTACGTCATTAGCAGTGCTAATCACATGCTCGGGTACTTATGGCATAACTTTTCCAAAGCACCATCTACTTTAGAACTACAGCTTTACAAGACTAATTCGCTGGAAACTTGAATATGCATCTGCAATACGGGATCCCAGTCGCGTTAATCTGATTACTTCACTTGAACTAGTACAAAATAACTATACTCGTTTCATTATTTCTAATTATAACCGTACCGCAAGCATAACTTCAATGTAAACTGGCCTAGCACTCATTCCACTAGCTAATCACCATAAAGTCGGCCATCGTTTGCTATTTCATAAAATTTTCTATCACACCACACTTCATGACGACTTCATACTGCGGCCTCAGTGCATTTCAAACTGCGTCGATCATCGCAGTAAGGTAGGAATTGATTCATGTAACACGAAGTCTTTCTTTCATGCCCCGTACATCTCAGAACTGGAACCACCAAGTATCGTAGCCATCACAGATAACAAACTTTTTTGCAAAACATTAGCTAACATTGTATAATCAGGAGAATCATTATGTTACAAGAACTCACTGCACTTGTTTGTTTTACTCTACTACTTTGTAACCACTCCCCTCTTTAATGCCCGTGGCCCTGAGGGTACTTTAAGCAAACAATAAAATGAGTTTCACTCAACATGAAGTGTCATTTCCTTAAAATTGCATTAAGCGCTTTTGATCATTTTAAAATTATTTGCATTGTCATGTAACAAATTATCGTTGTGAGGGAGCATGTGATACTTCGTGGTACTAATGCCCGTCAAATTGATTTGCAAATAGCAGATGGCAGAGTTTGTGCATTAGCAAGTAGGAGCTTGCTACATTGTTTCTGTTCTGGTCGTCATGGCTATAATGACTGCAAAAGAAACAAGTTGGGACTCAACATGTTACTTCTCCGATTGTCATAAAGCGCCCTTAAAAGCAACTAAGCTTGTATGTCAAATTTCTCATTCCCGCTCAGTATGATACAGAACTGTAGACTGCTGTTTTCCTAATAGGGCTCACACCTCTCTATCTGGTAAACTTCCAAACATTTCATAGTGAGGCACGTAGTTCAAGAGGACCTGTTGTCATTGTGGTGACAGTTGAGCATCTTGTGGCTTAGCGTGGGCAGCTTGCAGACCAATAATCTCTCTTTTGTCCGTCTTCCTGAAAAGAGAAATGACAAAGCCATGACACACATGCAAGCAAAAAATGGTGAAACAAAAGTCAGTCCCATAAATGAAGAAAAATCACGGTTCTAGTTGAAGTGTTCAGAAACATACCCTGTGAGGATTCTGGCCCTTGATGTTACTTCCAGTAGAGACACGTTCACGGTTGACTTCTATGTCCAGAGACAATAGAGTCCAAAGGGATGAGTCCAAATATGAGCAGCGTCTTGGAGGCTGGAGTCGAAAGAAAAAAGAGCCTAAATTACTATGGTGGAAGTGTGCGTGACTTTGTGATTCATGTATGACAGAGAACAGTGCACGAAACGCTCCATGACAGAAAAACGCACAAACACACACACACACAACACTGTTTTGAGTGTGCATTTCTTTCAGTGGTGTCCATGTGTGGGCTGTGCTTAGTCAAGTCTCGATTAGATTACAATTGTTTCTGCCAGATACTAGTAATAAACACAGTCATCTTATTATGTCTCAAATGAAGTTAATCTAATTGTATCACCGGAAGTACACTTGTCACTAATGTGCAGTGAATTTATCGCGGTGTATCATTTATGCAGAAACAGCCAGAACTTTATTATTTATGCTGTACTCATGTTAGCAATTTTAGCAACTTGGCAAAGTATCAAGAGCCTCGTTTGAATTGCTTTGGAAGGGCAGTAACTTTATAATTATTACTATTTTCTACTTTTAAGAAATGACGACAGGAATCTGCTTTATCCACTTCGCACGCAAAGAAATTCAAAGTTGAAAATGCGAAACACTGCTTTTTTACTCACCGGCGCACAAGCCCAGGGGCTTCAAGGTTAATCCGCTTTCGTGGGTAGTCTTCAAGCAGACTGTGCTCGGTTCCAGCGATGAATTTTCATGCTGTCCAGCACGTTTTTTCGAGCAACCAGACGCAACGCGGCCAGACGCGGCAGATCACAAACGGCGGAAGCCGTGCATGCAGCCGCCAGTGAAACGCCGCAGCTGATAAAATTCACCGTCTTTAAACACGTTCGCTTGGTGGCAGCTATCGAATGTTGGACGCATAAACTGGCTGAGGTATTATTGATATCTAATTGAAATGAACCTGCGTGATGCTGGTCAAAGGAAACGACCACCCCGTTCACAAATATAACCGCCGTACAATTTGAATCGATAAACAGCACGGACTGCAATCGATACCAGTGGGCTGCCGCTGATCACATGTCAGTGAGGCCTCAAAACCTTTATTCAAGTAACAAAGCACGGACTTTAATAACAGAAGTCCAATAAAAACAATAGACTGCTTATTTTGTAAAAAAATGACACTGTAACTGTGTCTGTCGGTTATTATATGTACTTTAATAGCTCAAATATTGAGTTGTGTTGAGCGCCCCTAGCAGAAAAAATACAAACTAAAGTATTCGACCAAATTACAGTAGCTCCACTTGCGCGCTTATGCTGGAACGCGCCGCGGTTGATTTTTCGCCCTCTGTGGCCATTTGGTGAACTCGAGAGTTTCCGGGGCCTACCAAACACCGTAGAGCGGAACAGGCGCGCGCGACGATGCATTGACCAAAAACGAAACTACGAAACTATCACGGCCGCATGTATCGCCATGCCATTTTTTCTTATTTATTTAATTTTGTGCTAAACTTGTACTTCCTCGCTTGAAACGGTTTAAAATGTTGGCAAATGCTGTTTATGTATGTTTAAGGTGTATTTTATTTTGCATTTTATTAACAGCGATAAATCGCTCTCGACCAATCGCGACCGGCCTGCGTTTGTAATCTCCGACGTCACATCACGTAGTGCGGGAAATTCGAAGGGGCGTCAGCACATATCCTTCAGTTTTTCGCTATTTTCTCGCTTATTAATCATCTGTTTGCAGAAAGAATGGTATGGCTGTGATCGTGAAAGGATAATTTACCATTTAAGCTCAACTTCCGGTTTCTCTTTAGTGTCCCTTTAAAAGCGGGATTTTAAATGCACAGGTGGTCGGCATGCGCTTGTGTCACTGCTCCCGCGATCGTCGTCGTCGTCTGCTTGCACAGCTGACTGCGTTGCCGCTAATAATTCCAGCGTAGAATTTCACTTCTCTTCTGTCGTCGTAATGAGGAGGCCGCGTTTACCGGGGGTATGAGCCATTGCTTAAGGGGGTATGAGCCATTCATTGTCTTCTGTAACGGACAGATTTAGTTTGGGAAAAATTTCATGGAAATACATCAAGAATGAAGGCTCTCGGGAAAGGCCTCGTCGTCGACGTGCCGATTCTAGTGGACCTCCGAAGCCCAGGCGAAACGCCAACGTAGAGCCGCGGACCCCTAGTTGAATGAGCGCGATGCTGAGGCAAAACGCCAGCGAAGAGCCGCCGACCCTGAGTTACGGGAACGCGATGCTGAAGCCACATGTCAGCGTCGTCTAGCCCTCCAGGAACCCGACAAAGGTGTTGCACGCATCGGCAAGCTAGCGCCAACTTCCCCGGTGCGACAGCCAGGTTTCAACGCGAGTTTCTCAACCGGAACTTTGGAGCCAGCTGCAGTTCGTGTGACCGGCTGTGGTTTGAGCACAACGTGGTACTCGTCAGTGCCATTCGGAGGAACACCGAAGAAACATACAAGCTTCGCTTACTCCCATTTTCTCGACAGGGAAAGGGCTACTGATTTTATTGCGATAGCAATTATATGGACACTCAAAGAGGATTTCTGCCGTCGGCGTCGCTGTCGCCGTCGCCGTGAGGTTCCGTATGACGTCAACGGCGATGAGTAGTAGTAGTAGTAAGTGGTTCATGTGGAAAGGGGAAATGTTGACGCTATCTTCTGCAGCCCTTGAGGGAGCACGGCTCAGCGCCAACGGGAAGGGGTAAGTGGGGGAGAAAGGAGGATAGGGTGGAGTCGCCATGGCTGGGCGAAGCAAAACCGGCAGGCTGTGGCGGCACGTATCAGGCCGGGATGGAAGGCCTTGGTGTGCCGCAGAGACTGCAGGGGGTGTTGTTCCGGACCTGTTAGGCACGGGGTGGGATGGGAGACAACGGCTATGAAATCGTCGCCGTGCGCCGGACGCTGTATGTGCGAGTGAAAGGGTGCGAGGGACGCGCGCTTTCACGGGGAGCGAACGCACGGCGGAGAACAAACGCGCGTTCTGCGCCGTGCTCCCTGAAGGGCTGCAGAATTAAGCGTCTTTTTCCTCATTTACAATCACCATATATATATATATATATATATATATATATATATATATATATATAAGAGAGAGCAAACGCGACCTCTTCCGTCGCGCGAAAAGCCGTGGGGGGACGGTAGGGAGGGAGGGAGGGGAGGCGACGTTTCGCTGCGGCATAAAATGCGTATTTATATAAAATGTTGTCGCAGTTTCACCTGAAAGGCGAAGCATCAATTGCGATAGCAAATTTGTAGAGAGCTATACGGAGTAATGATATTAGCTTTATCAGCTGTATAAACTTGGACATGCAGCAGCACCGGAAACACGCAGAACTATTGTCGACGCCGTCGGCGTTTTGCCCGCGTTCGCTCAAAATGCGTGCGGCGTTGGTGACTGTTGCCGGAGCCTCTGATATAAATAGGCACTTGGTGCCGCAGCTAAACGTCGTCTTCCTTCCCTCCCCCTCCTCCCTCCCCCACGGCCTCTCGCGCGTCGGAAGAAGGCGCGTTTGCTCTACATATATGGCGATTGTAAAGGAGGAAAGAGACGCCTACTTCTGCAGCCCTTAAGCGAGCACGGAGCAGAACGCGCGTTTCTTCTCCGCCGTGCGTTCACTCCCCGTGAAAGCGCGCGCCCCTCGCTCCCTTTCACTCGCACATACAGCGTTCGGCGCTCGGCGACGATTTCATCTCCATTGACGTCATACGGAACCTCACGGTGACGGCGACGGCAGAAATCTGCTTTTGAGTGTCCATATAATTGCTATCGCAATAAAACGTTGCGAGGCGAGAAGGTGGTAAAGACTTCCGACGCTGCTCGACGACTTTCATTTCATTCCATTTCATTTTATTACCTTAAAGACCCCATTGAAGAGGTATTACATAAGGGGTGGGTACATACATAAAAAAATTGAAAGCCATATTTTATTACATTGCAAGGCAATTTGTTACGGTGTTCAAAAATGTGGAGGGACAAGTTATGACTGTGATTTCATTAGAAAGGCCGTTCCAGTCTGTTGCTGCACGAAAAAAGAATGAAGACGAGAAAGTGACGGTGCGCGTACGCGTGCGTGCAACTTGTTGCGGGTGACTGGAGAAACTGTAAAAAAAAAAAGGAAAAAAAAAAGGAAAAAAACTTGTGAAAAAGACTAGCAATGCGGCGACTAGATGCAAGCAATCATAAACCGGATTCTGTTTTCAGTGCCGATATGCTGACTTCGTAAGAGTACTTAGAATGAATAAATCTTGTAGCTCGATTTTGAAGCGATTCAAGTTGATTGATGAGATATACTTGATGCGGGTTCCAAATGGGGGATGCGTATTCTAGTTTCGTCCTGACGAGAGACTGATAAGCTAGTAATTTTACATTTTGAGGGGCGTGGCGCAAATGGCGTTTTAAAAAACCGAGCGTTTTGTTAGCAGATAAAATAGAGAGTTTTATTTTCACGTACGTGGAAGAGTTCGCGTACGTGGAGCTCCTACTTGACTGAAATGCGCATGCGCAGAACGTGAAGGCCTCCCGCGCGTCTTGCGGACGCGCCTGAAAACTTCGCGCTTGCGTTGCGTGCTCTACGTACGTGGCGGTCCGACGGGGCGCTCTGGCGAGTTACGAAACTGTCGAGAGACAGCAGTTTTCAAGATGGCGGCAGACCAAGCGAATGCTCTGAGCAGTGCTCCGCGCCTAAGATTTTCAAAAAGTGACGACTTAGATCTACTTCGTGATGTTCGAGAGTGCAACCCATTCGAAGGCATGATGCGGTATCCAATGAGATGGACTGAAATCGCCGTGCGGCTGTCCGTGGCCAGGGGAAAAGTGTTCAGTGCTCGAACTGTGCACGATCGCACAGACCTCCTGCTCACGCAGTACGCTGACAAGGACAGCAAAAGCCTCCGCAGGTAAATAACCTTATTGCTTCAGTTGTGTGTAGCGCAAATAGATAGACGGTAAAGGTCAGTATATTTTTCGCACTTGCACGAATACGCAGGTCAGGAACTGAGGAGGAGTATGAAGAGCAAGATCAGCTGCTCCAAGAACTTGATTGAGACATGGCAAGAGAAAACCGCTACAGATATCGACGAATCCAAAAAAAAAAAAAAAAAACACCGCATATCCACGGGGTGAATGATGATGAGTGGGCGAAGCTCCGGAGGGAATCATCGGTAAACCGTGAATCTTCCGTGTAATTCGCCCAGTCTCGCCGCACTAAATCGAACGATTGACTTCCACCAATGACACGCGCCATATGTGACGTCATTCCTATTTTATAACAGCGCCCTTCATTATAATTGCACCATCTCCCGCTTAAGGAACGCTAGCACAAACGCGTTAGAAACTTGCAGTACTCTCTAGTAAGGAAGGGGGAGAGGCCACAGCGTCTTATGCAGCCGTTTACACATGCCGGAACGTGCACCGCGTTTGCCGACGCCATCAGCGTTTATGAATACGGGGGTAAGGCGGAGAGGCCACAGCGTCTTACACCAGCTTCTTACACGGGCCGTAACGCGCTAGCACAAACGCGTTAGAAACGCGCAGTCTTTCGTTAATGTTGGGTATTTATTGTCATCGTGGTGCGTGTGCCCATGTGCGCTTCGTGGCGTAGTGGTTAGCGCCGCGCGTTCGGAAGCGAGGGTTCGATTCCGCGCTACGGACACAACTATCGGAATTTTTTTTTCCATAAAAGTAGACGTGGCTACCTACTACTACTACGACGACGACTACTACTACTACTACTACTACGACGACGACGACTATTACTACTACTACTACTACATACTACAGAGGAGGGACAGACCCACACCCTAAGGAGCTTCGCCCCTAAAACTTGTGGCAAACAGAGCTCTTCAGGTGGGGAAACTGCACGGCTTTCCAAGTCGGCGGCGTGCCGTTCCAGAGACGCTGCAGCTGCAGCCTTGTCATGAGTAAGAGGCCGGAGGCGAAATAAAAGAAGACAAGGACGATGTGATCGAAGCGTTCCGAACGGCGCGAGAGCGCGAGGCGCGTGATCCGAGCTTTGATCGAGGGAGAAGCAAGGCTGAGCGAGCATTATCGACGTGGCTCCGGGCCAGGAAGGTCGCATCGCCAGCTACGCTCTGGCGACGGGAGACTTAGGGGTCTGGCCGAGTCCGTGACGCGGGCGGTCCAAGGTGTGGCCGTCGACCTCGGCAAGTTCGAGTGAGGCTCCTGGACCGACTCGGGAGTTGCAGAGATGGATTGGGAGGCGATATCGGCCACTATTCGCGAACAGAAGCTCAGCAAGGAGCAGGGCCTCAAATTAATCGAGGAGGAAAGGAAGCGCGTCGAGGCCGCTCGATTATCAGAACATGCTGCAATTACGAAAGCTTACGAAGAGGGGAAACAGTTCCTAGAGAAAGAGACCAAGATGCTGCAAGAAAGAGCACGAGTATCGACAATGAAAGAGAGTAACGCTGAGTTAAAGATAGAGAGTAGGCCCACTAGCGTAGCAGAGCTGCGGACAGCAGAAATCTGTCAGATGACGTTGGCAGAATAGATAGTGCCCGTGACGGCGTAGAGAAGCTCACCACTGAGCCCTTGAGGAAGAGCGAACAGGATAACAGAGTAGCTGACATACAGACCGAGGTTTGGGTAAACAAGGAGCAGGGCGTAGTAGAGGAAAAAGTAGATTCACCTCGGAATGACAGTGAGGTGATAATCGAAAACGATTTCAGGGATCAACAGGCATCAGAAATGAGGAGCCAGTCAAACTCCGAAAGAAATGAGAGGGAAGATAGATGCGCTAGTCGCCTAAAACGTCCAAAGCGTGAAGGTAGAAAGAAAACTCCCAGTAGATGGAAAAGAAAACAACGTATTAAAACGCAGATGCATGAGAAGAGGCGGACGTCAAGGAAAAGGATTAAGAGGCCAGAGTTAAGGCAGAGCCATTCCAAGCAGTACGAGCGATATACAGGTGTAAGAAAGGAAAGGAAGCTAGAGCTAAAGCACAGGTATTCCAAGCTGCACGAGAAATGTGCCAGAGCAAGAAAGGGAAGGAGACAGGCTGGACGTAGACATGCATGGGAGCTTAAGAAAAGGCGGAAAAAGTGAACAGGTATAACCGGTAGGGTACTAACAGAATATCTTTTAGGAACGCCATATAACTATTGAATTGTTAGTTTTTACAAATGTGTCTTGTGAACAAGTTTATTCGTATAGAGTGTTCGGGACAATGAACTTCAGTTCAGTGCAGTATGTGCCGAAATGTGAATGGTGCGCGAAAGTGTGATGAGTAGTGAGACACGTCGATGCACGAAAAAGTAAGAAAAGCACGCAAGCTACAATGAGAGTCGAGTTCATCACAGAAAAGAAGGCCAAGAGAAAGCAGTTTTTTGGAAAAAAACTCTTGAAGAGGGGGCCATTGTCATGAGTAAGAGGCCGGAGGCGAAATAAAAGAAGACAAGGACGATGTGATCGGAGCGTTCCGAACGGCGCGAGCGCGCGAGGCGCGTGATCCGAGCTGTGATCGAGGGAGAAGCAAGGCTGAGCGAGCATTATCGACGTGGCTCCGGGCCAGGAAGGTCGCATCGCCAGCTACGCTCTGGCGACGGGAGACTTGGGGGGGTCTGGCCGAGTCCGTGACGCGGGCGGTCCAAGGTGTGGCCGTCGACCTCGGCAAGTTCGAGTGAGGCTCCTGGACCGGCTGCAGCCTCTCACGGCAGGACCGGGCACCCCAGAGAGGACCCCTCTTTTACGGCAGACCGGCACGTTGGATGATCCCCGGAACGCCACGTCGGCACACGGGGAAGGAGCTAGACGGAAGCGGCGGCCGACGCTACCCGTCGCGCCTCCCTGCCACGTCAGCAACAGCGACCGGGTCAAACAAGCTTCAAGGACGAGCGAGCGGACTTCTATGCAGCAACGTTTATGCGAAGATCGGCGAAACGGCCACATGGAAAAAGATTCTACGAGATTCCGGCCGGAAAGATACGAGCAACCACAGCGACGAACTGAGTGAGAGATCCATGCTTGTATGGAGATATCAGTAGGCCAGAGTTGCCAGACTTTGATGTAGGAAACGCCCAGAACTATCGTGTTTATGAATTTATTAGGGCATGTTTATGAATTTATTATGTTGTATATTTTCTAGTCTTTATTTGTTCAGTGGGTTCTAGTTTGAGTTTGGTTTGTTTTGAGCCTTTGAGTGTGATTAAAACTTGCTTGCTGTGTTGCCATGCGTCTTCCCTCTCCATCTCTCATAACACCCGCACGCCCCCGAGATCAGTGACACACAAAAAAACATCACAAGCCTACGCTGTGACATCGAGCAGCAGCAACAGCAGCGGTACCAACTTGGGTAATGCACGAAAATGCGTGCTTATAGCCTATGACTGCTGCCGATCAACCCGCAAATTAATCATTAATTGCCCTTCACTATAATTTTATACGCCTGGTACGTTTCCCTGTTCTTAACGAGACTTCTCTTGCATGTTTGAAAAAATTATTTTACTTGCTATTCGCACGACTGCAGGCGCTGACAATGCGACACCGTCACTGTTTGATCATATGATCACTGGCAATGGCGACACTGCAATCGTTCTGGACGAGCAGCAACAGCAAGCCCTCATGCCTGCGCTCACCATCTGTGTGGAACTCTCTGATGTAGCAGCCAGCCCTTCCCCGTCGTCACCAGCAGGTTCGGCCATCTTAGGGGACACTCGCAACACCCAGGAGCTGGCACGAAAGGAGCCTGTGCGGAACTACGGTAAACAGTTTTTGTATAAGCCACCAAATGTAAGCATAGCTTTTTTAGAGGCGCTCACTATTCGCTCAAGTATGTGCTTTAACATGAACGATTATTATCTGATAGCTTTGTTGTATAATGTGCAATGCACTTATTAAATATTTTTATTGTACAGGAAAACGAACCCAAGGTGGAAAGCAGGAAACGGCAGACTTCCAGTTTTAAGAGAAGAGGATGAAGCATGACGAATTTATGAAAGAAAAAGACTTCATCATAGAGTCCAGACGCCTTAAATTAGAAGAGGATCACCTTCCCTGGGAGAAAGAAAAAGCCCTCATCGAGTCTGAGTTAAGAGGGGAAGAAAGAAAGCTAAAGGCTGAACAGCTGGCCGAGGAAAGGCGTGAACGACCGGAAGAACGCCGCATGGCAGCAGCTCAGCAGCAAGCATTCTTAAGCGTGCTGGAGAACATTGTGACAAAAGTTAATAAATGAATTAATTCTGCAAATTTGGCTAGTTCGTGGTAGCGTGGCTCATGGTTGTGAATAAAGCTAACACAAGGGACAAAGAAACTGTCATTAGTTTCGTTTTTGTCTCTTGTGTTAGCGCTGTGTTTTATTCACTACCATTGTAGTGAAGAAGAAGAACAGGGAGCAAGCAGTAGTGGGGCGCTCTCATAGATGTAGGGCGCGAGCGCAGATCACGAGCTCTTGGCGTTGAGACCGTTGCTCTCTGGCGACTGAACTGGTTTTTCGCCTGCCGCTTGCCGTCAGTAAATCTCCTTATCAAAGTGGTGGAGGTGCTGGGTACCCCCTTCAAACCTGGAACTCCGAAGCCGGACGTTGCCCACCACTGCTCCGACAATGCCTGATGACGCCACCCAGCAAGACGCGGCCCAAGCTCCATCGGTCATCGTGTCAAGCGCGCTGCGTCAGCGCGATCCCGCTTTCTTTAGCGGCACCGATGACTATGACGTAGAAGATTGGCTAACGTCGTTTGAAAGGGTGAGCGCGCACAACAAGTGGGACGACGCTACAAAACTACGCAGCGTCCTGTTCTACCTAACACACGTCGCAAACCTCTGGTTTCGTAACCATGAGTCAGACTTCGCCAATTGGACGGCTTTCAAGACGAGCTTCGCGGAAGTGTTCGGTCGCCCCGCAGTGCGCAAGCTTCGCGCTGAACAGCGTCTACGCGGACGTGCGCAGCAGCAGGGCGAGAACTTCACGAGCTATATTGAAGACCTCATTGACTTGTGCAAGCGCGTGAATCCTTCTATGATTGAGCAAGACAGCATAAAGCACATCATGAAAGGCATAGACGACGACGCCTTTCAGATGTTGCTGGCCAAGGACCCACGCACCGTGTCTGAACTCGTGACCTTGTGCCAGAGCTTCGACGAAATACGTAAGCAGCGCGTCCTAGCTCGGCGGCAGACGTCAACAGACGATTCCCTCGCTGCGTTGACCATCGGCGGCGACCACACGGCGCTCCTGTCACAGATTAAGGAGCTTGTGCGTGAGGAAGTTGCTCGACAGCTTTCATTTTTTCCGACCACGCAAGTGCCTACGCCTAGGCTGACTCCAACCATCCGACAAGTGATACAGGAGCAGGTCACCGAGGCTTTGCCGTCTGCCTTTCAGGTGACTGGTGTCACCGCGCCGCTATCATTTGTGGTGCCGTCTGCTGCTCCTCCGGCTCCTGTTGCCGCGCCTCTGACGTACGCGGATGCCGTCATGAAGCCACGTCCTCAACCAGTACTAACCCCTCAACCACCAATTCGACCACCAGCGACGGTGCTTTTCGGGGCGCAGCCACAGTACGCAAATCCTTGGCGCACTGCAGACAACCGCCCGATCTGCTATGCTTGCGGAATTCCGGGTCATGTTGCGCGATTCTGTCGCCGACGCTTCGCGGCGACCACGAATACGCCGAGATATCCAGACTACTCCTTCCGACCTCCCTATCGCACGCAGCCAGAACGAGAGCCTGAAACATGCGCCCGTGATCACCAGCCCACTTCTGATGCCCAACCTTTTGCTGCTCGTCGGTCCCCCTCACCGCGCCGCCGTTCTCTTTCGCCTATGCGTCGTCGGTGCAACACTGGTGAGGCGGAAAACTGACTACCGCAGCTTCTGAGGCACGAGCTGCGCCGTCGTCAACCTGTCTAAGTCCTCGCTTGTCCCCCGCCAATGTTATTGAAGTGTTTGTTGACGGTGTACGAACTCTTGCGCTTGTGGACACCGGCGCCGCTATTTCTGTAATGAGCCATACGTTTTGCCGTTCTATCCGTAAAGTGACGACGCCACCTTGAGGATTATCTCTCCTTACTGCGAGCGCACAATATATTCAATCCGTTGCAGCATGTACGGCCAGGATGCTCATACAAGACGTGATCTACAGTGTTGAGTTCCTTGTGCTGGCCTCGTGTTCCCATGACCTGATCCTCGGGTGGGATTTTTTGTCCCGTAACCACGCTGTTATCGACTGCGCTCGTGCTCAGGTAGAGTTCGCTGTGTTTCCCGAGACGCCTTCCACCCATGTGGCCGGTCCTGGGGATAGAAAGCTTGTCGTCACCGCCGATATTGACCTGCCACCTCAGAGTGCCGTCATTGTTCCCGTTTCCTGTGCCGCCCTTTCCGACGCCACCGTTCTGTTCACGCCATCTGACTTGTTTCGTCGCCGCCACAATACGTCACTGCCTTTTGCCATCCTCGCGCTTCATCAGGAGAATACCGGACTACTTGTTTGCAACCCCAATTCAGGCCCTCTGACTTTGCACCGAAATGAAACGCTTGGCCACGTTCAGCCTGTAGACGCTGCTGTTATTGTACCCCTTGACCCCTCTGTGCCTGAGACTCAGCATCCGCTGAACGCCCTGACCCCTCACCTTGCGTCCGACGCCGTGCTCTCGGAATCTTTTCACCGTTCCATCGACAGCGACCTCGATCCGGCTGCACGGACGCAGCTTCTTGCCCTTCTACACGAGTTCCGCACTTCGTTTGACTTACCGCAAGCGTCCCTAGGCCGAACTAATGCGGTTGTTCACACGATTGACACTGGGCCTCACGCTCCTTTGCGACAGCGCCCCTACCGTGTGTCACCTGCGGAACGTCGTGTCATTACGGAGCAGGTTGACGACATGCTTCAGCGCGGAGTCATTACGCCTTCTTGCAGCCCCTGGTCCTCTCCTGTTGTACTGGTCAAAAAGAAAGATGGCTCTATTAGATTCTGTGTGGACTACCGACGCCTCAACAAGATTACTCGCAAAGACGTCTATCCTCTTCCTCGAATAGACGACGCCCTCGATTGCCTTCAAGGTGCCGAATTTTTTTCTTCCCTCGACTTGCGATCAGGATATTGGCAGGTCCCTATGGCGGCGTGTGATCGTCCGAAGACGGCGTTCGTCACACCGGATGGCCTGTATGAATTTACCGTGATGCCTTTCGGACTCACAATTCTCCGCTGCCTTACAAACGCACGCCTTCAACTCAACCTGAAGAAATGTCATTTTGGGGCTCGCCGGCTAACCATCCTCGGCCACGTCGTCTCCAAAGATGGCATTCTGCCCTGACCCGGAAAAACTACGTGCTGTTGCCGAGTTTCCGAAGCCTTCTACCCTCAAAGAACTTCGAAGCTTTGTCGGCTTGGCCTCCTATTTTCGTCGCTTCGTCCGAAATTTCGCCTCTATCATCGCACCGCTTACGAAGCTCCTCGCCGGCCCCAGCGACCTTTCCCACTGGACACCGGCCTGTGACGACGCATTTGCGACACTGCGCCGCCTACTTACTTCGCCCCCCGTGCTACGCCATTATGACCCTGCTGCGCCAACCGAAATACATACTGACGCCAGTGGTATCGGTCTTGGTGCAGTTCTCGCGCAACGCAAGCCCGGCTTCCCTGAGTATGTTGTGGCCTATGCAAGCCGCGCCCTCACCAAGGCGGAAGCGAATTATTCGGTCACCGAAAAAGAGTGCCTCGCGATTGTATGGGCGTTAGGAAAATTCCGCCCCTATTTGTACGGCAGGCCTTTCGACGTTGTAACCGACCATCATGCCCTCTGCTGGCTGGCTTCCCTCAAAGATCCCTCTGGTCGTCTCGGTCGATGGGCTCTTCGTATTCAAGAATTTGACATTCACGTCGTTTACCGATCCGGGCGCAAGCATTCTGACGCGGATGCGCTCTCTCGTTCACCCGTCAAATCCGAAGCAGGGCCTCCTTCAGCGGTAGACTTTTCCCTGGACGCTCTGACCATCACCGACATGCCTTCGGAACAGCGCAAGGACCCATGGATCGCGTCCCTCTTGAAATTTCTCTGCGCCTCTTCACCCGCTAGCCAACCCCGTGCCCTTCGTCGACAAGCCAAGCATTTCGCAATACGCGATTCACTTTTGTACCGCCGCAACTACCTGGAGGACGGACGTAAATGGCTGCTGGTCATACCCAAGCACTTACGAGCCGATGTGTGTGCATACTTCCATGCAGATCCGCAACATGCCCATGCTGGCGGGCTGAAAACGTATCAACGGCTCCGCCAATGCTACTACTGGCGTGGGATGTACACATTTGTCCGTAAATATATACGGTCTTGTTCCGCATGTCAACAACGAAAGACGTTTAACCATACACCCGGTCAGCTGCAGCCTTTACCATGTCCTGCCCGCCCTTTTGAACGCATTGGAATCGACCTTTATGGACCGCTTCCATGCTCTGTTGCTGGCAATCGCTGGATAATTGTCGCGGTGGACCATCTGACGCGATACGCAGAAACCGCTCCACTCCCTGCGGCTGGTGCTCGTGACGTCGCTTCCTTCATATTGCGCCATTTCATACTCCGTCATGGAGCCCCACGGGAACTGCTGAGCGACAGAGGCCGTGTGTTTTTGTCCAACGTGATACAAGAGCTGCTCCGCTCTTGTCGTATTCTTCATCGCACATCAACTGCCTACCATCCTCAAACGAATGGGCTCACGGAACGTTTCAACCGCACGCTCGGTGACATGCTGTCGATGTACATTGATTCTGATCATTCCAATTGGGACGTCGTTCTCCCCTTCGTGACTTATGCGTATAACACCGCGACGCAGTCTACGACGGGCTTTTCACCATTCTTTCTTTTATATGGCCGTGAACCATCCTCCACGCTTGACACAATTTTACCGTACCGCCCGGACGCCTCCGAATTCAGTGCAATTTCTGACGTCGCCCAGCATGCCGAGGAGTGTCGTCAGCTGGCCCGCTCGTTCACGTCCGACAGCCAAGCCCTCCAGAAAGATCGCCGCGACACCGATGAGCATGTGCTGAGTTTTGCCGTTGGATCCCTCGTCTGGCTCCGCATACCTTTCAACTCTCCTGGCCTCACCCCCAAGTTTGCTGCCAAGTACCACGGGCCATACCGCGTCATCGAGCGCAGGTCTCCCGTCACTTATGTCATTGAGCCGGTCAACCCCTCCTCGGACAAGCGCCGTCTCGGTCGCGACACGGTCCACGTCAGCCGGCTCAAGCTGCATCACGACCCTCTCATCCTTGCGTCCCCTTGAGTCGCCAGGATGGCTCCCCTTCGCCGCCGGGGTTATTGTAGTGAAGAAGAAGAACAGGGAGCAAGCAGTAGTGGGGCGCTCTCATAGATGTAGGGCGCGAGCGCAGATCACGAGCTCTTGGCGTTGAGACCGTTGCTCTCTGGCGACTGAACTGGTTTTTCGCCTGCCGCTTGCCGTCAGTAAATCTCCTTATCAAATATAATAAATATGAAAGCTAATATTATTACTCTTGCTACAAGCAAGGGTGGTGTTGGTAAATCTACACTTGCTGTTAATCTTTCTTTTGGTTTGCTAAGTTAGTAGTGTGTTAAGGGTTTGCTAAGTTAGTAGTGTGTTAAGATTTTTTCCCTTCTAATATATTTATCTTTCATATCACTCATATCCATACTCCACGCTATTAATCCCATATCCACTAGCCAATCTCTTTATCACATGCGAATAGTTATTCTTGATCCAGTCTGCCATACACCTTGTTGGCATTGTTAGTTTTAGCGTGCTAGTTTCCCTGCACCCCCCCCCCCCAGCTGCAGCTTTAGAAAACCAAGCCTTGTCAATATGCTCCCCTATCGCTTTAATCAATCCTTTTCTGATGTGATGCCATGTTGTATTTGCTTCGACTGTATCTAAGCCTCTACTGCTAGTTACAATACCAACAGGTGTATTATTTGGCACAATATCAGATGTTGTAGTTTTAGGATATAGCTCCCCTTTGCTTCTGCCATCTTCATCATATCCTACATCCTCAACCACTGTCACATATTACCCACTGCTGCCATATACTGCTTCTAATTGTTCGCTTAAGATCACTATTTGTCTCTCGCTAAAATCTAGCTGACTTGGTATTAATGCAGTAATAAAGCTATCATTAAGGCTTATCTTAAATTCTACTTGTGTCAGTATTAAATGTGCCACTTCTGTACTAAATGTTCCCGCTATCTTCTTCCTGACTTGCATTTCCTTACTTGTATCAAGTGAGTGCTCTATTTCACTTAATTATTTGTCATATTTAAGCATATATTTCTCTTCGGCGTTTATGTTGCAGCTAAACCTGAATGTTGTGTGATTAACAAGCGGTCCTTGGTGTTTCGCATTCTTTAGTATCTTCTCCATATAGCTTAGGAATGTGAATTTGTTCTTAAATCTCTTCTCAGGATATTTGATATAGAGCTTTAGCAGTAACTGATTTACAAAGTTAACGCTAAATTCTCGGTCAGCCTTAAAGTTAAGTGTACTTACGTCTTTTTCTGATAGTGGATAGAAATGTCTTAGTTCTTTTTGCAGTTCTATATTTTTAATGGTGGATTTAGTATCTGTTTTTGGTTTTTGTGCCGGCAGATTTAATTCCCCCTATTTCTTTTACAGATATATCTTTGATGGTTCTAGAAGTATTCTCAGAGCTGGTATTAAAGCAAGATTGTTTAATATTTGATATATCACTGTGTGTTTGCTGGGAAAGTCACTGTTCTTCGGCGGGGTAGTAGCGCTTAAGGCGTGCAACATGAGCCAGCTTGGTTTTCTTGGAACGCCTATCTATAGCCAAAACCCGCGCAACCACGTAAGTAAGGTCGC
This sequence comes from Dermacentor silvarum, assembly GCF_013339745.2. Taxonomy (NCBI): domain Eukaryota; kingdom Metazoa; phylum Arthropoda; class Arachnida; order Ixodida; family Ixodidae; genus Dermacentor; species Dermacentor silvarum. The sequence goes on along the minus strand of NC_051156.1, from coordinate 15,861,287 downwards.
TCAGGCCATCTAAAACAACGAACGGGCCCACATAACGTGGCAAGAACTTGCTGCACAATCCACGCTTGCGTTGTGGGGTCCATGCAGCACTTGGTCACCTTTTTCAAAATAAATGGCTTGATTTGACCTATCGTACCGATCCTTCGAGCGGTTTTGCGATGCCAATGTGCGGACGCGGGCTATTCGGCGGGCTTCCTCAGCGAGGCAAAGTGTCTTGGCGACGGAATCCTCAGCGTCCAGAGAAAACGGCAGAATCGTGTCGAGGAAGCTCCGCGGCGATCGAGCATAAAGCAGATAGAAAGGGCTGTAATTCGTTGTCTCATGCTTCGCAGTGTTGTAGGCGTATGTTATGAATGGCAACACATCATCCCTGTTCTTGTGGTTAGAGGACACATACATGGATATCATGTTCGTCAAAGTTCGATTCGTGCGTTCGACAAGACCGTTGGTTTGCGGACGGTACGGCGTCGAGTGACGAAATTGTGTTCCACATAGCCGAAGCAGCTCTTCAACAGCGTCGGCCACGAATTGACGACCGCGATCACTTAGAATCACGCGAGGTGGGCCATGGCGTAGGACGACATAATGCAACAAGAAAGCAGCGACGCAAACAGTGGTAGATGATGGCACTGCTGCGGTCTCTGTGTAGCGTGTAAGGTGGTCTACACAAACGATGATCCATCGATTGTTATTCGATGACCGTGGGAATGGGCCCAGGAGGTCCACGCCAACATGCTCAAAAGGTGTGTGAGGGGGAAAGCCCGGCGAGGACGTCGAAGAATGGCTTAACCACTACGAACGGGTGAGCAAGCACTATCGTTGGGACAGCGTAACGCGACTCTCCAACGTAGTCTTCTTTCTGATGGACACGGCGCTCCTGTGGTTCGATAATCACGAGAAAACTCTGACAACGTGGGATCGTTTCACGTCCGAAATCAAGGAGCGTTTCGGTGATTGAATCAACGGCTGCAGAAGGCCTGGTGGGGCGGTTGAAGTTCGTTTCCGCCGTTGGCATTGGTCACAACGAGCCACATATTGCTTTGTTGTTTGACGCATGTGAGGCCAGTAAAATCGCTCTTGTACACGCTGTAGCGTACGGGCGAATCCAAGATGACCTGATGTTGGATCATCATGCATGGCATGTAGCACAGCACTACGGAGACTCTCCGGGACTACAAGAAGAAAGCGGGCGCCACTTTCAGAGTGGTTGGTTTTATATAACAAGCTGTCACGTATGGAAAAACCACCACTGGCTTTCGGATGCAAGGCCATCACAAAAAGAGGTTCCAGATTGACGTCGTTGCGTTGATCCTCCTGGAAGACGGTCGCGTCCGGAAATTCAGGTGCAATAGCGGCCAGACAGTCATCGAAAGTGTCTTCTTCAGAATTTGCCGTTGGCGGTGGTAAACGGGAAAGACAGTCGGCGTCAGCATGCCGGCGGCCGCTTCTGTATTTCACGACAAAGTCGTACTCTTGTAGTCTCAAGGCCCACCGTGCTAGACGATCAGACGGATCCTGAAGGCTGACCAGCCAGCATAATGAATGCTGATCAGTGACTATGCTGAATGGGCGACCATAGATGTAACAGCGAAACTTCTGAACAGCAAAAACAGCTGCATGGCATTCCTGCTCAGTGACTGTGTAGTTTCGCTCAGCATTGCTTAAGCAACGACTGGCATAGCCAACAAGCGTGTTCGGCGTCGTTTGTCAGTTGAACAAGTACCGCTCCAATGCCTATTCCGCTGGCGTCAGTATGAACTTCGGTAGGGGAACACGGATCAAAATGACGCAGGATGGGGTCTGACGTAAGTAAGAATTTAAGTTGACGGAACGATGACTCACATTCGGGTGTCCAGTCGAACGATACATTCTTTTGCAACAGGCGCGTCAACGGGTGCACAACGTCGGCGAATTTTGGGACAAAACGACGGAAATAAGAACAGAGTCCCAGGAAACTGCGCAGTTCCCGCGCTGACTGCGGAGGCTGGAAGGCACTGACCGCTTCAATCTTGCGGGGGTCAGGTCTGACTCCATCTTTGTCGACTAGATGACCGAGAACCAATGTCTGTCGCTCCCCAAACCTACACTTTCCAGAGTTAAGGATCAAATCTGCTTTCTCCATGCATTTCAGAACCAGGCTAAGGCGCTCGTTATGCTCCTCAAAAGTGCGGCCGAAAATAACAACATCATCCAGGTAGCAAAGACATATTTCACACTTCGGACCGCGGAGAATTGTGTCTATGAATCTCTCGAACGTTGCGGGCGCATTGCAGAGCCCGAACGGCATAACGTTAAATTCTAATAAACCGTCCGGCGTAACAAAGGCGGTCTTCTCTTCGTCGACGGGATCCACAGGTATCTGCCAATAGCCTGAACGCAGATCGAGGGACGAAAAGTAGGAGGCAGAATGTAGGCAGTCTATTACGTCGTCAATTCGCGGGAGTGGGTACACATCCTTCTTGGTAATTGCATTTAGTCGCCTATAATCAACACAAAATCTCCACGAGCCATCTTTTTTCTTTACCAGGATGACAGGTGCGGCCCACGGGCTTGATGATTCTTGAATCACATTTTTCCTCAGCATCTCTTGTACTTGGTCCGCAATAATCTTGCGCTCTGATGAAGACACTCGGTAGGGCTTCTGCCGAAGAGGATGTGCCGATCATGTGTCAATGCGATGACGAGTACGCGAGGATGGGATAGTTGTACGGTGCTCATCTTGAGAAAAGTCGAACACGGAAGCATACTGGGCTAACAATTGTACTAATGTGTCCCGTTCACGTGAAGACAAAGACTTGCTGACCATGGGTAGAATTTTCTGCTCGTAAGGGCAAGTGGCTCGTCCTTCAATGGAATTCTCGTCCCTGACGACCATCGATGAACAGCACGTGACGTCGTCGAAGACAGCAATCTTCATGTGTTCGGGAACACGCACAGGGACGGCAGAACAATTTACCGTCCACAAAAACGTGCTACCATTGTTCACAGATACAATACTATTGGGTACCAGTAGGTTCTTCTTCCCACAAGAGTCGCCAAAGGGTTGTATCACGGCGTCAAATGAAGCGTCTGTACAAGATGCGATGACGGATACCGGCGCTAAAGGCCACAGAGGCAGCGTCACTCCCTCAGCAACGGCAAACGTTTTTTGTCCAGCGGGTTGTTGATTCACGAGGTCTGATAATGACGGATCCTGACAAGCATCGACCCCAGGTTTTCCGCTATTTATCGAAAGCTCGCCGGCACCACAATTGACTGAAGCCCCGCAGGTTTGCAGAAAGTCTAACCCTAATATAACGTCGTGCGTGCAGCGTTCCAAAATCACAAACTCGGTTAAATAACACTTGTCCGCCAATAACACATTCACAGCACAAACACCAAGGGGACGCAATATTTTATCGCCTACTCCGCGGTATTTAGCATGCGTGTCGAGGGAAAACATCACTTTGCGTCGAAGCCGGTTTTTGAAAGAAAGGCTCATAACAGATCTCATAGCCCCGGTGTCCACCAATGCCATCGTACATATACCATCAATTGTCACTTCCACTTTATTTCTCAGCATTGTAACCGGTGGAGATATCAGTGTCGTGTCGAGTCTGGCGACCTCACCTCCATCGGCCGTGCAGTCTAGTTTCCCGACGGCGGTGGTGAGAATGAACGTCGCCTCGGTGAAGGAGAGCGACGTTGACGTGAAGAAGGTGGAGTGAGACTGCGGTCTGAAACGGGCGAGTCGCTGCGCTGATTCCGTCGAGGACTGTTGATGGGGAAGGTCGTCGACGAAGTAAAGGAGCGTGGAGGCCAGGAATTGTCGGCGTTAGGACGTTCAGTGCCATAGGAGGTTGGCTGCGACTGGTACCACCTCGGTGGCCAACGACGCTGACGACAGAATCGAGAGATGTGTCCTGTGACACCGCAGGTATAACACACGGGAGGCTCGCGGCTAACGTTCAGGTAGGATGGGTATGTCCGGGGCTCCGAGTAGGCCGTTGCTGAGCAATGGGCATATCCCTCAGCACGCCCGTTGCCGGTTTCCCGGTGGTAGTTCGGTTGCGTTCTCATTGGCCTTCTCGATCGGTACTCCTCGACAGTCGTTGCAGCGATGGAAAGGGGAGCTGGTGGAGGATTGTACAGATGTTGACTATCACGGACCTCATTGTTCAATTCCGTGCAACGACGTAGCTCCTCTCTAACAATCTGTCTAATGGTCGTCGCGAGATCAACTGATGGGATGACGTCTTCAATGCTTGCAACAGTTGTGACGTTTGCTAGCCGGCCAAACTTCGGGATTATGCGGCGCAGTTTGAGAGCCTCAAAAGTACGGCAATGACGTATTACGTCGGTGACTGAGCCAAGGTTCTCTTTACCAATGAGGAAGTTGTAAACGTCCTCCGCAATTCCCTTCAACAAATGGCCAACTTTGTCCTCCTCTGACATACGAGGATTGGCCGTCCTGCATAGCTTGAGCACGTTTTCGATGTAGGTCGTGCACGTCTCGCCCGGAACTTGAGCTCTTTGAAGGAGCGTTTGCTCGGCCTGCTTCTTCTTTGCGATTAAATCACCGAAACGCTCCTTGATTTCGGACGTGAAACGATCCCACGTTGTCAGAGTTTCCTCGTGATTATCGAACCACAGGAGCGCCGTGTCCATCAGAAAGAAGACTACGTTGGAGAGTCGCGTTACGCTGTCCCAACGATAGTGCTTGCTCACCCGTTCGTAGTGGTTAAGCCATTCTTCGACGTCCTCGCCGGGCTTCCCTCCGAATGTGCGAGGCTCCTCCAGATGTTGGCGCTGCCACGGACTAGCCATCGTTTGGGTCGAAGATGCGGCTGGTTCCGTGCGAGTGTTGGCTTCGGTGTGGGACATCTGAGACAGCGGAAGTAATGCGGGCAATCCAGCGATTCGGCGGCTTCGACGCAGATCAGGAGGTTGGAGAACAGGGTTCGCCGTGTTGCGTGGTGGTCTGGGGTACCCAGCACCTTCCACCAAAACTGTTAAGGATGATCGATGTTTATTCACAGGTGAAGACTAGGATGGATGAGAGGTCGCCACGATGTCGCCACCGAAATGTAGCCGTGGCTGCTGCTGAGTTCTTCGTTCTCCTCCTCTTCTATCTCCTCTTGTCTACGTTACAATATGACGAACATAAATGATATGTCATGAGATGATGTGATGTAGGTCATGAAATGGCCTCCTACGTCTTGGTGCTCTCATGGTCGTTTTGTTAGTACCAAAACTGCCATAGTATGACAGGAGCGTATGACGAACATAAGTGATAGATTATAACATAAATGTCATGACATGCGTGTCAAGTAGGTCATGTGAATGACCCAGCGAAAAAAATTAACGCCAAAGAAACCACTGAAATGGGTTCGGGCGTGGGTACTAATTGAAGGAAGCACTAAAGGATGCTGGTACAAGTCATAGTGATGAGCATGACTCAGAAGAAATGACAATGGCTCAGCGAAAAAAAGACTAACACTAAAAAAAACCACTGGAATGGGTTCGAACGTGGGCACTAATTGGAGGAAACACTAAAGGGTGATGGTGGAAATCATAGTCATGAGCATGACTCAGCATAAATGACAATAACTCAGCGAAAAAATATTAACACTCAGAAGCCACTGAAATGGGTTCTGACATGAGTACTAACCCAACTGCAAAACCCAGCATCCAGTGCCCAGTGCCATGCCTGATTATGGGCCCAGTGTCGCGCGCTGGATGCTGGGACGCTGGCAAGGCGGGGCATACTGGGAGGTGCTGGGCGCGGGCTACTGGTGCGAAATGCAGCTCTAGAGCGAGAAATACGTGGTTCCTTGGTACCTTATATATTTTTTTGAATACAGAAAGAAACAGAGAACGTTGTAATGCAATAAAAAAAAGTAAAACAAAGAAGTATCCACGACGATTCGAACCTCCGACCTACAGCATCTTACCACTACGCCACGCCGATTTTTTTTTCTTTCATGGTATTTATTACGAATACGTAAGATATTTTCATAGCGGCCAAAACAGTCTTAGCCGCGTCTGCAAGCACAAAACAAACACTTCACAGTACAATTATTACAGTAAGAGTTCTCTAAAAGGGAGGCAAAAGGATACACTTCATCAACAATGGATACCAGTCAGGTTGGGAGTCTCTCTGATCATAACAGTCTTTCAGCTGTGAAATCATCTGAATGAAATGTGACTTCGAAGATACAATTGGTTCAGCATTCCGGTCTAGCATGGGAGTTTTCCATAAACTGTGCAACGCCATAAGCAGGAGCATATCAAAAGGCACATCGTCACATTGAGGTGGTATGAGATATCGTATTGTATAAGCATTTATATCAAGATCCTTTTTTAAAGTTCTTTGGAGAACGTCCCAAAACAATATGGCATCCTTGCCTATTCCTCCACACACTAAAGTGCACACTGAAACGTTACCTGTTAAAACCTGGTTAAATAATAAAGGAATCTTTGTATCTTCGATAAACTGTCGTCTCTGTAATGTACCGGAAACCATAGAACACTGCTTTATTGACTACACCACGCCGATTCATGATTACCGATTCATATTTTGCTATCTCAACGCGCAGACACTAGTTGTAGCGTTGCACAGACAGCTCGCACAGACATGGTAGATGTGATATCGCCTTCATCTAAGACTTACGCCTCTATCAGAACGAAAAAGTTGTTGTCCGTATTGCATATTATGCCTGGAAGTGCTGGAATACTGATTTCGTTTTGCGATTTGTATAATAACTACGAAAAAAGCCTTAAAGGAACCGCCGACCCGGAATGCTGTACGGGCCGTTACTGCCGATTTTGACAGTCATTTCTTATTCTTCGCGCAAAGGTAATGCAATATTTTCATAGCTCGACAATGCTTTTCAATCGACACGTATGTTTAGTCAGATATCTCCGTAAGAGAAGCGGTCGGTTAATGCGGCTGACAGCCTTCGGCGACAGCACATATAGGTATGTTTATAACACGGCATATCGGCGCTCATCGCTTCTTGTTCCCACAATGTACACACGAAAGAATGGTCTGTTTAAAAACACCGATGGGAAAGGTGAAATACAGAGTGATTTATCCTCGTTAGACTTGTTGATTCCTCAGCCCAGACGGACCGATAGAGTGTAGGCGAACTCGGCGGGTACGGTAGGCTTAACGTTCGGTTGAAGCGAACGATCTCGGTTTGGGTACCTGGCAAATGCTAAAATGCTTCAGAATCTTGAGCTTCAGAATCTTTTAACTATTATTTTCAGTACAGCAGGGAAAGTGAAAGCGCACGAATCACCGCAGCTTTGTTGTCGGTGCGATAACATCAATCAGCGGCAGGCTTTCTGAGGTCCGTTCAAACGCGTCTGAGCGGCTGCTCGGTTTCGTGTCGACTGTGCATGCAACACTGCGACAACTCGCAGCCATCGATTGCGTTCAAACTACTGGAAAACGAGGCGTTATCTGCGTTTGCGTAATTTCGTTCACGAATACAGCTATCCGCACAGTCAAAAGAGAAATGTACAAAGCGAAAGTGATCTTATGGGCGAGCTCACGCACCTTTATTCCAAGCTGCCACACCGCTGACACGGACTAGACATTTATGATCCCAACTTATAGCGCTATTTAGGACAGGAGTCTGTTTTTTGGACAGGAGATGCCCATAAAATTTTATCAAGCATTTAATATTCAACAGCGCCTATACTCCGGCAGTGTGGCACAAACGGAACCAGCGCAGTCTCCGGTACGAGCCAGTGAACTCCAGCGCCAACCAGCGCGTTGACAGCGCACACCAGTGCGCCCCAGCGTAATAGCAGTGACACAAGCGTCTCGTCCAGTGTGACCCCGCACTTCTCCAGCGATCTCACCAGTGTCGCAGTGACTCCGAGTGACTCCCAGCGTGCGCCAGCGTCCCCAGTGCCACCCAGTGTCAGAAAACGCACTGGATTCACACTGGAAGGCACTGGAAGACGCTGGTTTTTGCAATAGGGAAGTGAAGGAAACACTAAAGGTTGATGGTAGAAGTCGTAGTCATGACCATGACTGAGCCAAAATGACAATGATTCAGCAAAAAAAACTATAATTCTCAAAAACCACTGAAATGGGTTCGGACGTGGGCACAAAGTAAACATTAAAGGATTGTGGTAGAAGAGACAGTGATAACCATGACTATCGCTTTCGCCTTAAAGTCTCTCAGGTGTAGCTAAAGGCACTCCTGAGGACTCATGACATGAATGTCATGACAAGCGTTTCATGTAGGTCATGAAAGAGCTGCCTACGTCTTGGTGCTTTCATGGTCGTTTCCTTAACTTGGTAGGCTCCCCGCACACTGCTTCGCATAACATCGATTCCCACAGGGCATGGGATCTGTGGGCTTTTCTTTTTTTCATAGCAGACTCACGGAGCATGCTCTCCATTTTGTGTTTTCAATGCGTTAACCAACGACCCTTGTTGACCCTCGGAGTACGCGGCGTTGCTTCTATGACTCGGAAAGCGGATCCTGCCTCATCGATGCCGGCGGTTCGCCGACAGAAACGTGAGTACCGCATGAAAGTGCCTTCTTTCTGGGAATTGTTACCCTTAAATGCCCTTTATATGGGCATGTCACATTTGCGCGACGCGCTCGAGCATGCCATGGTGTCAAATCAAACGTTGGTACATGTGATTTCTCAGATAAAATAAGACTTGCTTTTTCCACATTGTGAATGACTATTTCTCGCGTTTTCGTGTTTTTCTCCGTGATCGTGACACGCGTGCAAGGTATAGTGCTACACAGACAAATCTAATTCCTAATTATATTGCAGCCATGCATGGTTCGTTGAATGCGTTCGGCACAGTTAGTGTCCCTCCACAGGGACATTAAAGAAACACGAAAGAGAAACATGAAGTTCAGCTGGAATAAAAGAGGGACCTTCAGGAATGCATGCAGTTTTTGTTGGGTGCAAAAATATGAGTTATTAGTGGATAAATTCGTAAACAAGAACCAAATATATCTTCCTCATTCTTTCTAACCCCAGATTTGGCGCTGAAGCAGAGTCGTCACGAATTTAATTGCTCTCAGCGAATCAGAGGGCGCCATGATACGTCAGTGCTTGCGTCAACGGCCGAAGCGCTGGCTGCATCATTGGCTCCATGGTCGGTGCGTTTGCGTTCGCTGCGACTTTTGCTTAGGTGTTCCGTGCTGCGATGGATACCGTTGATGACGATGAACCTTGCAACGAAGAGCTTGCCTGGGAAGCAGGACTGCATTTCAGCGACCTCAGTGAAACGGGGCGTGAATTAACCCTCCGTGTTCGCGCGGCAGGTGTTTCCGCGTAGGATGGCGGTGAGCCGCCGGCAACACCGACGGAAAGCGAAGCCTCCTTTTAGTCGACGGAAGGCGAGGCGTCCGGTCCTCCAAGCGACGATCTTCCCGACAGAACAAACGTAGAAGGTTGCGCGCGTACTCTGTAAAGTTTTTCACAGCTTTCCTAATGATATTCAGCACATTCAGACAGTTTGCTGCTGCAGGGGCACCAGTAGGGTATTTGATGAAGGCGACTTTGAGGGAATAGCTGCTCGAGAAAGGACTGTCCTCTGGAGCACGCCAAGAGACTTTCCGAGGGCAGGATTATGTGCATAATCCGAGGGCGAGAACTACAGAAAGCACACCATTGGTTTCTCTGGCTCTTTTGCCGTTTTATCGTCGTCAGAGCACTAAGCCATTGCGAACGCCGGGGCTCATCGCGCGGCACCACGTGAAAGGACACCGTCGGCAGAGGCGTAGCCAGAGGGAGGGGGGGGGGCGGGGCTGATGGGGCGCCCGTCACCCCCGTAATTTTTTCGCGCTGTCATGCACCGCCGACCAAAACAACCACCGACGCCGGCCATCCTTCTAAATTTGGTCCACAATGTATTTTTCACGTTCGAAAAGACATTTTGGCTCGAACATTGTGAACTCGGGCTGACTTTGGTGGCAACGGCCATGCACCTGTAGTCACATAATGCAAGGAGCCCCATCAGAGCACAAAGTTTTAATGCGCTTTTAGATTGCGAGTGGGCGCGTCGAGGCATCCAATGGTGGCCGCGGAATATACAGTGCGCGTGGATTTCAATTCCGAAACTTTATGTGTAAGAAGTTTTCAAACTTCTGACGCGAAAGGTGTACGGACATTTCCAAAGGCGTGCTTTGTATTTTCAATTCGAAACTTTATGGGCTTAATGTTAACATGGGCCAACATGTGCGCACTGGAACCCTCGTGGCCAAGCCATTCCAGAAATGGAAGCATGCGCTCGAATTCTTCCAGAGACACGAATTAACTAAATATCACTGTGACTGTCAGCTGGCAACTGATAATTTTTCTCGAAACATTTTCAGGAAGCGCGCCCAGTGTGATCGATCAGCTGGACCAGGGAAGCCAAAGTAAAATTACAGAAAACCGACGAAAGTTAACTACTTCTCTCTGTGGTTTTACGTGCCAAAACCAGTTCTGATTATGAGGCACGCATAGTGAAGGGCTCCGGACTAATTTTGAACACCTGGGGGTATTTAACGTGCACTACAACGCAAGCACACGGGCGTTTTTGCATTTCTCCTGCATCGAAATGCGAAGAAAGTTAACGGCCTATTATTGAAACAGTTCTTTTTTGCGGGCGACAAGGTATGGCTCTCCGTGGCCATAGGGACAGTGGTCCTATGGATTTAAGCAAAGCCCCCGCTGAAAATACTAGTATTTTTAGAGCGCTTCTTCGCGTGCAAGCTGGTTCTAGAGACACAGGTCTGAAGAACCATTTGGAAAGTTGCTCCAGTAATGCCTCGTATTTAAGCCCAGGTGTAACAAACCAAAGTCTAAAAATTTGTGGCGAAATTATCAATGAAAGCCTAGTTGCAAAAATAAACGCTGCAGGCTGCTTCGCTGAACTTGCTGACGAAATGACGGATATTTGGAACAGTTGGTTTTCCAGGTTCGAGCTGAGCAGCGCGGCCTGCCATCGCGCGCGGATCCCCTTTTCAGTGGTAGTGTCGCCCTTTGTATCGTCAGTGTTATCGTCATTATAGCTTATGTTCTAGCGTGGCTCTGGTGCCACGCACTTTGCATCTATTTGTTGTCTATATTTCTGGATAAATAGCGTGCATCAGTATCGAACTCTTCTATGATCGGGTTTGTAGTTGTTGCCACTGGACCGCTTGCGATCTATTGAGTTGTGGATGGGGTGGTGGATAACTGCATCTTTGCATCTTGTAATGGTTGGTGTTGTCGTTGAACCTGGGCGTGCTGTTTTCCCATTCTCATACCTCGGAGGGCCCTGTCGAGGGCTCTACGTTAGTCGCAGCTCGGAAAGCTTTAGAAGCTCCATTACATTTTTGCGCCATTTTTTGCTTGGGTGAGCAAATAATCGTATGCTCTCTTTAGGGGAATGCAGGCGCCTCTTCTTGTAACTGAACATCCAAATAAACTAAGAAATGCAGCCTGAACACACAAACAAAGCAAGCGAGAGCGGCTCTACAGCTCGGTGACAGCGCTACCCAGTCCAGAGAACCGCGACTTGTACCGCCCAGCCAATTTCGTCGCTTACCATCATCTTGCAACATGGCATGTTCAAAATTCCAGCATGGCAGGCCGATTCTACATGTAGGATACAATTCCTAAAATCATTTCTAGATGTTGATAGCCGCACTGCGGTCCATAGAGAACAATGCAATGTTGGTGTCCTTTAATGAAATAAAGGTTTCCGAT